>NC_037290.2:14441902-14756608 GCF_000002775.5 Populus trichocarpa | reverse complement strand
AAAAAAACTTAAGTAGGATTTCTGATTAGGATACTTGAATGGTATTTTAATTGTTTGAAAATTATAAAAATAATATATAAAAAAAGATAAGTAAGATTTCTGTTTAGGATACTTGAATGATAGTGTAAATGTTTTAAATTATAAGAATACTTTATAAAAAATAGTCAGTAGTATTTCTGTTTACGATACTTAAAGAATAGTTTAAATGTTTTAAAATTATAAAAAATAATATATAAAAAAGATAAGTAGGATTTCTGTTAGGATAGTTGAAGGATAGTTTAAATGTTTTAAAATTAGAAAAATAATTTATAAAGAAAAGTAAGTAGTATTTATGTTTAGGATACTTGAAGGATAGTTTAAATTTTTTAAAAGTACAAAAATAATTTATAGAACATAGTCAGTAGTATTTCTGTTGAGGATACTTGAAGGAGAGTATTTATAAAAAAAAAACAGCAAGTAGGATTCTGTTTAGGATACTTGAAGGATAGTTTAAATGTTTTAAAATTATAAAAATAATATATAAAAAAAGATAAGTAGGATTTCTGTTTAGGATAGTTGAAGGATAGTTTAAATGTTTTAAAATTAGAAAAAATAATTTATAAAGAAAAGTAAGTAGTATTTATGTTTAGGATACTTGAAGGATAGTTTAAATTTTTTAAAAGTACAAAAATAATTTATAAAACATAGTCAGTAGTATTTCTGTTGAGGATACTTGAAGGAGAGTATTTATAAAAAAAAAAACAGCAAGTAGGATTTCTGTTTAGGATACTTGAAGGATAGTTTAAATGTTTTAAAATTATAAAAATAATATATAAAAAAAGATAAGTAGGATTTCTGTTTAGGATAGTTGAAGGATAGTTTAAATGTTTTAAAATTAGAAAAATAATTTATAAAGAAAATTAAGTAGGATTTCTGTTTAGGATACTTGAAGGATAGTTTAAATTTTTAAAATTACAAAAATAATTTATAAAAAAATTAAGTAGGATTTCTGTATAGGATACTTGAAGGATAGTTTACATGTTTTAAAATTACAAATATAATTTATAAAAAAACTTAAGTAGGATTTCTGATTAGGATACTTGAATGATATTTTAAATGTTTGAAAATTATAAAAATAATTATAAAAAAACTTAAGTAGGATTTCTGATTAGGATACTTGAATGATAGTGTAAATGTTTTAAAATTATAAGAATACTTTATAAAAAATAGTCAGTAGTATTTCTGTTTACGATACTTAAAGAATAGTTTAAATGTTTTAAAATTATAAAAATAATATATAAAAAAAGATAAGTAGGATTTCTGTTTAGGATAGTTGAAGGATAGTTTAAATGTTTTAAAATTAGAAAAATAATTTATAAAGAAAAGTAAGTAGTATTTATGTTTAGGATACTTGAAGGATAGTTTAAATTTTTTAAAAGTACAAAAATAATTTATAGAACATAGTCAGTAGTATTTCTGTTGAGGATACTTGAAGGAGAGTATTTATAAAAAAAAAACAGCAAGTAGGATTTCTGTTTAGGATACTTGAAGGATAGTTTAAATGTTTTAAAATTATAAAAATAATATATAAAAAAAGATAAGTAGGATTTCTGTTTAGGATAGTTGAAGGATAGTTTAAATGTTTTAAAATTAGAAAAATAATTTATAAAGAAAAGTAAGTAGTATTTATGTTTAGGATACTTGAAGGATAGTTTAAATTTTTTAAAAGTACAAAAATAATTTATAAAACATAGTCAGTAGTATTTCTGTTGAGGATACTTGAAGGAGAGTATTTATAAAAAAAAAACAGCAAGTAGGATTTCTGTTTAGGATACTTGAAGGATAGTTTAAATGTTTTAAAATTATAAAAATAATATATAAAAAAAGATAAGTAGGATTTCTGTTTAGGATAGTTGAAGGATAGTTTAAATGTTTTAAAATTAGAAAAATAATTTATAAAGAAAATTAAGTAGGATTTCTGTTTAGGATACTTGAAGGATAGTTTAAATTTTTAAAATTACAAAAATAATTTATAAAAACATTAAGTAGGATTTCTGTATAGGATACTTGAAGGATAGTTTACATGTTTTAAAATTACAAATATAATTTATAAAAAAACTTAAGTAGGATTTCTGATTAGGATACTTGAATGATATTTTAAATGTTTGAAAATTATAAAAATAATATATAAAAAAAGATAAGTAAGATTTCTGTTTAGGATACTTGAATGATAGTGTAAATGTTTTAAAATTATAAGAATACTTTATAAAAATAGTCAGTAGTATTTCTGTTTACGGATACTTAAAGAATAGTTTAAATGTTTTAAAATTATAAAAATAATATATAAAAAAAGATAACTAGGATTTCTGTTTAGGATAGTTGAAGGATAGTTTAAATGTTTTAAAATTAGAAAAATAATTTATAAAGAAAAGTAAGTAGTATTTATGTTTAGGATACTTGAAGGATAGTTTAAATTTTTTAAAAGTACAAAAATAATGTATAGAACATAGTCAGTAGTATTTCTGTTGAGGATACTTGAAGGAGAGTATTTATAAAAAAAAAAACAGCAAGTAGGATTTCTGTTTAGGATACTTGAAGGATAGTTTAAATGTTTGAAAATTATAAAAATAATATATAAAAAAAGATAAGTAAGATTTCTGTTTAGGATACTTGAATGATAGTGTAAATGTTTTAAAATTATAAGAATACTTTATAAAAAATAGTCAGTAGTATTTCTGTTTAGGATACTTAAAGAATAGTTTAAATGTTTTAAAATTATAAAAATAATACATAAAAAAAGATAAGTAGGATTTCTGTTTAGGATAGTTGAAGGATAGTTTAAATGTTTTTAAAATTAGAAAAATAATTTATAAAGAAAAGTAAGTAGTATTTATGTTTAGGATACTTGAAGGATAGTTTAAATTTTTTAAAAGTACAAAAATAATTTATAGAACATAGTCAGTAGTATTTCTGTTGAGGATACTTGAAGGAGAGTATTTATAAAAAAAAAACAGCAAGTAGGATTTCTGTTTAGGATACTTGAAGGATAGTTTAAATGTTTTAAAATTATAAAAATAATATATAAAAAAAGATAAGTAGGATTTCTGTTTAGGATAGTTGAAGGATAGTTTAAATGTTTTAAAATTAGAAAAATAATTTATAAAGAAAAGTAAGTAGTATTTATGTTTAGGATACTTGAAGGATAGTTTAAATTTTTTAAAAGTACAAAAATAATTTATAAAACATAGTCAGTAGTATTTCTGTTGAGGATACTTGAAGGAGAGTATTTATAAAAAAAAAGCAAGTAGGATTTCTGTTTAGGATACTTGAAGGATAGTTTAAATGTTTTAAAATTATAAAAATAATATATAAAAAAAGATAAGTAGGATTTCTGTTTAGGATAGTTGAAGGATAGTTTAAATGTTTTAAAATTAGAAAAATAATTTATAAAGAAAAGTAAGTAGTATTCAGTTTAGGATACTTGAAGGATAGTTTAAATTTTTTAAAATTAGAAAAATAATTTATAAAAAAAGTAAGTAGGATTTCTGTATAGGATACTTGAAGGATAGTTTACATGTTTTAAAATTATAAAAATAATTTATAAAAAAACTTAAGTAGGATTTCTGATTAGGATACTTGAATGATAATTTAAATGTTTAAAATTATAAAAATAATTTATAAAAAAAATAGCAGGATTTCTGTTTAGGATACTTGAATGATAATTTAAATGTTGTAAAATTATAAAAATAATTTATAAAACATAGTCAGTAGCATTTCTGTTGAGGATACTTGAAGGAGAGTATTTATATATAAAACAAAAGCAAGTAGGATTTCTGTTTAAAATACTTGAAGGATAGTTTAAATGTTTTAAAATTAGAAAAATAATTTATAAAGAAAAGTAAGTAGGATTTCTGTTTAGGATACTTGAAAGATAGTTTAAATTTTTTAAAATTACAAAAATAATTTATAAAAAAATTAAGTAGGATTTCTGTATAGGATACTTGAAGGATAGTTTACATGTTTTAAAATTATAAATATAATTTATAAAAAAAATTAAGTAGGATTTCTGATTAGGATACTTGAATGGTATTTTAAATGTTTGAAAATTATAAAAATAATATATAAAAAAAGATAAGTAAGATTTCTGTTTAGGATACTTGAATGATAATGTAAATGTTTTAAAATTATAAGAATACTTTATAAAAAATAGTCAGTAGTATTTCTGTTTAGGATACTTAAAGAATAGTTTAAATGTTTTAAAATTATAAAAATAATATATAAAAAAAGATAAGTAGGATTTCTGTTTAGGATAGTTGAAGGATAGTTTAAATGTTTTAAAATTAGAAAAATAATTTATAAAGAAAAGTAAGTAGTATTTATGTTTAGGATACTTGAAGGATAGTTTAAATTTTTTAAAATTACAAAAATAATTTATAAAACATAGTCAGTAGTATTTCTGTTGAGGATACTTGAAGGAGAGTATTTATAAAAAAAAAAAGCAAGTAGGATTTCTGTTTAAGATACTTGAAGGATAGTTTAAATGTTTTAAAATTATAAAAATAATATATAAAAAAAGATAAGTAGGATTTCTGTTTAGGATAGTTGAAGGATAGTTTAAATGTTTTAAAATTAGAAAAATAATTTATAAAGAAAAGTAAGTAGTATTTCAGTTTAGAATACTTGAAGGATAGTTTAAATTTTTTAAAATTACAAAAATAATTTATAAAAAAAGTAAGTAGGATTTCTGTATTGGATATTTAAAGGATAGTTTACTTGTTTTAAAATTATAAATATAATTTATAAAAAAACTTAAGTAAGATTTCTGATTAGGATACTTGAATGATATTTTAAATGTTTGAAAATTATAAAAATAATATATAAAAAAAGATAAGTAAGATTTCTGTTTAGGATACTTGAATGATAGTGTAAATGTTTTAAAATTATAAAAAAAAATTAAGTAGGATTTCTGTTTAGGATACTTAAAGAATAGTTTAAATGTTTTAAAATTATAAAAATAATATATAAAAAAAGATAAGTAGGATTTCTGTTTAGGATAGTTGAATGATAGTTTAAATGTTTTAAAATTAGAAAAATAATTTATAAAGAAAAGTAAGTAGTATTTCTGTTTAGGATACTTGAAGGATAGTTTAAATTTTTTAAAATTACTAAAATAATTTATAAAAAAAGTAAGTAGGATTTCTGTATAGGATATTTGAAGGATAGTTTACTTGTTTTAAAATTATAAAAATAATTTATAAAAAAACTTAAGTAGGATTTCTGATTAGGATACTTGAACGATATTTTAAATGTTTGAAAATTATAAAAGTAATTTATATAAAAAATGTCTCTAGGATTTCTGTTTAAGATACTTGAAGGATATTTGAAATGTTTTAAAATTATAAAAATAAATTAAAAAAAAGTAAGTAGGATTTCTGTTTAGGAAATTTGAAAATAGTACAAATATTTTAAAATTATTAAAATAATTTTAAAAACAAAAGTCAATAGTATTTCTGTTTAGAATACTTGAAGGATAGTTTTATTGATGATTTCTGTGACGACAATGATACAGTTTTCATTGATGTTTTCTGAGTCCACAGGGGCTGTTTGCGCTGTCGAATCCATGCGTCACCCTTGGAAGCAGTTTCGTTGTGATTTCTGAGTCCACAGGGGCTGTTTCTACTCTCGAATCCATGCGTCACTCGTGGGAGCAGTTTCGTTGATAATTTCTGAGTTGGCAACGACTAAGTTTTCATTGATGTTTTCTGAGTCCATAGGGGCTGTTTGTGCTGTCGAATCCACGCGTCACCCTTGGTAGCAGTTTCGTTGATGATTTCTGAGTCAAAAGGGGCTCTTTGCGCTGTCGAATCCATACGTCACCCGTGGAAGCAGTTTCGTTGATGATTTCTGAGGCCACTTGGGCTTTTTGTGCTGTCGAATCCATGCGTCATCTGTGGCAGCAGTTTTGTTGAGGATTTCTCAAACGACAGCGACTCTGTTTTTGATGTTATTTCTGAGTCCACAGGGGCTGTTTGCGCTATTGAATCCATGCGTCACGCGTGACAGCAGTTTCGTTGATGATTTCTGCGTCCACAGGGGCTCTTTTCATTGTCAAATCCATGCGTCATCCATGGAAGCAGTTTCGTTGAGGATTTCTAAGTAGGCAGCGACTCTGTTTTCGTTGATGATTTCTGATCCCACAGGAGCTCTTTGCGCTGTCGAATCCATGCGTCACCAGTGGAAGCAGTTTCGTTGATGATTTTTTAGGCCACAGGGGTTTTTTGCGTTGTCGAATCCATGCGTCACCCGTGGAAGCAGTTTCGTTGAGGATTTCTAAGTCTACAGCGACTCGGTTTTCATTGATTATTTATGAGTCCACAAGGGCTATTTGCGCTGTCGAATCCATGCGTCACCCTTGGAAGCAGTTTTCGTTGATGATTTCTGAGTCCACAGGGGCTGTTTCTGCTGTTGAATCCATGCGTCCCTCGTGGGAGCAGTTTCGTTGATAATTTCTGAGTTGGTAGCGACTTAGTTTTCATTGTTGTTTTCTGAGTCCACAGGGGCTGTTTGCGCTGTCGAATCCATGCGTCACCCTTGGTAGCAGTTTCGTTGATGATTTCTGAGTCAAAAGGGGCTCTTTGCGTTGTCGAATCCATACGTCACTTGTGAAAGCAGTTTTGTTGATTATTTCTGAGGAGGCAGCGACTCTGTTTTCGTTGATGATTTATTATCCTGCAGGGGCTCTTTACGCTGTCGAATCCATGCGTCACCCATGGAAGCAGTTTCATTGAGGATTTCTAAGTCTACAACAACTCAGTTTTCATTGATTATTTCTGAGTCCATAGGGGCTGTTGGCGCTGTCAAATCCATGCGTCACCATTGGAAGCAGTTTCGTTGATGATTTCTGAGGCCACAGGGGCTTTTTGCGTTGTCGAATCTATGCGTCACCCATGGAAGCAGTTTCATTGAGGATTTCTAAGTCTACACCAACTCAGTTTTCATTGATTATTTCTGAGTCCACAGGGGCTGTTGGCGCTGTCAAATCCATGCGTCACCATTGGAAGCAGTTTCGTTGATGATTTCTGAGTCAACAGGGGCTCATTGCGGTGTCGAATCCATGCGTCACCCGTGGAAGCAGTTTCGTTGATTATTTCTGAAGCCACTTGGGTTTTTTGCGCTGTCGAATCCATGCATCATCCGTGGCAGCAGTTTTGTTGAGGATTTCTCAAACGGCAGCGACTCTGTTTTCGATGATTATTTCTGAGTCCAGAGGGGCTGTTTGCGCTATTGAATCCATGCGTCACCCGTGTCAGCAGTTTCGTTGATGATTTCTTAGTCCACAGAGGCTCTTTTCGTTGTCGAATCCATGCGTCACCCGTGGAAGCAGTTTTGTTGATTATTTCTGAGTAGGCAGCGACTCTGTTTTCGTTAATGATTTCTGATCCCACAGGGGCTCTTTGCGCTGTCGAATCCATGCATCACCAGTGGAAGCAGTTTCGTTGATGATTTTTGTGGCCACAGGGGTTTTTTGCGTTGTCGAATCCATGCGTCACCCGTGGAAGTAGTTTCATTGAGGATTTCTAAGTCTACAGCGACTCGGTTTTCATTGATTATTTCTGAGTCCATAAGGGCTGTTTGCGCTGTCGAATCCATGCGTCATCCTTGGAAGCAGTTTTCGTTGATGATTTCTGAGTCCACAGGGGCTGTTTCTGCTGTCGAATCCATGCATCCCTCGTGGGAGGGAGCAGTTTCGTTGATAATTTCTGAGTTGGCAGCTGATTAGTACTTAAAAGTGCATTTTTATCAAGGTTTATATCATCATTTTGCACTTGAAGTATCAATAACTCCTTAACTAAAGCATGTTTTATAATAACATATCTAATAATATAAGATACCTTTAATTTATGGTAAATGTTCATCTTAAATGCAGGCCTATCACATAAATGAAAGAATTGATTGATGAGTTGAAGTACTGAAATTGAAAGGACAAAGAGATGACCAAACTTAGAAAAGAGATGTTGGTGCAGTCCAAACTGGAATATTGTTCAGTAATCAGGTCATATCTGGAGCTGTAGATCTCGGATTTAGGTCTACTTTATATGGATGGAAAGGTAAGACATAGGCCTACAACTGTCATGGGAGCCCAAGATTTAACAAGGCCGTTTTCAAGTCCAAATTGTAGCAACAACAAAGAAGTCCGAATCTGTCCTGCAGCCCAGACACTGTTCAGTGTTCAGCTCATATCTCAAGTTCTAGAAGTCCAAATAATCTCAAATTTTTACCCTGGAAAGATGAGACAATTTCCTAGAACTTTCATGATTTAAGTCTGTTCAAATTATGATGTTATCAATGACGTTTTTGGCAGACAAGAAGATAAGAATTATCATCAAGTCAAGATGTGGCCACCCATTCATCAATTAGTCAACAAATCAATAGTTACGAATTTTGGCCTATAAAAAAAGGCATTTGCCATGTATTTAGGCATCTTGGTGTTCAGATCAAGATCATGCTCTTGCTCTCTCTTTTGTAATACTTAAGTTTTATTTATATTAATCTCTTGTTTATGCCTTTCATTTCCTTTTCTTTACTTAGTTAACTTCTTTCTCATTTATGTTCTTATCTTGTTTATTTATGTTTCTTTCTTTCATTATGTGTAGCTAAGTTAATTATGTCAAGGTGAAAAGGGTACACTAATGGTGTCAGAATAAGTATAATATAAACTTAACATGGACCTTAATGTTGGATACTAAGATGCTTTATATTTGTTATCTTGTTCACTTTTAATACTTTGCTTGTTAAATGGTTAATCTAGATTTATGTTGTATAACACTTGGTACAACAAATACTTGGCACTTTCATAGCCCATACTGTATGGTATAACCGACACCTGAGCTATGAAAGGAACTTGATTTGTTGTTAACATAAGTTATAATCATGAATGCCTGACAACATTTACAAGTATTAGTATTATTCAAATAAGATAACTAATGTAATCATGTTAACAATTTATAATCTGATTGGAACCTCCTTTGTGTGTGGTTTCCAATTGAATAATAAGAGTTTATACTATACTTGTTTGAAATACCATTAGTTGATCCTCTAACCTTGACATTTGTTGCTATCATTGTTTAATCCTTACGTTAATCTTCCATCTCAAAGTTCTCATCAACTTCTTTTTCTTCTTTCTTCATTAGTATTATTATTCTATTACTATTATTATTATTACTATTATTATTATTATTATTATTATTATTATTATTGTTGTTGTTGTTGTTGTTATTATTGTTACTATTGTTTTTGTACTATTGTTGTTTATAATTTATACAATTAACCTCCCTGTGGTTCGACCCCGGTCTTGCCGGGTTATTTATTACTTCGACACTCCTGCACTTGGGAGAAGACATCAATCTTTTGGTCGTGTCAGCAGCGACTCAGTTTTCATTGTTGTTTTCTGAGTCCATAGGGGCTGTTTGCGCTGTCGAATCCATGCGTCACCCGTGGCAGCAGTTTCGTTGAGGATTTCTCAGATGGCAGCGACTCTGTTTTTGATGATTACTTCTCAGTCCACAGGGGCTGTTTGCGCTATTGAATCCATGCGTCACCCATGACAGCAGTTTCGTTGATGATTTCTGAGTCCACAGGGGCTCTTTGCGTTGTCGAATCCATGCGTCACCCGTGGAAGTAGTTTCGTTGATTATTTCTGAGTAGGCAGGGACTCTGTTTTCGTTGATGATTTCTGATCCCAAAGGGGCTCTTTGCTCTGTCGAATCCATGCATCACCAGTGGAAGCAGTTTTGTTGATGATTTTTGTGGCCACAGGGGTTTTTTTGCGCTGTCGAATCCATGCGTCACCCGTGGAAGCAGTTTCGTTGAGGATTTCTAAGTCTATAGTGACTCGGTTTTCATTGATTATTTCTAAGTCCACAAGGGTTGTTTGCGGTGTCGAATCCATGCGTCACCCTTGGAAGCAGTTTTCGTTGATGATTTCTGAGTCCATAGGGGCTGTTTCTGCTGTCGAATCCATGCGTCACTCGTGGGAGCAGTTTCGTTAATGATTTTTGAGTTGACAGTGACTCAGTTTTCATTGATGTTTTCTGAGTCCACAAGGGCTGTTTGCGTTGTCGAATCCATGCCTCACCCGTGGAAGCAGTTTCGTTGAGGATTTCTGAGGCCACGGGGGCCTTTTGCGCTGTCGAATCCATGCGTCATCTGTGGAAGCCGTTTCGTTGAGGATTTCTAAGTCTACAGTGACTCAGTTTTCGTTGATTATTTCTGAGTCCACAGGGGCTGTTTGCGCTGTCGAATCCATGCGTCACCCTTGAAAGCAGTTTCGTTTATGATTTCTGAGTCAACAGGGGCTCTTTGCGCTGTCGAACCGTGCCTCACCCGTGGAAGCAGTTTTGTTGATGATTTCTACGACGGCAACGACTCAGTTTTCGTTGATGATTTCTGAGTTGACAGGGGCTGTTTGTGCTGTCGAATCCATGTGTCACCCTTGGAAGCAGTTTCGTTGATGATTTCTGAGTCCATAGCGGCTTTTTGCTCTGTCGAATCCATACGTCACCCGTGGAAGTAGTTTCGTTGATGATTTCTGAGTCAACAACGACTCTGTTTTCGTTGATTATTTCTGAGACCACAGGGGTGTTTGCGCTGTCGAATCCATGCGTCACCCGTGGCAGCAGTTTCGTTGATGATTTCTAAGCCCACATGAGCTATTTGCGCTGTCGAATCCATGCGTCACCCGTGGAAGCAGTTTTGTTGATGATTTCTGAGACGACAGTGACTCAGTTTTCGTTCATGATTTGTGAGGCCACAGGGGTTCTTTGCGGTGTCGAACCCATGCGTCACCCGTGGAAGTAGTTTCGTTGAGGATTTTTGAGTCCCAAGGCTATTTGCGCTGTCGAATCCATGCGTCACCCGTGGAAGCACTTTCGTTGATGATTTCTGAGTCGATAGTGACTCAGTTCTCAGTGATGATTTTTGATCCTGCAGGATTTGTATGCACAGTCGAATTTATGTGTCAACAGTGGAAGCAGTTTCGTTGATGATTTCTGAGTCGCCAGTGACTAAGTTTTCGTTGATGATTTCTGAGCCCACATGAGCTCTTTGCACTGTCGAATCCATGTGTCACATGTGGAAGCAGTTTTGTTGATGATTTCTGGGACGGCAACGACTTAGTTTTCGTTGATGATTTCTGAGTCCATAGGGGGTGTTTGCGCTGTCGAATCCATGTGTCACCCGTGGAAGCAGTTTCGTTGAGGATTTCTGAGGGCACATGGGATTTTTGCGTTGTCGAATCCATGCGTCACCTGTGAAAGCAGTTTCGTTGATGATTTCTGAGTCCACAAGGGTTGTTTGCGCTGTCGAATCCATATGTCACCTGTAGAAGCAGTTTCGTTGATGATTTATGTGGCTATAGGGGTTGTTTGCTCTGTCGAATCCATGCGTCACTCGTGGAAGCACTTTCGTTGATGATTTTTGAGTCGACAATGACTCAGTATTCGGTGATGATTTTTGAGCCCACAAGAGCTATATGCGCTGTCGAATCCACAAGTCAACCGTGGAAGCAGTTTCGTTGATGATTTCTGAGTCCACAGGGGGTGTTTGCGCTGTCGAATCCATGCGTCACCCGTGGAAGTAGTTTCGTTGAGGATTTATGAGTCCCAAGGGCTGTTTGTGTTGTCGAATCATGCGTCACCCGTGGAAGCACTTTCGTTGATGATTTCTGAGTCGACAGTGACTAAGTTCTCGGTGATGATTTTTAAGCCTGCAGGAGTTGTATGCTCTGTCGAATCTACGTGTCAACCGTGGAAGCAGTTTCGTTGATGATTTCTGAGTCGCCAGCAACTCAATTTTCGTTGATGATTTCAGAGTCCACAGGGGCTCTTTGCGCTGTGAAATCAATGCGTCACCCTTAGAAGCAGTTTTGTTGATGATTTCTGGGATGATAGCGACTCAGTTTTCGTTGATGATTTTGGAGTCCACAGGGGTTGTTTGCGCTGTCGAATCCATGTGTCACCCGTGGAAGCAGTTTTGTTGATGATTTCTGAGTCCCAGGGACTGCTTGCGCTGTCGAATCCATACGTCACCTGTGGAAGCAGTTTCGTTGATGATTTCTGAGTCCCGAGGGACTGTTTGCGTTGTCGATTTCATGCGTTATGGTTTTGAAACATGGAAATTGGTTTTTTGAGCCACTCCAAGGAAAAAGACGTCTGAAAACTCCTGGAAACATGTAAGCGTGATCCAATGGTCGGATCAAATGTTATGTTCCTTTTGAGCATTCATTCTGGTCTGCCGCGTCCATACCTCCTCATCACCAAGTAGCGATTCCATTGCTACTCCATAGAAAAAGACCTCCGAAACTCCTGTAAAACTTTTAGCACGATCCAACGGTCGGATCAAAAGTTATGGCCCTTTTTACTTGTTATTCTGATCTGACGCGTTCAGACCTCCTCTTCACCGAGTAGTGATTCCAAAGCTTCTACAAGGAAAAAGACCTTCGGAAACTCTTGGAAACATTTAAGCGAGATCCAATGGTTGGATGAAAAGTTATGGCCCTTTTGAGCACCTGTTCTGCTCTGTCGCGTCCAAACCTCCACTTCAATGAGTAGCGATTCCATTGCTACAATATAAAAAATGACCTCCAAAAACTCCTGTAAAAATTTGAGCACGATCCAACGGTCGGATCAAAAGTTATGGTCCTTTTGAGACATTATTCAGGTCTGGCACGTCCAGACCTCCTTTTCACCTAGAAGCGATTCCATCGCTACTCCATAGAAAAAGACCTTCGAGAACTCCTGTAAAACTTTGAGCACGATCCAACGGTCGGATCAAAAGTTATGGTCCTTTTTACTTGTTATTCAGGTCTGGCGAGTCCAGGCCTCCTCTTCACCGAGTAGGGATTGCATGGCTACCCAATGGAAAAAGACCTTCGAGAACTCTTGGAAAAATTTGAGCACGATCCAACGGTCGCATCAAAAGTTATGGCCTTTTTTACCCGTTATTTTGGTCTGGCTCGTCCAGACCTCCTCTTCACCGAGTAGCGATTCCATGGCTACTTCAAGGCAAAAGACCTCCGAAAAATCCAGGAAAACTTTGAGCGCGGTCCAAGGGCAGATCAAAATTTATGGCACTTTATACTCGTTATTCTGGTCTGGCGGGTCCAGACTTCCTCTTCACTGAGTAGTAAATCCGAAGTTACTCCAAGGAAAAAGGCCTTTGAAAACTCCTGGAAATATTTGAGCGTCATCCAACAGTCGGATCAAAAGTTATGGCCCTTTTTAGCCCTTATTCTAGTTTGCCCCGTCCAGACCTGCTCTTCACCGAGTAGCGATTCCATGGCTACTCCAAGGAAAAGACCTCCAAAAACTCCTGGAAAAATTTGAGCATGATCCAGTCGGATCAAAAGTTATGGCCTCTTTTACCCGTTATTCTGGTCTAGCGCATCCAGACCTCCTCTTCACCTAGTAGCGAATCCAAAGCTACTCTAAGAAAAAAGACCTTCGAAAACTCCTGGAAATATTTGAGCGTCATCCAAAAGTCGGATCAAAAGTTATGTCACTATTGAGCCCTTATTCTAGTCTGCCTTGTCTAGACCTCCTCTTCATCGAGTAGCAATTTCATGGCTACTTCAAGGAAAAAAACCTCCGAAAACTCGAAAAATTTGAGCGCGGTCCAACGGCGGATCAAAATTTATGGCCCTTTTTACTCGTTATTCTGGTCTGGCGGGTCCAAACCTCCTCTTCACCGAGTAGCGATTCCATAACTACTCCAAGGAAAAAGACCTCTGAAAACTACTGGAAAAATTAGAGCGCGATCCAACGGTAGGATCAAAAGTTATGGCCCTTTTGACCCATTATTCTGGTCTAGCAAATTATGATATCTGCAACGAAGGAGCATTCGGTGCAGAATTATAGTGTTAGCAGCGAATCAAGAGTTTGTTGTTGAATTCCTGTGTCTACAGCGAATGAGCGTTTGCTGCCGAAATGTTTTGGCTGCTGACACGATCAAAAGATTGATATCTTATCCCAAATGCAGGAGTGTTGAAGTAATAAATAACCCGGCAAGACCGGGGTCGAACCACATGAAGGTGAACTATATAAATTACAAATAATATATATATTTAATAAAACAAAGAGTTTATGAGAATTTTATGGGATATTGATGTAATGATTAAACAAGGATAAAAGAATTGTTAATGTTAGAGGATCCACTAATGGTATTTCAAATAAGTATAGTATAAACTCTTTTTATTACTCAACTGGAAACCACACATAAAGGAGGTTCCAATCGGATTATAAATTGTTAACATGATTACATT
The DNA here is from genome assembly GCF_000002775.5 of Populus trichocarpa. Taxonomy (NCBI): domain Eukaryota; kingdom Viridiplantae; phylum Streptophyta; class Magnoliopsida; order Malpighiales; family Salicaceae; genus Populus; species Populus trichocarpa. The sequence continues at coordinate 14,742,312 of NC_037290.2, read as the reverse complement.
AGTTGCAAATGTTAATTTATGTTATTCGAATAATGCTAATACTTGCAAATGTTGTCAGGTATTCATGATGTTAATTTATGTTAACAACAAATCAAATTCCTTTCATAGCACAGGTGTCGGTTAAACCATACAGTAGGCTATGAAAGGGTCAAGCATTTATTGTACCAAGGGTTATACAACATAAATATAGATTAACCATTTAACAAGCAAAGTATTAGGAGTGAATAAAATAACAAATACAAAACATGTTAGTATCAAACATTAAAGTCCATGTTGAGTTTACACTATACTTATTCTTACACCATTAGTGTAAGCTTCTCACCTTGACATAATAAACTTAACTAAACATAATGAAAGAGAAAAACATAAATAAACAAGATAAGAACATAAATAAGATATAAGTTAACTAAATATAGTAAAGGAAATAAAAAGCATAAACAAGAGATTAATATAACATAAAATAAAAATAAAGATTGCAAAATACAAAGAAAGAGAGTGATCTTGATTTGAACACCAAGATGCCTAAATGCATGGCAAATGCCTCCTTTTATAGGCCAAAATTCGGAACTATTGATTTGATGACTAATTATTGAATGGGTGGCCACATCTTGACTTGATGACAATCCTTATCTTCTTGTCTGAACAAAACATTATTGCTAACATCAGAATTTGAACAGATAGTCTTCATGAAAGTTCTGAGAAATTGTCTTAGCTTTCCAACAAAACAAGAATCGGCACATTTGAACTTCTAGAACTCGAGATATGGGCTGAACATTGAACAATGTCTAGGTTGCAGGACAGATTTTGACTTCTCTGTTGTTGCTACAATTTGAACTTGAAAACGGTCTTTTTGAATCTTGGACTCTTCATGAAAGTTTTAAGCCTATGTCTTAGCTTTCCATCCATATAGACCAGACCTAAATCCAAGTTCTACAGCTCTAGTTATGATCCAATAACTGAATAGTTAAACTCATTAATCAATCCTTTGATTTATGTGATAGGCCTGTAATTAAGATGAACATTTACCATAAATTAAAGGTATCTTATATTATTAGACATGTTATTATGAAACATGCTCTAGTTAAGGAGTTATTGATACTTCAAGTGCAAAATGTTGATATAAAACCTTGATAAAAATGCACTTTTAAGTACTAATCAGCTGCAGCGAAGTAGGTGTTTGCTGCCAAATAACGATGGTTGTAGCGAATCAGGTGATCGCTGCTGAATTATGGTGTCTGCAGCGAATGAGCGTTCCCTGCTGAATTGTGTTGTCTTTAGGGAATCCAGTTTCGCTGCTGAATTATAGTGTCTGCAAAGAATCAGGTGTTCGCTGCTGAATTCTGGTGTTTGCAACAAATGAGCGTTCGCTCTCGAATTGTGTTGTCTTCAGGGAATCAGTTTTCGATGTCGAATTAGTGTTTGCAGCTAATCAGTGTTCACTGCGGAATTATAATGTCAGCAGCGAATCAAGAGTTCGTTGCTGAATTTTGGAGTTTGCGACAAATGAGCCTTCGCTGTCGAATTGTGTTGTCTCCAGCGAATCAGGTGTTCGCTGCCAAATTATGTTGTGTGGAGCGAATCAGCGTTCACTGCCAAATTGTGTTGCCTGGAGCGAAATAGCTTTCGCTCCTGAATTGTGTTGTCCGCATTCAATCAGGTGTTCACTGTCGAATAACGGTGTCTGCGAAGAAATGACCTTTTGCTGCCGAATTGTGGTGTCTTCAGCGAATTAGCTTTTGTTGTTGAAGTGTGTTTTCTATAGCGAATCAGTGTTCGCTGCTGAATTATACTGTCTGTAGTGAATTTGGTGTTTGCTCCCGATTTTTGGTGTCTGCGACGAATGAGCGTTCGCTGTTGAATTGTGTTGTCTGCAGTGAATAAGTGTTCATTGCCGAATAGTGTTGTCTAGAACGAATCAATTTTCACTGCCGAATTACAGTGTCTGTAGCGAATCAGTGATCGTTGCGGAATTATAGTGTCGGAAGCGAATCAAGAGTTTGCTGTCGAATTATGGTGTCTGGAGCGAAATGGTGTTTGCTACTGAATTGTGTTGTCTACAACGAATCAGCTTTCGCTGCCGAATTGTGTTGTTTGCAGGGAATCAGTGTTCGCTGTCGAATAACGGTTGCTGCAGCGAATCAGCTATTCACTGCCAAATTATAGTGTCTGTAGTGAATGAGCGTTCCCTGCTGAATTGTGTTTTCTTTAGGGAATCAGTTTTCGCTGCTGAATTATAGTGTCTGCAACGAATCAGGTTGTTCGCTGCTGAATTCTGGTGTCTGCTGTGAATGAGTGTTCGCTCCCGAATTGTGTTGTTTACTGGGAATCAGTGTTCGTTGCTGAATAACTGTGCCTGCAATGAATCAGGTGTTCGTTGCCGAATAACTGTGCCTGCATTGAATCAGGTGTTCCCTGCCGAATTGTGTTGTCTGAAGCGAATCAGCGCCCGCTGCTGAATTATAGTGTCTGCAGCGAATCAGCTTTCCCTGTCGAGTTGTGTTGTTTGCCACAAATCAAGTGTTCGCCGTCGAATTATGGTGTATGCGCAGTGAATGAGCTTTCGCTGCTGAATTGTGTTGTATGTAGGGAATCAGTGTTCGCTGCTAAATTGTGGTGTCTACAACGAATCAGTTTTTGCTCCTGAATTACAGTGTTTGTAGCGAATCATTGTTCGCTGCAAAATTATTGTGTCTACAGCGAATCAGGTGTTTGCTGCTGAATTCTAGTGTCTAAAATGAATGAGCGTTCATTGTCGAATTATGTTGTCTCCAACGAATCTGTTTTGGAAGCTGAATTCTGGTGTGTGCGGCGAAGGAGCTTTCGTTGCCGAATTGTGTTATCTACGGTGAATCAGGGTTTGTTGCCGAATTGTGTTGTCTGCAACGAATAGGTGTTTGCTACCGAATTATGGTGTCTGCAGCGAATGAGCATTCGTCATCGAATTATTGTGTTGTCTGCAGCAAATCACTGTTTGCTATTGAATTATAGTGTTTGCAGCAAAAGAGCATTCGTTGCAGAATTATAGTATCTACAGCGAATCAGGTGTTCATTATCGAATTTTGGTGTCTGCAGCGAATGAGCGTTCGCTGTCAAATTGTGTTGGCTGCAGCAAATCAGGTGCTCGCTGCCGAATAACAGAGGTTGCTGTGAACAGGCGTTCCCTGTCGAATTATGTTGTCTGCAGCGAATTAGCGTTTGCTGCTGAATTATTGTGTTTGTAGCGAATCAGGTGTTTGCTGCTGAATTATGGTGTCTGTAGCGAATTAGATGTCACTGCCGAATTGTGTTGTCTAAAGTGAATCAGCTTTCACAGCCGATTTGTGTTGTCTGCAGCTAATTCGATGTTCGCTGCCGAATAACGTGCCTGCAACGAATTAGTTGCTGCTATCTAATTAAGTTGTCTGCAGCAAATCAGTGTTCCCTGTTGAATTATAGTGTCTACAGCGAATCAGGTGTTCGCTGTCGAATTCTGGTGTTTGCAGCAAACGAGTGTTCACTATCGAATTGGGTTGTCTATAGGGAGTTAGTTTTCGTTGCTGAATTATGGTGTCTGCAGCAAATGAGCTTTCACTGCCGAATTGTCTTCTCTGTAGGGAATCAATGTTAGCTGTCAAATAGTGTTGTCTGCAGCTAATCAGTTTTCTCTCCTGAATTTCAGTGTCTTCAGCAAATTAGTGTTCGCTACAGAATTATAGTTTCTGGAGTGAATCAGGTGTTCGCTGCTGAATTTTGGAGTCTGCAGTGAAAGAGCGTTCGCTGCCGAATTGTGTTGTCCACAGTGAATAGGTGTTCGCTGCCGAATTCTGGAGTCTGCAATGAAGGGGTGTTCACTGCCGAATTGTGTTGTCCACAACGAATAGGTGTTCACTGCTAAATTACACTGTCTGCAACGAATCAGGTGTTCCTTATGAATTCTAGTGTCTGTAGAGAAGGAGCGTTCACTATCGAATTGTGTTGGCTACAGCAAATCAGGTGTTCGCTCCTGAATTTTGGTGTCTACATCGAATGAGCATTCGCTGTCGAATTATTGTGTTGTCTGCAGCAAATCACTGTTCCCTCCTGAATTACGATGGCTACACCGAATCATGTGTTTGGTGCAGAATTCTTGTGTCTTCAGCGAATCAGCTTTCGTTGTGGAAGTGTGTTGTCTGCAGCGAATCAGTTTTCACTCCCGAATTACACTATCTGCAATGAATCAGTGTTCGTTGCGAAATTATAGTGTTTGCAACGAATTAGGTGTTCACTGTCGAATTCTAGTTTCTGCAGCGAATGAGTGTTCGCTGCTGATTTGTGTTCTCTACAGCGAATCTATTTTCGAAGCTGAATTTTGGTGTTTGCGGTGAAGGAGCTTTCGCTGTCGAATTGTGTTGTCTACAGCGAATCAGGTGTTCCCTGCTGAATTCTGGTCTCTGTAGTGAATGAGCGTTCATTGTCGAATGATGGTTCCTGCAGGGAATGAGCTTTTGCTATCGAATTATGGTGCCTGCAGCAATTGAGCTTTTGCTGCCGAATTGTGTTGTCTGCAACGGATAGGTGTTCGCTGTCGAAAGACGGTGTCTGCAGTGAATGAGCATTCGCTGTCGAATTATTGTGTTGTCTGCAGCAAATCATTGTTTGCTGCTGAATTATAGCATCTACAAAGAATCAGGTGTTCGCAGCCGAATTCTAGTGTCTGCAGCAAATGAGCATTCACTCCTTAATTGTGTTGTCTGCAGGGAATCAGTTTTCGCTGTCGAATTAAGATACTCTCTCTCTTTCTCTCTTTTTTTTCTTTCATTCAACCATCCTAGGTATTTTATGTATAATTTTTCTATTTATATAACAATCTATCCATATTTACTAAAAAACTCTTATCTCAAGTTTGAGTATCTTTTTCGTTCAACCAAATGCCCTTTCTCAGAATACCATCCAAAAAATCTCTTTAAGATTTAGTTTCTAATAATTTTATTTTATTTTAACTAACCCATCATTTCTGGTTTTAAATTATCAATAATTTAATTAACATCATAAAATTTGATCGGGGGTTTACAATTTACCACCATTTATCACTATTCAATTCATAATGGTGAAGTCTTTTGTTGGGGTTTTACAGAGTTCCAACCGAGTCATTCGTATATTTGAATTATAAATTTATAGGGTTTCATAAAATTACATAATTTTAACGCTCAAAATTAATAATTATAGTAGCACCCAAAATATGTCCAGTATCATGTCGGTCTCCACCTTTACTCAGTGTTTTTTCTCATATCTAGAGTTATACAACTCCCAATAAGTCGAGATTAATTCCATTTAAATTATAACATCCATGTCTACAACTTTTATAAAGACACCAACACCAAATTATATTGTTTTCAAGTTGTAATTTCGAGTAGAAGTTGGCTAGTAAGACTGTTAGAATTTTAATTACATGAGAGATAAATTTGACAAGCACACTAAGTATTTTCATGCATCACAACATCCATTATCATTACTCTATATTCAAACAAACTCTCATTTCCTATGTCATAACTCAATTCTGAGTTATTCCTCAAAAAACAATTTCTTTTTCAAAAAAAATATAAATAAATAAATAAAGGCTGGCGACGTGAAGCAAGCAGACATGGAAGGATTCAAAAAAAAATATAAATAAAAACCAAACTGCAATTTTGGAGAAAATTCAAGGCCTAGTTGTACCCCAATATGCCAAAAAAGAAGAAAAATGCAAATTTAAGGTCAAATTAAATGATTATTGAACGAATTTGCATGAAAATTAAGTCCAAGGACATAATTAAATTTTTAATAGGCCAATTTGATTTAATCATGGGCCAATTTGAATTTTAATTATGTTTAAGAATTAATTTGGGTCCAATTGAAGGATTTAATTAAGTGCAAGGACTTAATTATACTTTAAATGGGTCAAATTAATTTTATTTAGGGCTTAATTGGTGAAACATTAAGTTTGGGAGCCTAATTTGGGTTTAATTGAGAAGATTGAAATTTTAAGAGACCAAATTTAAATTTTACAAAGCTAATTGTTTGAAATTAGGGGCCAAATTGCAAGAAAATTAAAGTTTTGAGGTCAATTAGGGGTTAAATTGACAAAATTCGCATCCAAGGACTAATCTGCAAAAAGCGCCAAACTATAGGGGTTTAATTGACAAAATCCAGGGGTCAAATTGAAAAAATTGAAAGTTTAATGGTCAATTAGGGGTGAAATTGCATAAATCCAAGACCAAGGACCATAATGCAAAAGGCGCGTAAATACAGGGCTGAAGTTGAAGTTCCGCAGGGGCCTAATTGCATTAAATCAAACGTGTATGGTCAATTAGGGGTTCAATTGAAACAAATTGAAAGCTAGAGGACTACATTGAACTTCGGCAAAATCCCTAATTCAAAACTAAAACGGCGTTGTTTTTTGTATAAAAAAAAAGGGAGACCACGCGACGCGTCGCCTGGTCACTGTTCATTGTCTTCCCCGTGAACGCTGCTCGGGTAGCAGTTTTGCAGGTGCATTTAATGCCTCGTATGTCCCCCAAAATTGACAACACATGCACCAAAATGGTCACCTGAAATCCCTCTATCCGAGCAGGTGACTGGCCTAAAGTAGCCAACTCGGGCAGCCTTGGACTGTCAGATTTGGCAGTTCAAGGTACATACTTTGAACCAACAGTTTGGATTCTTCCAGTCAAATCAAGGGCTGGAAATTTTTCCCCGGTGAAGACAAGATTGCCCTCTTCCACCGCCTATAAATACAGGTGGATTTCATGGCCTGAGGGAGGAGAAAATCAGGTCCAAAGTCGGCCAAAAACCAGCCTTTCTGCCCTGTTTCTGTAGTTTTTTTTCTCTCCCTCTCTCCCCCCGTCATTCCAGCCACCAACCAGAGCCACCACCAGCTCCACCACAGGTAGCTAGCCCAACCACAAGCCGGCCACCCCCACACCTGAAACAACCACCGTTTCTTCATCTCTCTCATTTCTGCAGAAGTCTTCCTCTTCTCCCCGTGAACGACTCCGGCCATCGTTCCTCGTAGAAACTTACTATGCAAAGTCAAAAGAAAATGAATTTTCCAATGCCTTTGCACCATAAGCATTGTAAAGAGGGGGCAACTGTTGTAACTCAATTTTGGATTCACCAAGATTTTCTTGAATGTTATTTTATTTCTATTATTATTTATAAAAATCCAAAAAAATTAAGAAAAAGTTTAAAATTCAAAAAAATATTTTTCTCGAGTCAACCGTCTTTTCAATCAAAACCGATTCCACCGGGTCAATACGGGTCAAACCATGTCAACCAGGGTAAAAAATGAGTTTTCAGGCCGTTTCGGGTCAAAACTGTCATTTTCTGTCAAAACCGATCCCACCGGGTCAATACGGGTCAAACCATGTCGACCAGGGTAAAAAATGAGTTTTCAGGCCGTTTCGGGTCAAAACCGTCATTTTCGATCAAAACCAAGTCCACCGGGTCAATTCAGGTCCAATCATGTCGACCGGGATAAAAAATAAGTTTCAGGCCATTTTGGGTCAAAACTGTTATTTTTGGTCAAAACCCGGTCCACCGGTTTGATACCCATCGAAAGTTTTTTTTTTTTTTAGTGTCTCAACATAATTTTCAGTCATTAAAATTGATTTTTAGCGGTTGAATCGGGCTTTTTCTAATACTGATTTGAGTTTTTAATTTTACCTATATAAATATTTATTATTATATATAATAAAACAAAATTAATAATACAAAATTTGTCATACTAGGCGAGGCAGTTGCGCCTATAGTAGGCGGAGTAGCTGTGACCATGAAATTTTTCTTTAAAGCAGATTCATGCCAACTGCATTAGATTTATGTCCCCTATCATTGGCTATAAATAGCCAGTTACATATCAGAGCATCTCCAATGGAGAAGCTAAATAGATAGCCAAAAATAAAAAACCAATATTTTGGCTTTTCTTTGCTTGTTTTGCACTCTAAGGGGAAAGCCAAACAAAATGCTAAAATGCCTTTTCTCTCCCACAAATGCTATTCCTACATATCTCTCTAAAGAGCCAAAATCAACAAAGTGGGGCCACTAAAAAAATAAACCAATTAAATGTAGCCATGTGGAAAAAAAAAATAACATCAAACTTATTAAGAAATAATAAAACACTTGTTTCTTCCACTTCAATATAAATGGCTTTTTTTCATTGGAATAGATATGGTAAAAAAAGTTATATTTATACTATTCAAAATGCTATTTTATCAATTTAACTTTTCAAAATAGCATTTTGCATTAGAGATGCTATCATTGGCTAAAGGGAGAGCCAGTTACAATTCGCCAGAAAAGAAAAAAAAAGAAGAAGAAAAAAAAGAGAGGAGATTTGGATTACTATTTGAGTTTTTTTTCAGTTTTTCTTCACGTGAGTAAGATATTGATTTAAAAAAAAACAATTTGAAAAATATCAAAAATATCATAACCGTTAGATCTAATAGTATTTAGTTCTGGACCTTTGATTTAATAGGATACAATAGGGCTTACCACACTAGATTACCACACTAGATTAAAACCCAAATCCATCTCAGCCCTTAAAACAATCTGCCCTTTGATCCTGTTGTGCCACGTCACCAGGTGTACCAAGCTCTCGGTACACCGCACCATACCAAGTCAAAAATCAGACCATCCGGACCGTCCGATCAACTTACAGATCAAGCCAAGCCGCATGATTAGTTCATCCGCGATCTAACGGTTAACAACCTTCAGCTGCACGGGTGTAGCATGCTCGCGTTCACACCGTAGCACAATCTCGGAGTCTCTCTCTCCTCTCGCCGGCGATTCTCTCTCTCTCATCCGATCTCCCATTTCCGGTCGTGTGAAGAATCCTAACCACAACAGAAAGGTTGATACCCTCCTATAAAGCAAAACCCCGACCTGTTTCAGCGTTTTCTCCTCCTTATCTGGCCGGAAAAAGGCCGCGATTTTTGTCGGCCACCCGAAGCTTCAAACCGACGATTCTCCCTCATCAGCCATCAACGGCCGTCGAAAACACCGTCATCAGAATCCTCTCCCTCAGATCTACCAGAATCAACCATTATTTGGTCGGAACTCTCGCCGGAAAATTTCATCGCCTCCAACAGTAACCGCGCGTGAGCCACACGCGCCACCAGGGGCATTTTCGTAAATTTTCAAGAAATTCAAGGGTATTTCAGTATTTTGCCTATACAATGGCACTCAGGTAATTTTTTGGGGTTCCTGATGGTATTTTTGATATTTTTATATATATATAAATGCTTGTAAATTTTCTTGCTTGTTAAAAAAACCTAAAAATAAATATAAAAGGAATAACGACGTGGGTTCAACACCTATCTTATCATGTCATCGTTTGTGGGTCCAAAGCCCAATTCTCAAGTATGGTTATACCTATTTCTCAACGATATCAAAATAATTTTTGTTTTATAAATAAATATTGTTTGTCGACACGTCTCTTTTTTAGAAAAGGACCGATGTCAAAAATTTAAATACCAAATATGGATTATGTCCATTATTTATTTTGGTAACCCAGACGTAATTCTCCTTTTTAGGGACAAACATCAATTTTTTAGACAAGTCTCCTATTTTTTTAGGGACTGATGTCATTTTTAACGTGTCTCCTATTTTTAGAGATCGACGTTAACCATTTTTAAAAAAACAACAAAATTGCAAATAAGCTCAAAATATAATAGCATTTGAATCAAATAAAAAACACACAAGTAAGGGTAACCTTTCTCTTGAAAGGATGTTTTAAGGGTGGTGTCTACCTTCCCTTAATCATAACTAACCCCGTACCTGAATCTCTGGGACCAGTGTCTAATTTAGGATTTCTAGTTCCCTCAAAGTACTAGATGACGACTCCAATAAAATCTTCATTTCCCCCAATCGAGAAAAACCCTTTTTGTTAAATAAACAAAAAGCGGAGCCGTCGCCCGACGTCGTGTATCGACAGAATGGCGACTCCACTGGGGACTTAGTGTTGAGCCAACTGCTTGTGTTTGCTTTTCATTTGCTCTTTCTTATTGCTATTTATTTTATTTGCATTATTTATTTTATGCAATATCTACTGTGATTCTTTTTAATTTTTCATATCGCCACATGCATGCATGTTATTTATTTGTGTATTCACACACTTCATGGTGAACCCATAAAAGCTTTGGACCCGAGCTCGTCCTTTTTAAGATTAGAAAAGAAAGATTCAGGTGGCAAGTGTGACTTATGTCCACTGATGCTCATTTGGACTTTCGCTTAGATTGTAACTCACCCTATGCAACGGGTATTGTGGAATTTTTTTCCCATACTCATGTTGTATAAGGTTAAGAGGCCGATTACTTCATGGGTAATTCGGGCAATCTAAGAACCAAAGAATATCTTTAAGGATAGATTAAATTGAGCCAAACCTTATGAGTTAGATCCTATCAAGTAGGATATACCCTTTAGGACACAAACAAATGTCAATGCATTAACATACATGTTCATATACATTTCATATTCTCATTAAATCTCCACCGATCCTTACAGGAAGTGTGAGATGGAAAAACCCATTACTATTGAGGAATTTTTGACCAGATCAGAATTGAGCCAACATGATGAAGGGGATTGTTTGCCATCAGAATTTGAGTCTCATTTGCCAGAGCATGTTAAATTAGATGACAGACCACTTGGTACAAGACAATTGCTAGACTGCTGGGAAAGGTTATCCTTTCATGATCAAATCACTTTTCAGAAACAATATGGGGATCTATCACATTTACTGAAAATTAGGGTCCAACATGCTTGTTTTCAGGCCATGATAGGGTTTTGAGATCCAGAATATCGGTGCTTCACTTTTGATACTGTGGATATGACTCCTACTATCGAGGAGTATGAATCCCTGCTAAATTGTCTCAAGTCAGAAAAGGTGTACTTTTACACACCTATAGAGCATGCACTTTCTAACTTTGCTTGGATTACCCAAATAGACTGTCAACGAGCAAAATCACATGCAACTAAACGAGGAAATAGTCAGGTTTGGTTTTGGAATGTACTAGAAGCCATATTCAAAAGAAGATTACATGATGAAAGCAATGAAATTCGATTGAGGATTTTGGCCTTAGGCATATATGGTTTAGTTCTTTTCCCATCTGCTGAGGGAATGATCGATTTTGAGGCTGTCAATATATTTAAAAATGTGGTGACCCTTAAAATTAACCCTGCTACAACAATATTGGCAGAAACGTTCTCATCCTTGAATTATTGTAGAAAAGCCGGAAGGGGGTGTTTAAGATGTTGCTTGCAGTTGTTGTTTGTCTGGACTATGAGTCATATGATTGAGGGGAAGATTTCAGGTTTGGTTGGTACCCCATGGCATCTTTATTCTAAGTTGGAGAATTTTGCTGAAAAACACTTGCATGATGTACGAAGAACCACATGGGAATCAATGTTTCTAAGTCTAAGTAAATCTCAATTTCATTGGAGGAGTCGATACTCTTACTTCAAATCTTATCTGGCATATTGTGGTGAGTACCCATGGGTCCCGTTGATAGGAGCCCGTTGCTGTATTAGTTATTGTCCTAACATGGTTTTACGACAATTTGGATTTGAGCTGTAACACCCCACCTCACTAGCAAGATATTTTTCGCTTTGGGCCTCCCAGTCCACCCATGTCCAGGGCTTCCACCCAGGTCCCCCTCACGGGTTTGTTCTTGGCAGCCACACATGGCCCCAAAACGCGTCTTTTAGAGTAGCACAACACACTCACCTTGTCAGATATTGTCCCTTCTGGGCCTCCTAGTCCACCCATTCCCAGGGCTTCCACCCAGGTCCCCCTCAGGGTTTTAAACGCGTCTTACTAGTCAAGATGAGCATGCACTTATAAGGCCCTGGCTTTGGACGCTCGCTTCCAATGTGGGATCTTACATGAGCAGTTTATTCCAAGGACTACTGAACTGGCAACATTATATGAAGATTTCAAGACCTCGAAGAAATTATTAGAGTCAGTGAAGAAGGCATGGAAACATCCTGGTAGGGTTACTTTTGCTAAGAGATTAGAAGGAAAAACAACTGAAGGATATCCAATATGGCAAAAGAAAAGAGGGAAAGGGTATAAAGTTCCTCCTTTTGAAGGGTCACCCAGGTCTTTGATTCAGTCTGCTGAAGACATAGATGAAGAAGTCCGCGCCCAACAAGAATCTTATAACCTAAGTTTGAATGCTGAAGTGGAAGAGTTAGGGGCTAAAAAAAGAAAGTTAGAATCTGATCTAGCCACTCGAGAAAAAGCTTTTGCTATCATAAAACAGGAAAAGGATGACTTGTCAGCTCAACTACAACATCAACAACTTGAGTTCCAGCAATTACAAGAAAAATATGTACTTTTTTCAGAAGATAAGAGGAAGCAAGATGTCAATATGAAGAGATGGGTTAGAAGAGCACCAAAAGCTGAGGAAATGGTATTAAAATTGGAAGAGAAAAATGAATCACTTCAGGAGCAGCATCAAAATCAAGATGTAATAATTGCCAATTTAGATGAGCATGTGGACCATTTGCTTTCTATTGAGCAAACCTTATCATCAGAAAAAGAAAATGCAGAAAGAGAAGCAGAATGTTGGGCTTCTGAAGCTATGCGCTATCATGTACAAGCAAATGATGCCAAGAATTATGCTTCAGGATTAAGAGGCATAGCCCAACAAATAGCAGATGGTGAGCCAATGACTAGAAATGAATTCCATTAGTTTTTTGGGTTGATTAGAGATGGAATTAATGAGATCTCAGCACATGACGGTCCAAGGCTTTGGAAAAATTGACTTGTTGTGATTTTAATATTGTAAATTAATGAAAGACAATTTCATCATCTTTTCATCATGAGAAATGCTTAGTCTGATTCTGATTTATGGCATCAAATTTCTCCCCTAAATCGGTTCAAGTTCCTGTAGGTTTGGAGTCCTTAGTGAGAACTTTCTTAAGAGAATCTGATCTGGTCTGTTCCTCGTTATAAGTTAAAGGAAAACTTAAAATAAATAACAAGCATGTATATTATGGGATTTTTGCAGTTTATTCATTTATCATGCATGCACACTGTTGAAACATAAGTTCCCCCACCTGAGGTCTACTAGACTGATGAAGATGGAAAATAAAGACAGGGGTTAGATAGATGTTTATTATCAAAAGCAAGTTGAGAGCAGTAAAGGTGAAGTAGCTCGACTCATAAATCTGTTTGACTAAGTGTTAAGCTTCAAGAGTGGAAAGGGAACGTCTGCATAGTCTCTTGCTGGGAACACTACTTGTCCACGTTCCATTAAAGTTGCACCTCTCCTTTTTAGTCATGAACAATGACAACAATGCCTTCAGTCATCAACTAATGACAACCCTTGTTCTCGTTCAACTGCACTGATAGTCGTTCAAAGCCTTCATATATTCCAAGAGCATATAATAGCTGCTAGCTTTCTGTTCCTGGTGCATTGGCCTTCTTTCCAGCCATCTCTATTGTGAACACCATTCCGGTCCAGCAGCATCGGATGCTGATCTAAAAAAAAAAAAGCAAACATTGAACTTTAATGTAGTAGAGCTCTCTCTATAGAGATCTGTTTGTGAATCTGTCAGTGGGGAATCCAAGAAGGGGTGTAGTAGTTTCAGATCAGCTATAATTTTCTCCCGCTAGTGTCAGCATGAAAAAGCAGAAGTAGGGAGAAGAGACAGAACTGGTCTAAAAAAAACAAGAGCAGACATTGAACTTTAACAGCAGAATTCCCCCTTATAGGTGTTTGTTTGCTGCACTGCCAGTGAGGAATCGAAGAGGAGACAAAAGGGCTTCAGATTCATCATTTTCTCTTCCAATTGAGACAACGCGTGATTGCACACATCGGCAATGGTGGTGCTGCATGTTTCTGTGTGCTACCAAGATTACTTGGTTGTTGGAAAGTTTCTACCAATCCACAAATAACCACCACAACATTGGAAGATTGACATGATGTTGTGAGGATTGTCAAAAGAATTGAATAAGCTATGAAGAGGGGAAGGATTGAAGATTCTGCCACGGATTCTAGAACAATAATGAAAGATGAATCAAAAGATGACTCTAACGATGGGAAGCCTCAATTATGTGGTCTAACCAGGTCTCACTGTAGCATTAACTGCTCAAATGTCTTTGCCAAGATTGACATACCTCGACCACTCGAGTTTGTCCACCAGCATTTGTTAGACTTCAGACTTATTGCCCTGACTCCGCCAAATCCCATACAATCCAGAAAAGAGCTTTGAATATCATTGGGGGATTTTGTGCCATTCAGTTGAATAGTTCCAAGAATTTCAAGAATCGAGTTGAGTTTGTGAAAAATGACGTCATCGGCCATATTGTCACCGCAACATCCTCAAAATGACAAGTGATCGAAATGCTTGGCAAAACACAGTTATCGCCAGAAAAGCTGATCCAAGAAGGGTGTTAAACTGTCAATCATTTTTGTTATGGATTTTGTCATTCTGCGTTTTATTTTGGGATCACATCTCATCCTTTAAGGAAACATGTATTTTCTTTGTCTCTTTGTTGTTCTGAAAGCATGAGATGTTTCTTTCAAAGGTTATTTTGACAAAATATTTTGATCAAGCTCCAACACGCTTTTAAGATTAATCAATCCTGAAGATTAAAAGTATTTTGCTTGCATAAATGACTCGATGCTTGTTGAAATGACATGAGGTGACCAAGAAAATTTTGAGCTCACACATGAAATTGAACCACACACCATGTAGCTAAGTTTTAGCAGTATGCATAATGACACGTAGTGGATCCAGTAGTTATGGACTCGTGAATTATGATTCTTACAAGTCTAAATCATTACATTGGATGCGGTCAAAATTTATCGGTTCTAACCGACCTTGCTTGAAATGAGAAAAGGCCATTTTTGTTTTATCCTTTCACAATTCTTGAAATATATATCCCTTGCAGTCCCATTTTGAGCTGATAGAATATTTCTTTCATAAAAAACCCTGACTAGGATCACACCCCACACTGGGGGCAATGAGAGTCTTTTCCTAGAAAAAGGGAAGGCTTAGAAAAAAGTACAATAATTGAGAAAGGGCTAGAAAAAGAAAAGCCATAGATTGAGGGCCATACTTTGAGGAAGGATATGTAAAAAAAAATAGAAAGGAAGGAGAATGCCTATCAATTAAAAGAGGAGCAAAAGAGGTTTCAATTGAAGAAAGACACAACAAATGCCAAAAGTTGAAACGAAAAATCGAGCTTTATGTCTTTTGGTGTGTCTATGATAAAGCCTCTACAATCTTCAAAAAGATTAGATTGGTTATTCATCAAAGAAAAAGTTGAATTTGCGTTATGACTTATGTTAAAAGAATTTTGATCTTTGAGATTAACAAGGTTATATATCACTGTCTCTACAAAGACAATGAGAGGAAAAGAGATCAATGAGTAATTGATGTTGATCCTAGGTTCTTGAAACCCTCAAACACCTTTTGAGCTTGTGAAATTCCTTTCTTTCATAGCCATGAACCAAGCCTGCATTACGTGCTTTAAAAAGCCCTTTTTAATCAAGTTAAGCAATCTGAATCGATAAATGGCGATCTCAAAACTTGAAGAGTTACTTCATAAGGGTCGTGACTTCATGAATCAAACTACTGATTATTATGCATGCTGATAAAATTGGTGCTAAGAAAAAGAAATAATCTTTCTTGATAAAGCCTCAAGTTTTGACTCGGGTACCTTGTTTTTCTTGAAATTCATAAAAGGTCACCTCATCACAGACAATATACCCAAAATTAGAGTTTAAAATGGATACAAAGAACCATGGAAAAAGTCATTTTAATCTTACAATGGGTCAATTTCTGTTTTTAAAATACAAGACAATCAAAGGATTGTATATTTTGAATAGCGTGTGTTGGATCTTTGACCGAAGAAACTTGATTTTCAAAAATACTTTCAAAAACTGACATTTTTCTGATTTCATTTCAACAATTAGACTTGAATAGACATGACCGTTGAAATATGAGATTTGATTCCAGAACAAGAAAGATTGTCAAAGAAGAACATCGAGCGAATTTGTAAAATCCTTGACAAGAATGACATCAACATTTCTCGACATTCCTTGAAAAGTTGACTACCTGGGGGCAATACAGTGGACTCTGAGAAGGAAAACAAACAGTATTCAGATCAGCTGGGGGGGTAGAGATGATCAAATGATGAATCAATGAAGTGAGGACAATATGGTTCAAAGAAAGATAATCAGTGAATGAGCACATTCAGATCAATTAAAGGCAATGATGTTCAAGAACAATTTATGATCCAGTAAACCCCGACAACAATTGAGAGTAAAGATGTACCTGAAGGACATCTTCATATCTTCATCTTGGTTTATCATCTCTAATATGGCTATGACTATGTTATCACATGATTGCTTTTGAATGAATGTTGGAAGGATGCATCGCACCCACCTAGACTGACCGTGGGACCATCTATTTTGAAGCTCAAATGCGCACTTCACCGCATGAGTATGGGAGATAAAAGCAACATCATTGATGAGGTCAAGACATTTCTTTTCACAATTTGTTCAGATGAGCTGAGAAGAACTTATTGAGAAAGAACACTAAGCATACAACGATGAGCTTTTTACTGCAAAGTATGGGATGCAGGTCTGAATGACATAACAGTTCCATGAAGGTGGATGACCATATATACTCTAAGGGTATGTTTCAATGGGAGGCAAGTTTATGACCGATTAACAATCTTGATGGGTGTTGGCACGGTGCGCACAATCAATCAGAGAACAATTCTTGATAGAATCCAGGAGATAAACGATTTGTTAAGCTTCTTAATGACAAATCAAGCAACACCACACTTGGGGGCATTGTCAAGCTTGATAAACAGCGAGAGCAGTAATCATCGCGGACAGCCCAAGATGGGCTCTGCATTTACAGCTGAACGGATGGCTAACACATGAATGAGCCAATGCATCGAAAGAATAAAGAAGGCTTTGGAATGCAAACAAAGACATCCTATGACGATGGAGCATCAAAGAGGGGGGACCTATATTTCAAAAACAGGTAAGATGCATTGCATATCATCTAACTTCAAGAGCATTGCATATTTGTTTTGCAGATATTTCACGAAACAAAATTCCCAACGGGATCCAACAAGACTCGGATGAAATAAAAATTCTTCTAAATCACATCAAATATGGCAATTCCATAAAAGAAAAATTCATAAATGAAGACAAGAAAGATGGATTTTTATTCATGAAAAAAGGTTTACAAGTACAAATGTTAAACAGTGCGAGGACGATTAGGGATATTTTCATCTTGATGATCAAGCATGCCTCGAAATTCCTCAAATTGCTTACGCATGCGCTCCATCTCTTCCTCGAACTCGAGGTGTCGTGTGTTAACATAATCCCTCCAAAAGTCAACACGTGCATTTAGCTCTTGGTTTCTCCTCTCCAAGTTGTTTCTATGACGTCTCTCATCACGAAGTCTATTCCTTAAATTCTCGATCTGATGATGGAGATCAAGAACCTGAGTATTCAACTCAAGTCTTCTGGCATGAAGACGCTCTGCAATGTTCACCAAAGACGAAGTAGCTCTAATACTGAGAGCAAGTGACTGATTCACTGCTTCAATATCGATCCTGGCTGCCAACATTGTTTCATCTCGAGGAAGGATCATGTCTCTAGCCACGGCTACAGCAGTATCTTCATTGTCCATTACAGTATCCTCTATTGTAACTGGATGACCATTCACTTCAAAGGTAGTACGCCAAACTGCAGGCTCTACTGCAGGAACAGGGTTTGGGTTAGCATTGGAAGAAGAGGAAGACATGGTTAAAGCTTCAAAAGTTAAGAACTTTGAGAGTATTGAAAATGCGAGAAGTTGATGATGTCTTTTGCCAAATACTGCGTGATTTATAAGGAATTTACTCCTACCATCATTTTGAATGGCAGCTCAAATCTCAGCCGTATATATAAGACTTTCTTGAGAAGCTTTCATCATCTTTGAGATCGACTTACAAATCAGATCTCAGCATTACATATAAGACTTTCTTGAGAAGCTTTCATCATCTTTGAGATTGAATTACAAATCAGATCTCAACCGTACATATAAGACTTTCTTGAGAAGCTTTCATCATCTCTGAGATCGATTTACAAATCAGATCTCAACCATACAGGTATGACTTCCTGATGTAACCATATTATTCGATAGTTTCACTCACATTTAACTAGTGTTTTGCCTATTGTTTTATGTATAAAATGCCTTGATATTCTTTGTTTTATGTTTTGAAGGCACCTTTAGATGAAAGATGCAAAAAGGAGTAAATTGGAGATAATTGGCAGATTTGATGTTCAGTCGATGTTTTGTGCAGAGCGTGAGTTCTAAAAATCGAAACGAAGTGATTCCAGTGGCATTAGAAAGATAACATCCATACCTTTCTGGAAATCTAAGTGAAGAAAAATAAAATGACAAAGAGTATGGAAATCACATCCTTCAAAGTCAAAACTCGCATTCTGCCAGTGTTGACCTTTGTCCATTCAAAATTCAATATCTGGAGATGTTGATATCCAATTGATGCAAACTCAATTGTTTTGGATTCCTGACTCAAAGTTGTATAAACGCTCCAAATTTCAGCCAAAAACGATGTCATATGAGGGTGATATGATTTTTCAAAGATGACAGCTAAATTCTGCCAGCAATCAGGTTTCGTGAAGAAACAAATCCAAATTACATCCCGAAGCATCAAAACCGACATCCAAGTTTTAATTTCAGCAATTTAGCTCCTCAAGAACATCAATCCAGAAGGTCAAGGAAGGCAGCCACCAACCTCAAGCCACCAACCTCAAACCACCAACCAGCCGCCAGCCGCCAGCCGCCTTCACACTACCACCATCTCTTGATGTTCACACTTGAACTTTGATTTTTCTTACTTGCAATTTGTGTATAAATAGGCAGCTAAGTTCATGATATTAGGGGAGCCAAGAGAGAGGGAGAGGGAGTGCAGTAGAATCAAAGAAAGAAGGGTGGCAGCCATAAGAGAAGAAACACAAACTCTCCCCTCTACAAATCAGAAATCATGTATTCTTTCATCTTTAGGAGTAGTTTTTCAATAGATATGCAAGGCTAAGCTCGTTTTCTTGGTTGTAAGGACGCAAACACCTTCAGATTTCAAGAACTGTGAGATTTATTCTTCCATTTATTTTTGGTTTGTATTATGAATGAGTATGTTTGTTTTCCTATGCATATTTCGTATGATTGTTTATCTTAATTGCTAGAGCGGACTCTAAGTTATTATTGTGAACAATCTATTGCTAAGTTTGATATCAAAACCGGAGTTGTGATATATAAACTTGTGAAGCAACTAAGCTTGGTAATTGTAGCGGAACTACGTTATTAAACTTAGGGAGAACATTCGATCAAAGCAACACAAGCTGACAACTTGGTTGTTAAGATTAATGAATTTATCTAGATCTTAAGGCTGCCATTGGATTAAATCATTAGTGCGGATACTGTGATTATTTGTTGGTTAGGGTTAGTTATACGGCGGATCCGTTAATTAACCAATGTTAAGAAAAGATAAAAAATTCAGAATATAAGCTGAAGTTTCGTTTCAAGGATCGGTTCTGATTTCTGTAGGTGGATGTGTGCTTGCAACCAAGGTTTGTTTTCTTGATATATTTCAATTTTAATTGATTTTGTTTGTTAGTTTAATTTCTACCATAGTTTAAGATCATTGCAAATCAAACCCCCCCCAATTACATAACGTATAGCATAAAAATCTGAACTAAACCTTCCTCGTGGGATCGACCCCTTGCTTGCTCTATACTATCTTGTGTGTTTTAAGCTAGGGTAATTAATTTGTGCGACCGCGACATCGCAACAAATTTTGGCGCCGCTGCCGGGGAAGTAATTTTAGTTAATTCTTGTGCTGTTATTTTTATTTGCTGTGATTGTTATTTATTTTTTCTAAAAAAAAAAAGAGATAGAATTTTTGCTTGCGGCGGTACTGTTCAACTTACGGCAGCGGTACTGTTTAAAACAGATTTTTTGGTGGAATTAGGTATAAGCCTTTTGTTTCCTGAAGGGAAACGACGTTCTGAACAAGACTAGTGGTAAGCCACTAGCCTCACCTTATCGAGGCCAAATTCCACTGTTTTCTAGGGTTTTTAGGCAGTTTTAGTTTTCTACCGTAGGATTTTCGTACAATTTGCATTGTTTTCAATCTCTTGTGTGATTGGTTTATTTTGAGTTTTCTTGAAGATTTATGCCTGTAACCCGTTCTACTAATCAAATTCAAGTGCAGTTGGATCTCGAAATAGAAAACACTTTACGCAGGTTACGAAAGGAAGCTCGCCTCAACACCATGGCTGTTGCACGACAACAAACACTCAAGGAGCTTGCTGCTCCTAACGTGGAAAATCAGCCACTGTGCATAAACATCGAAAATAATGTAAACTTTGAGCTCAAATCTGGTTTTATACATTTGCTACCAACATTCAATGGTCTTGCAGGAGAAGATCCTCATACTCATCTCAAGGAGTTCCATATGGTTTGCATTGGCATGAAACCGAATGGAGTTGACGAAGAACAGGTTAAGTTGAAAGCTTTCCCTTTCTCTTTAAAAGGGGCAGCAAAGACATGGCTTTTCTCTATTCTCCCAGGTTCCATTGGAACTTGGAATGCCATGAAGAAGATTTTCCTTGAGAAGTACTTCCCAGCATCTCGAGTTGCCAACATAAGGAAAGAAATATGTGGGATTCGGCAATCTCATGGAGAGACACTCTCCGAATATTGGGAAAGATTTGAGCAACTCTGCATTCAATGTCCTCATCATCAAATACCCGATCAGCTGCTCATTCAATACTTTTATGAAGGATTGATGCCTACTGACCGTAGTATCATTGATGCTGCAAGTGGAGGGGCATTGGTAGATAAGACACCCGAGGCTGCACGCCAATTGATCTCAAACATGGCAGCCAACTCGAAACAATTTGGCACTCGTGGAGACTTCTCAAACAAACGAGTAAATGAGGTAAGTGTTTCTAACCTTGAAAATAAAGTTAATGATCTTACTTCTCTTGTGCGTTCTTTGGCTTGTGGAAATGTGCAGCAGGTGAAAGTTTGTAGCATATGCTCCTTACAAGGACATGCCTCAGATATGTGCCCAACAATGCAAGAAGATTACATTGAACAGGCTAATACAGTTGATGGAGCATTCAATGGACAACCCCAACGTAAATATGATCCCTTTTCCACCACATACAATCCTGGATGGAGAGATCATCCCAACTTACGCTATGGGAACCCACCTCAACAAAGCAATCAAGGCCGACAATTCCATCCCCATGGATTTCAATCCCAACAGAATTATCAAGCAAGACAACCCCCTCCTCCATTCACAAACTCCAATGTTATGGGGTCGTCATCCAATGATGATCTTCGTGAGATGATGAAAACTTTGGCTTCTAACACTGTGACCTTACAACAAAATGTCATGTCTTTTCAACAGGAAACACGGTCAAGTATTCACAACTTGGAAAAGCAAATGGGGCAAGTAGCTTCAAGTGTAGGGAAATTGGAGGCACAAATGAATGGAAAGTTACCCTCCCAATCATTGAATCCAAAAGAGAATGTTAGTGCGATCATGTTGCGAAGTGGGAAAGAACTTGAAGAGCAAAGGTCGAAACAAATTGAGATTGAGAAAGAAGAAGAGATAGAAACCGAATTGAGTAGAAAGAAGAAACATCCTCCTCTTTCCCAAACTGAAACAATGACCATTACTCCGAAGGTAAGTCCTAACTCAATTAATTCCAGTTTTCAACTAATTCCACCCTTTCCTGTGAATTCTTCTAGGTCAAAGAAAGAGGACAAAGAAAAAGAGATTTTAGAGGTTTTCAAGAAAGTGGAACTCAACATTCCTTTGCTTGATGCTATCAAGCAAATTCCGAAGTATGCCAAATTCTTGAAGGAGTTGTGTACTACCAAGAGAGCTTTCAAATTGAATGGTCACGAAACGGTAAGTATGGGTGAAGTTGTATCTGCTATTGTTCTAAAGAATATGCCTTTGAAGCAAAAGGACCCAGGTGCGTTTACTATCCCATGTGTTATTGGTAATGCTAGTTTTAACAGGGCCTTATGTGATTTAGGTGCATCCATTAGTGTTATGCCTAAACAAGTTTATGATTCTCTTAGTCTTGAGCCTTTGAATAAAACTAGTATTGTAATACAACTTGCGGATCGTAGTTTTGTTTATCCACTTGGTGTGATAGAAGATGTCCTAGTCAAGATTGATAGTTTGGTTATTCCATGTGATTTTTATATTCTTGATATGGAACATGATTCTTGTGATTCATCAAACAACACTCCTATATTGTTTGGGAGACCATTTTTGAAAACTGCCAATGCAAAGATTGATTGTGGTAAGGATACTTTATCTATGGAGGTAGGAGATGAAAAAATAGAATTTAATTTTCATGATGCAATGACATATCCTTATAGCAATGTTTATTCTATCACATGCTATGACCAAGTTGATAAGTGTGTGCAGCAAGTTTGTGGATTAAGCGTAGCTTTGAGCTATGGCTATGATTTTACCAAGATAAAAGAGATGAAGAGGCATATATGTGTTCCCCAAAACGTGTACCAATCAGCATTGGCTTTGCAAGCTTTGCAAACTATCCTCCATGATGTAGGAGTCATTCCCCCCATCACGGACAGTGAATGGGTGGCATCAATCCTTTTGGTACCCAAAAAGACCGGAACCACGTTAGAAGAAATTCGAAATGATGCTTACGAGAATGCAAGGATTTACAAAGAAAAGACTAAGAATCTTCATGACCGAATGCTTACAAGAAAGGAGTTTCATGTTGGAGACAAAGTCCTTCTTTATCATTCGCGTTTGAAACTTTTTCCTGGAAAGTTACGCTCTCGTTGGATTGGACCATTTGTTGTTTCTAATGTTTTTCCTTATGGTGCAGTTGAAATTACAAGTTTAGAAACCAATAAAGTACTCAAGGTCAATGGGCATCGCTTGAAACCTTTCTATGAAGGTTGGACGGTAGAACTCACTGCTTCTGTGGAGTTAGCTGAACCAATCTATGAAGAATGAGCATGCAGCATGTCGAGCCAATGACATAAAACAAAAGCGCTTACTGGGAGGCAACCCAGCACAAAAAAAAAATCAGATTTGCTTTCTTTTTTCCCTTATCTTTTATGTTTCGCATTTTACTTTATTTTTGTCATTCTCCTATATTCCTTTTCTTTTATTTCAACATTGAGGACAATGTTGTGTTTTAAGTGTGGGGGTATTGGAAGAATTTTCGTTTTCTTTGTTGTCCTTAAAAAAAAAAAAACTTCATTTTCTTTGTTATTTTTAAAAAAAATTATGTTTGATCTTTAGAACTCCTATTGATTTTTGAGAATACGAGTATTATGTATGAGAATTAGTTGAGATAGATGAAGATATAAATCAAATGAATGAGTGTGCATGAAAATTTTAAACATTTAATTGCTTTAAGGATTGACTTTGAGAATATGCCATGTTGACTTTATAGTGTTATACCAATGCAAGCTTTTGAGCCTTCAACATTTTTTTTTTTTTTTATTGTGCATTCTTTCAATGATATGTATCTCTAGAACTTGCTTCATATCTTGTTGAGATTACATTCGCATTACATATATACATGAAGATGATAAAGGCATTAGAAATTTTAACCACTTGAGCCAAAAAGCCAACCTAAAGCAAATTGTCCTTAGTAAGCCTCTTTTGAGCTTGTTTATCTTTTCTTTGCTTTATCCATGTATAAGCCTTAACTTTTTATATGTTTTCCTTTTCCCCTGGCCAAGGATTAGTAGAGCATATACTTGTGATATCTCATGGAATTATAGTTGGAAATTATGTGAAAAGAAAGAAGAAGTGATGCTTGATGAAAAGATGGGCAAAGTTGCCAAAGGTGAAAAAAAAAAAAAACAACAAAAAAACAAAAGTATTCCTTTATGTTCTTAAGGTTTTATGTTGAGAGAGCTTGAAATCAAAAGGAGTTAAGCATTGGTGATTAAAGATGGAAAATTTATGTGTTTTGATGGAATATCTTGTTTGAAATATCATTTTTCAGAATGCTCTACTTTCTTTGGTTTGAACCTTTTCTTTTACTCTCTTTTACCTCACCTTAACCTTAGCCCCATTACAACCGGAAAATAAGACCTTTTGATTCATGCATTGCTTGTAATATGTTAGTAATGGAGATAAGATTGAAGAGCAAGCTTATGGTAGATTATATTCATTGATTGAATTTGAGAGATTTAAACACATAAGCCCTAAACACGTGAGTGTTGGAGTGTATATCAATGAGAGGACCTATCACTTTGGCATGGCATAGATTTCATTTAAATCCTGACAATTAATTGAGCTTTGAAGTTTGCATGTAAATGAATTCAAGAAAATTTATACTCTGTATCCTTCTTGATTGTATTCTTGTTTATAATGCATATATTCTTGGACATTGATGGGAGATTAAGAGATTGATCATAGTTATTTTCAATTTGATTTTATCTATCCTTTCTCGAGGACGAGCAAGAGCTAAGTGTGGGGGTATTTGATGTAACCATATTATTCGATAGTTTCACTCACATTTAACTAGTGTTTTGCCTATTGTTTTATGTATAAAATGCCTTGATATTCTTTGTTTTATGTTTTGAAGGCACCTTTAGATGAAAGATGCAAAAAGGAGTAAATTGGAGATAATTGGCAGATTTGATGTTCAGTCGATGTTTTGTGCAGAGCGTGAGTTCTAAAAATCGAAACGAAGTGATTCCAGTGGCATTAGAAAGATAACATCCATACCTTTCTGGAAATCTAAGTGAAGAAAAATAAAATGACAAAGAGTATGGAAATCACATCCTTCAAAGTCAAAACTCGCATTCTGCCAGTGTTGACCTTTGTCCATTCAAAATTCAATATCTGGAGATGTTGATATCCAATTGATGCAAACTCAATTGTTTTGGATTCCTGACTCAAAGTTGTATAAACGCTCCAAATTTCAGCCAAAAACGATGTCATATGAGGGTGATATGATTTTTCAAAGATGACAGCTAAATTCTGCCAGCAATCAGGTTTCGTGAAGAAACAAATCCAAATTACATCCCGAAGCATCAAAACCGACATCCAAGTTTTAATTTCAGCAATTTAGCTCCTCAAGAACATCAATCCAGAAGGTCAAGGAAGGCAGCCACCAACCTCAAGCCACCAACCTCAAACCACCAACCAGCCGCCAGCCGCCAGCCGCCTTCACACTACCACCATCTCTTGATGTTCACACTTGAACTTTGATTTTTCTTACTTGCAATTTGTGTATAAATAGGCAGCTAAGTTCATGATATTAGGGGAGCCAAGAGAGAGGGAGAGGGAGTGCAGTAGAATCAAAGAAAGAAGGGTGGCAGCCATAAGAGAAGAAACACAAACTCTCCCCTCTACAAATCAGAAATCATGTATTCTTTCATCTTTAGGAGTAGTTTTTCAATAGATATGCAAGGCTAAGCTCGTTTTCTTGGTTGTAAGGACGCAAACACCTTCAGATTTCAAGAACTGTGAGATTTATTCTTCCATTTATTTTTGGTTTGTATTATGAATGAGTATGTTTGTTTTCCTATGCATATTTCGTATGATTGTTTATCTTAATTGCTAGAGCGGACTCTAAGTTATTATTGTGAACAATCTATTGCTAAGTTTGATATCAAAACCGGAGTTGTGATATATAAACTTGTGAAGCAACTAAGCTTGGTAATTGTAGCGGAACTACGTTATTAAACTTAGGGAGAACATTCGATCAAAGCAACACAAGCTGACAACTTGGTTGTTAAGATTAATGAATTTATCTAGATCTTAAGGCTGCCATTGGATTAAATCATTAGTGCGGATACTGTGATTATTTGTTGGTTAGGGTTAGTTATACGGCGGATCCGTTAATTAACCAATGTTAAGAAAAGATAAAAAATTCAGAATATAAGCTGAAGTTTCGTTTCAAGGATCGGTTCTGATTTCTGTAGGTGGATGTGTGCTTGCAACCAAGGTTTGTTTTCTTGATATATTTCAATTTTAATTGATTTTGTTTGTTAGTTTAATTTCTACCATAGTTTAAGATCATTGCAAATCAAACCCCCCCCAATTACATAACGTATAGCATAAAAATCTGAACTAAACCTTCCTCGTGGGATCGACCCCTTGCTTGCTCTATACTATCTTGTGTGTTTTAAGCTAGGGTAATTAATTTGTGCGACCGCGACATCGCAACACTTCCTTTAGAAGTTTTCATCAACCCTGAAGCTCATGTTGAAATCACTTTCATGTATTTCATAGATGGGTCGGTTCACAACACCATTGCTGAAATCACTTTCATGTATTTCACAAAGCCATTGCTGAAATCACTTTAATGTATTTCACAAAACCAATATTGAAATCACTTTTAAGTATTTCACTATCGGGCAGGTCGCTTGGAACATTTAGACCGCTTGCGAGTTTCCTCGTATTTTATCATCGGGCAGGTCGCCTGGAACAACTAGACCACTTGCGAGTTTTCTCGCATTTTCACCATTGAGCGGGTCGCCTGGAACAATTAGACCACTTGCGAGTTTCCTCGCATTTTATCATCGGGCGGGTCGCCTGGAACAATTAGACCACTCGCCAAATTCTTTGCTTTCTTCTTCACTATCGGGCAGGTCGCCTGAAACAATTAGACCACTCGTGAAATTCTTCGCATTCTTTTTCAATATTGGGCGGGTCGCCGAAACAATTAGACCACTTGCGAGTTTCCTCGTATTTTATCATCGGGGTGGTCACTTGGAAAAAAGGACCAATCTGAAATCACTTTCATGTATTTCACAAAAACCAATGTTGAAATCACTTTCATGTATTTCACAAACGGGTCGGTTCGCAAAACCATTGTTGAAATCACCTTCATGTATTTCACAAAAAACCAATGTTGAAATCACTTTCATGTATTTAACAGACGGGTCAATTCACAAAACCATTGCTGAAATCACTTTCATGTATTTCACAACACCATTGCTGAAATCACTTTCATGTATTTCACAAGACCAATATTGAAATCACTTTCATGTATTTCACAAAACCGATGTTGACATCACTTCCATGTATTTCACGAAACCAATTTTGAAATCATTTTCATGTATTTCACAAATTGGTTGTTCACCTGGAAAATAAGACCAATATTGAAATCACTTTCATGTATTTCACAAAACCATCGCTGAAATCACTTTCATGTATTTCACAAAATCATTGTTGAAATCACTTTCATGTATTTCACAACATATATCTGAAATCACTTTCATGTATTTCACAGAAACCAATGTTGAAATCACTTTCATGTATTTCATAGACGGGTCAGTTCACAAAACCATTGCTGAAATCACTTTCATGTATTTCACAAGATCAATGTTGAAATCACTTTCAAGTATTTCACAAGACCGAGGTTGAAATCACTTTCATGTATTTCACAAACGAGTAGTTCACAAAAAAGATCAATATTGAAAACACTTTCATGTTTTTCACTTGGGCAAGTCGCCCATAAGAATTAGACCAACTGACAAATCTATGTATTTTTTTTAACACCGCCATCGTTTTTCTTTACAAAACTTACTATGCAAAGTCAAAAGAAAATGAATTTTCCAATGCCTTTGCACCGTAAGCATTGTAAAGAGGGGGCAACTGTTGTAACTCAATTTTGGATTCACCAAGATTTTCTTGAATGTTATTTTATTTCTATTATTATTTATAAAAATCCAAAAAAATTAAGAAAAAGTTTAAAATTCAAAAAAATATTTTTCTCGAGTCAACCGTCATTTTCAATAAAAACCGAGTCCACCGGGTCAATACGAGTCAAACCATGTCGACCAGGGTAAAAAATGAGTTTTCAGGCCGTTTCGGGTCAAAACCGTCATTTTCGGTCAAAACCGATCCCATCGGGTCAATACGGGTCAAACCATGTCGACCAGGGTAAAAAATGAGTTTTCAGGCCGTTTCGGGTCAAAATCGTCATTTTCGATCAAAACCAGGTCCACCGGGTCAATTCAGGTCCAATCATGTCGACCAGGATAAAAAATGAGTTTCAGGCCATTTTGGGTCAAAACTGTTATTTTTGGTCAAAACCCGGTCCACCGGTTTGATACCCATCGAAAGTTTTTTTTTTTTTTAGTGTCTCAACATAATTTTCAGTCATTAAAATTGATTTTTAGCGGTTGAATCGGGCTTTTTCTAATACTGATTTGAATTTTTAATTTTACCTATATAAATATTTATTATTATATATAATAAAACAAAATTAATAATACAAAATTTGTCATACTAGGCGAGTCAGTTGCGCCGATAGTAGACGGAGTAGCTGTGACCATGAAATTTTTCTTTAAAGCATATTCATGCCAACTGCATTAGATTTATGTCCCACATTGGATATAAATAGCCAGTTACATATCATTGGCTAAAGGGGGAGCCAATTACAATTCGCCAGAAAAGAAAAAAAAGAAGAAGAAAAAAAAGAGAGAGGAGATTTGGATTACTATTTGAGTTTTTTTTAAGTTTTTCTTCACGTGAGTAAGATATTGATTTAAAAAAAAACAATTTGAAAAATATCAAAAATATCCTAACCGTTAGATTTAATAGTATTTAGTTTTGGACCTTTGATATAATAGGATACAATAGGGCTTACCACACTAGATTAAAACTTAAATCCATCTCAGCCCTTAAAACAATATGCCCTTTGATCCTGTTGTGCCACGTCACCCGGTGTACCAAGCTCTCGGTACACCTCGGCATACCAGGTCAAAACTCAGACCATCCGGATCGTCCGATCAACTTACAGATCAAGCCAATCACAGCCACAGGATCAGTTCATCGGCGATCTAACGGTTAACAACCTTCAGCTGCACGGGTGTAGCATGCTCGCGTTCATACCGTAGCACAATCTTGGAGTCTCTCTCTCCTCTCGCCGGCGATTCTCTCTCTCTCATCCGATCTCCCATTTCCAGCCGTGTGAAGAATCCTAACCACAACAGAAAGGTTGATACCCTCCTATAAAGCAAAACCCCGACCTGTTTCAGCGTTTTCTCCTCCTTATCTGGCCGGAAAAAGGCCGCGATTTTCGTCGGCCACCCGAAGCTTCAAACCGACGATTCTCCCTCATCAGCCATCAACGGCCGTCGAAACCACCGTCATCAGAATCCTTTCCCTCAGATCTACCAGAATCAACCATTATTTGGCCGGAACTCTCGCCGGAAAATTTCATCGCCTCCAACAGTAACCGCACGTGAGCCACACGCGCCACCAGGGGCATTTTCGTAAATTTCCGAGAAATTCAAGGGTATTTCAGTATTTTGCCTATACAATGGCACTCAGGTAATTTTTTGGGGTTCCTGATTGTATTTTTGATATTTTTTTATATATAAATGCTTGTAAATTTTCTTGCATGTTAAAAAAAACAACAAAAAAACCTAAAAATAAATATAAAAGGAATAACGACGTGGGTTCAACACCCATCTTATCATGTCATCGTTTGTGGGTCCAAAGCCCAATTCTCAAGTATGGTTATACCTATTTCTCAACGATATCAAAATAATTTTTGTTTTATAAATAAATATTGTTTGTCGACACGTCTCTTTTTTAGAAAAGGACCGATGTCAAAAATTTAAATACCAAATATGGATTATGTCCATTATTTATTTTGGTAACCGAGACGTAATTCTCCTTTTTAGGGACAAACGTCAATTTTTTAGACAAGTCTCCTATTTTTTTAGGGACTGATGTCATTTTTAACGTGTCTCCTATTTTTAGAGACCGACGTTAACCATTTTTAAAAAAACAACAAAATTGCAAATAAGCTCAAAATATAATAGCATTTGAATCAAATAAAAAACACACAAGTAAGGGTAACCTTTCTCTTGAAAGGATGTTTTAAGGGTGGTGTCTACCTTCTCTTAATCATAACTAACCCCGTACCTGAATCTCTGGGACCAGTGTCTAATTTGGGATTTCTAGTTCCCTCAAAGTACTAGATGGCGACTCCAATAAAATCTTCATTTCCCCCAATCGAGAAAAAACCCTTTTTGTTAAATAAACAAAAAGCGGAGCCGTCGCCCGACGTCATGTATCGAAAATTGTTTTCCTTTTGTTGGTCTTTAATTTTAGCTCGTATTTTTATTCTTGTAGCATGCATTTTAATTTTACAAATAAAGCCAAATTCTAGGTTAGGTGGAAGTAGTGGTCTGCCTCATGATTTTCAGTCGGGGTTCAGATTCGTGAAACATCCAACTATGAACTGAGTGTTTACTCGGTAATGGCGGTCATAATGTGTCCCAACCATTCCTTGTAAACCCCTATACTGCCTTCACATGATGTGGTCACTAGGCAGTTCATAGACCCTTTTAAGACTAGGTAGAAAGCATGTCCATCATGTAATGACCTAAAACCTTCCTTTAGAGCATGGACTCCCTACATATTCATTTTGCATGGGTTTTTTCCATTCATACCAAATGTGCATACATTTGCATCCACACACATACAGTCATCCATTGTAAATAACATACATACTTGCATCAGGTTGAAATATAGGTCCCCAAAGAGCCTACAACACTCGACTTCGAGCAAGAAACATGGAAGGTAAAGAGCGTGCTCACCGTGATGCCCATTTCCAAGAAGAGTTAGAGTCTCTAAAAGCAAGCATGGCTCACCTCACTAGCTTACTCGAGCAAACATTTAGAAATGCCTCTGGTGAAGGTCTTTCTAACCGGCCAACTATTTTTGTTCAGCCTCCGGAAATAGCTCAACCTGAAGAAACAATGAGTGAACATGGTCAAGAACCTCCATACAATCCAGCATTTGTGCACTCAATGCCACCGACACTAGCCCCTGCAGTCATAGATCCATTTGCCAATGAGTCCCATAAGACCAAGTCATCCAATGGCATTGATCAAGATAAGATGGCGGTGTTGGAAGCTCGGATTAGAGCCATTGAAGGGGTGGACTTGTACGATCCAGTACGGGCAACAGAAATGTGTCTGGTCCCAAATGTGGTTTCCCGAAAAATTTTGTGTTCCTGAATTCATCAAATACACTGGAACACAATGCCCCATAACTTATTTAAAATCCTACTGCAACAAAATGGCAGAAGTAGTACACGATGAAAAACTACCGATACACTTTTTCCAGGATAGCTTAAGTTGGGCGACATTAAGTTGGTACATGAGATTGGACAACACCAAAATCCGCAAATGGAAAGACTTGGTGAATGCTTTTGTGAAGCAATACAAGTACAATATGGACATCACTCCTGACAGAACTAGTTTGTCAAATCTTGAAAAAAGGGATAAAGAAAGCATAAGGGAATATGCTCAAAGATGGAGAGATTTAGCTGCTCAGGTGCATCCCCCACTTTTGGACAAAGAGATGGTCACTCTATTTGCCAACACGCTCAAGGACCCATACTACGAGCATGCGAT
Organism: Populus trichocarpa; assembly: GCF_000002775.5. NCBI lineage: Eukaryota > Viridiplantae > Streptophyta > Magnoliopsida > Malpighiales > Salicaceae > Populus > Populus trichocarpa. The sequence goes on along the minus strand of NC_037290.2, from coordinate 14,710,872 downwards.
GGGTAGTTCGGCCTAACAATTTACTGACATTGTGGCAGTAGCTGAGCGCATAGAGCAAGGAGTAAAGAGTGGTAGAATCTCTGCACCTGTGGAAAAAAGGGGCTTCGAAGGTAAAAGAAAAGAGGTTGACCATGTTGAGGGTAGTTATAGGGGTAGGAAGAACCCATTTCAAAAATACCACACTCCATACCCTTTACCCCAAATTTCCAACATCAATCTCAACCCTACATTCCCCACAAGAAAACCTGAGCCTCAAACCAAACACCAAAGAGTCCAAGAACAACTACCTCCATTATTGTTGCCCTTAAATGAGATGTACCAGAATCTACTGAGCATTGGGCATATAGCTCCAGAACCCTTGACACCTCTGCAACCACCTTACCCTAACTGGTACAAGCTCGACCTCACTTGCGAGTACCATGCTGGAGCTGCCGGACACAACATTCATACCTGTAGTGCCTTCAAAAATAGGCTCATGCATTTGATCAAAGCTGCGTGGATAACATTCAAAGGAACTCCAAACGTGAGTTTGAACCCTTTACCCAATCATGCTTCAGGTACTGGATCAGTGAATGCACTGGAGGCGGAATGCTCTGGAAACCTCAAAGCACCAATGACAAGAGCAAGGTGTGAAGAAGGCAGTGTGCACTCTCGAGGATAGAAGACAAAGTTCTGCTATAGAATGGGAAGATGGAGCCTACTCAATTATTTCCTTTTGTTCGATCATGTCTGTTTCAACCTGTTTTAGTCTTGTTGGCAATTTAGCTCATAATGTCACAAGACTTTCTCTGTCAAATGAGTCTTTCCTGTTAATAAAATCATGTGTTTTTCTGTGTTCATGATGTACCTTCATGCAAATAACATACTGAGCACACCTATGTTGTAAACCCCGGGGAAAAATAAAGGTTGTTTAGATTGCAAACTAACTACATGAGAAATAAAAGTGAAGAAATTCATGCATATGGTTAAATAAAAACGGGAACTCAGAAATTTTTGGATATAAGTTTCTGGACGAAATATTTCGAGACATTATAAATCAACCCGAAAATGTTAAGGGTTGGATTAAATTAAAGAAAATAAACTAAACTAAAAGTTGTGGGGTGAAATTATAAGAAATGAAAAGAGATATAACTTAATTATAAGAAGAAGAAAAAAAGATGTAGGGGCCTAAATGCAAATAAGAAAAATTATAGGGCATAAATACTCCTATTCTCACCAAAATCTGCAGAAATTATAAGGAAAGAAAAGAGGGAGTTTTTGTATTCATTCTTGCAAAATCAAGAGAGAAACACTAAAATTTCAAGAAAACCATCCAAGATTAAGGGTTTATAGATGGAATAAACACTTGTGGGCAAGGGATTAACAAGGAAATTGAATAAGAAGAGAAGATGGAGGGCTGACTATCATTAGGTAAGAAAGGAGGGAGTTGAAAAATCTTCAACTGGTTGAAGATCAAAACCTTAATTCGTACCGGGTAAGGTGTTCTAAACATGATCTTATAAGTCATTTAAATTCGATAATGAATTGATGCCTTGATGTGAATTATAGATTAGGGTTCTTAGACTTGAATTGGGGGAAAAGTATTTGTTGTTAAAATTAAGTTAATTTATGTGTGGTATGTGATTGGGGACGTGAAACCATGATAATTTACCTAGAAAATATAGTTTGTGAAAGTTATGTGTGAAGGGAAGGGGGGTAACGAATCTAGACAGACTCGTCTCCTGACTTTCAGTAAGATTTCGGATAGGAGGATGAAGGAATTAGAACTGGGTTCTCCTTAATTCATAGAACTTGTAGCCTCATGTCTTAGCTTTCCAACGAGACTAATCTTGCTTGAATCGGAGTTCTATAACTCTAGATATAGTTAAAAATATATGGAGAGGTCAGACAGTAACAGTTCAAAAACGAGACAGTAACAGTTGGACAGTAATAGTCCAAATATAAAGAAAGGAATGATAACTGGGGTTGGATAAAGAACGACAATATTAATGGGTGAAATGAGAAAAACGTAAAATATTAAGAAATGACTGAAAGAAAGACTTATTGGTTGTTGATATGGTTATTATAAAACATATCATTGAGTGAGGAAAATTTATGAGATAAACCTGTGATTTGCAGGAGGGACCATAGGCGTGGTGTAACAGCAGCAGCAGCGGAGCACGAGTAGAGCTTCTATTACAGGTAGGTGATCCGCACATATACTTTCTAGTTAAATTCTATAATTTAATATGTTATTGATGTGAGATGTGATTTACCGAACGTTGGATATTAAAAGAAAGGAGGAAGAGTTTGGGTAATGATGCTGATATTTTGGATAGTATTCTGAATGTATGAGTATTCAAGGGGAACGGTTGTTGTGTGAATTGCCAAGTGATGAAATTATCGTTGACAAAGAAATATGAGAGTGTGATTTGGGGCGTGAACTAGCATACATTTAGTGTATATTAGGATCCCGGGTAAGGGAATCGCCATGTTTGGACTAACATACATTTAGTGTATGTTAGGATCCCAGATAAGGGGATCAATTATGTGTTGTTAGGATCCCGGGTCAGGGGATCAAGATGTATTGCCTAGCATACATTTAGTGTATGTTAGGATCCCAGATAAGGGGATCAATCATGTATTGGCTAGCATACATTTAGTGTATGTTAGGATCCCGGGTAAGGGGATCAAGATGTATTGACTAGCATACATTTAGTGTATGTTAGGATCCCGAGTAAGGGGATCACCATGTATTGACTAGCATACATTTAGTGTATGTTAGGATCCCGGGTAAGGGATTACCTTGCATCGACTCCTACGGGGTGATGATGATAATAGTGAAATTGGTATCAGTAATGTGTTAAGCGGAAATAATCATGGGTGGTTTTATGAGATCTTGAATGGAGGTTGATAATGGAAGAGGAAGTGGTTTTTAGTAGTTGAAGGAGAAAAAGTCTCCAATGAAAACCAAAAGGGAGAAGTGAATAAAATATGAATGCATGTTTGCCTTTTTAAATTGCTGGACATTTGTATTGCTATATTATTGTGATATTCATATTTCAATAATATGTATTTTTTTTCCAGGATCATCGCATGCACGACAGGAGTACATTCTAGCTTAGGTTCACTTTTTGTAATTTATGTTCTAGGGAGTGTACCCTTGTATTTGGTAATATTACAACTTTTATTTAACTCAATTTGTATAATTGATGTTTAAACTTGAATAGATGAATTTAATTCTGTAGTTTGTATAACTATATTCCATGTATGCATGTTTATATCTTTATCCATCCATAATGATAATTGTTATACAATATATATCATAAACATTGTGGTTGATATGAATGACGATGTTTGTGGGATTGAGACCCAGGATGATTGGGTTGAATTGAGTTAGGAGATGTGGTATATTAAAAGTGTAAACATGTCGTATGTCGATAACTTGGGACCTCCCGGTATAGGGGAGACTTCGTCGAAATTTTGGTAGACTTCAATACAAATACTATGAATATATATATATATATATATTAGTCACTCTGTTTATCAGTTAACATGAGATCATTGCTTTATCCCGGATATGGGGATGTTACATCTGTACTCACAAAACCACTCACCAAGAATTCTTTGGTGTTTTCCCTTTTTTTTCTCTCTAAAAAAAAAAAAGCATGACCCCATGTTTTCACAAGGATTTTTGGGAAATCAAAGTTTTAATACAAAAGCAAAAATCAAATTGGTGTTTGTTCTAATAAACAAGTTCTGAAAATTCAAGTGATATTCTAACACTTAAAAAACCTGAAAGACAACCCGAACACCATGAGATAACTTCAAAGCTGAGTTTTGACTACATGAATAATGAGAAACCATTTTGCATATTCGCATATGAGAAAGCAAAGCTTGTCGATTCTAACTGCATGCATTTGAAATGAAGAAAGGCCATCTTTGATCATCCTCTCACAATGCTAAAAATCTCTTGTAGTCCCTTTTTGAGCCTATTAACTTTTTCTTGAAAAATAACCTTGGCTAGGATCACACCCAACACTGGGGGCAAGTGCAAAAAAAATCCTTAATGATTAAAAGTGCCCTGACAACTCTTGGGGGCATGAAAATGTCCTCAACGATAAAAGTGCCCAAACAAAACTGGGGGGGCTTGAAAGAAAATCATCAATGATCAAAGTGCCCAAACAAAGCTGGGGGGCATGAAAGAGTTCAAAAAAGATTTGAGCGTGCCACAAAAATCACTAATATAATGATGCTCAAAACCAAAAGAAGAAAAAACCCAACATTGGGGGGCACCGTGGATCATTTGCAAATCAATTCCAAGGTCCAGAAATTCATGGACAAAAAAAAAAGTTTGGGATATAAGCACTAGTGATCCTTAGTCTTGAAATTCCTTAAACACCTTTTGAGCCAATAAATATCCTTTTTCTTCATAGCCAAGAGCCAAAGCCTATGTTACATGCTTAATCAAGCCCTTTCTGATCAAATGCAAGCAATCTGGATTGGTAGGTTTTGCTTTCTCATGCAAAATAAGTCATTATTCATGCAAGCAAATTCCTTAGTGTCCAATTTCTTCTTCTCCTTGATTTTGCAGCATATCAAAAAACAAAAAAAATAGTTATTTTGTTTGGTTTCTGTCCAAAATATATTAGTTGCATAAAAAAAAAAAAAAAAAGTCGTTCAAAAAGACATTTATTGGTTTCTGCTGCAGAAAACTAAACAAGGGAAGGTCACCCATTACAATATCTATGCATTTTTCACCATTTTGAAAAATCTCTGAAAAATCTTTGCGTTTTTCACATGGGAAGGTCACCCATTACAATAAGACCACCTCAAAAAACATTTTTTCAATTTTCTCTGGGTAGTTCACCCATGACAATTCGACCACTTCAAAATCTCTAAATTTTCAAAAGAAAAATCTTCTAGTTTTTACTCTGAGTGCGCTTTCTAACCCTCAAAAGGATTTATCATTTCTCAATATGTGAGTCTATCATCTCTCATTCTTCTTTTTCTTCTTTACAACGCTTACTATCTAAAGTCTCTTACGAGACTTTCTATCGTAAGCATAGTAAAGAGGGGGGGCAACTGTCATAACCCAATTTTGGGTTATTCCCCAAATATCAATTTCTTTTTCAAAAATAAATAAATAAATAAAGGCTGGCGACGTGAAGCAAGCAGACAGGGGAGGATTCCAAATATATATATATATATATATATATATATATATATATATATATATATATAAAAACCAAGTTGCAATTTTGGAGGAAATTCAAGGCCTAGTTGTACCCCCAATATGCCCAAAAATGAAGAAAAATGCAAATTTAAGGTCAAATTAAATGATTATTGGATGAATTTGCATAAAAATTAAGTCCAAGGACATAATTAAATTTTTAATAGGCCAATTTGATTTAATCATGGGCCAAATTGAATTTTAATTATGTTTAAGAATTAATTTGGTTCCAATTGAAGGATTTAATTAAGTGCAAGGACTTAATTATACTTTAAATGGGTCAAATTAATTTTATCTGGGGCTTAATTGGTGAAACATTAAGTTTGGGAGCCTAATTTAGACTTAATTGAGAAGATTGAAATTTTAAGAGACCAAATTTAAATTTTACCAAGTTAATTGTTTGAAATTAGAGGCCAAATTGTAAGAAAATTGAAGTTTTAAGGTCAATTAGGGGTTAAATTGACAAAATTCACAACCAAGGACTAATCTGCAAAAGGCGTCAAACTATAGGGGTTTAATTGACAAAATCCGGGGGTCAAATTGAAGAAATTGAAAGTTTAATGGTCAATTAGGGGTGAAATTACATAAATCCGAGACTAAGGACCATAATACAAAAGGTGCGTAAATACAGGGCTGAAGTTGAATTTTCGCAGGGGCCTAATTGCATTAAATCAAAGGTTTAGGGTCAATTAGGGGTTCAATTGAAACAAATTGAAAGCTAGAGGACTACATTGAACTTCGGCAAAATCCCTAATTCAAACCTAAAACGGCGCTATTTTTCGTATAAAAAAAAAGGGAGCGTCGCCTGGTCACTGTTCATTGTCTTCCCCGTGAACGCTGCTCGAGTAGCAGTTTTGCAGGTGTATTTAATGTCTCGTGTGTCCCCCAAAATTGACAACACATGCACCAAAATGGTCACCTGAAATCCCTCTATCCCCTAGTATCGTTCGTTCAGGCCTATAAACATCAAAAAAGCTCCGGTGACTGGCCTAAAGTAGCCAACTCGGGCAGCCTTGGACTGTCAGATTTGGCAGTTCAAGGTACATACTTTGAACCAATGGTTTGGATACTTCCAGTCAAATCAAGGGCTGGAAATTTTTCCCCGGTGAAGACAAAATTGCCCTCTTCCACTGCCTATAAATGGAGGTGGATTTCAGGTCCAAAGTCGGCCAAAAACTAGCCTTTATGCCCTGTTTATGCAGTTTTTTTTCTCTCCCTCTCTCTCCCTGCCGTTCCAGCCACCAACCAGAGCCACCACCAGCTCCACACAGGTAGCTAGCCCAACCACAAGCCGGCCACCCCCACACCTGAAACAGCCACCGTCTCTTCCTCTCTCTCATTTCTGCAGAAGTCTTCCTCTTCTCCCCGTGAACGACTCCGGCCACCGTTCCTCGTAGAAACGCCGCCAGAACCACCAGCTAAGCCTCTTAATCACGGCCGATACTCCTGCTTTGAGTGAGCCGCTCCTCCGTCAACCTCTAGTTTCTGCAACCATTTCAGTTGCATGCAGAATGTGAACCACTGTTCACGTTCTGCAAATAATTAACATTGCCTTTGGGTCGGGCCAGTGTGTGGCCCAGCCCGGCCCCAAAAAATATTCTGGGCCGATATCAGCCCACTATTTTCTGGGTTTATGCCTGGCCTAGTTAACTGGCCCGGCCCGGCCCATATGTTTTAATAATATTTAATTAATATATATAATATTATATTGTATATTTCTTTAAAAAAAACGAAAACAATTCTAAAAAAATTTCAAAAATCCTTTGAAAAAAATTGTGATTTTCTCAAATATTTTTCTACCAATTTTGCATAATATCGGGTTGTATATTTACACTGTAAAATACAAATTCGGTATTAAAATACCTGGTTTTCTCTTAAATATTCAAAAAAATAAAAACATTTCAAAACATTTTCAAAAAGAAAAAAAAATATTTTGTTGCATATGGCCAAATCCTAAAATTTTTCCAATCATATTTTTCATAAAAAAACAAAAATTGCATTTTTTTTCATGTTTTTTTTTTTAAATCCAAAAATGGATATCGTAACCAGTTTATGATTATCCATTAGGATTTGGCCAACATGTCAAAAATCTTTTTTCTAATTTTTTTAGGATCCAGATGTAGACTTTAATATTTGTGAGGTGTAAAATTACACGATAAAGTACGCCCTCAGGTATTAAAGATACATGGTATAAAAATGCGATGCTAAAATTTAGACTTTAGAACGGTTAGGATTTAACCCGATAGGGTAGAAACTCTCTCATGAAGATAGATCTACCTTGAGCCTTAGAAAAGACCAACGAATAGAACCCGACTTAGAAAAAACAATCAAACAACAATGCAGCTTACCTTAGGTAGGGTGCACTGGGGGTGATGCGTCTTCCCCTTGCACAACCAGTCCCTTACTCAAACTCTCGCAGACCATAGGTTTCTAGTGACCATAATATTAGGTGGTGACTCCTAAATATTAATCATAATTTTATGATTAAATCCAAAAAACATCTTCAACACACAACACCTCACACAGGAGGCACGACAAAGAGCCTCCGCCGTCGCCAAACGACGTCGCGGCGCTCGCACCCCGCAACATCCTACACATTTTCAAGAACCCTAGAATCACAATATTAGGGGTTTGTCAATTATCCTTTACTAACTATGAAATCGAGGAAAACTAAGGAATAATACTTTTATCAATAATTTCAAGTTCAAATTAAGAGTTCTTACCAATTTCTTCTTGAATTGTTCTTCCTCTTCATCACCCATACTTGTCCCTTAAGTTCCTCTCCTCCAACAAAGCTTCCTAATTTCAGCTTAAATGTGTTTCTCTCCTCACAAACCTATTTGCAAGCTTCAATCTCACAATTTGAAAAGATTTCTCAAATGATTTTTGAAGAGAGGTAAGAGAAAAGCCTCTTCCTCTCTTTTTAGTTGTTGTTCCACGTGAACAGTAGCAACAAGCCTATTGTGTCTTTACTATTGTGTCTCTTTTTAGTTATATTAGGTTTTATGGGTCAATTACTATTATACCCCAACTTATCCCCCCTAAATTTCAGTTTATTGCATTGACCCGACATTGTGTCTTTATTTTTAGGACCTTCTCGAACTCCAGTCGACCTCATATTTTAACACAAGATAAAACAGTATGTCTTAAGACCCTATGTAAAATTGCAATCCAATCAAAATGTTAGTTTGGAAGATACATTCAATATTGTAAAACTGAACAATTGGAAATTTCACGCCAAAAATTCGAATTTCACATACCATATAATTTACTTAAATCATCTTGGGTCTTAGACTAATTCTTTGGAGATTCCTATTCATAATTATTATAAAAAATTTCTCTGAGTTTTTTACCACTTTTAGTCCCAAAGCGATTGTGTACGAAGATTATACTGAAATTCGGCGTTTCTCATGCAAAGGGTCATGCATTGATTTATTTGACATTTCTTTCTATTTTACACATAATATCACCCAATTTACAAAATTTCCGCCTTTAAATTATTATTTTAACCTGGTAAAGGAGTTTTCACGATTTATCGTTAACTAATATTTCATATACTATTTTATTACTTTAGCTTCTCTAAATTTTAAATTAATCTCTCAGAAATGTTCATCCCAATTCATAAGATTTTCTCCCTAATTTATCATTTTTCAATTAATAGTTACCCTATTTAACCCATATTTATCTATTTTTTACTAGGAGTTTACATATAGGTAATACTGTACCTAATAACCAAAGGTATTGAAAAAAGACTTGGACTCAAATATAACCTTGTATCTAAGAACCTTAAGCATGTGAATAATGCCACAAAATTAGTTAATCTTTGATAAGTTAGTAAACGATCTTTGTACCTGCAAAGAAAGATTGTTTATTGCAAAACAACCAAAAGGAAAACTTACGTTTATTCTCCAACTTGCTGCTGACATTTGTAGCTAAAAAAATATAATATAGTCTCCTCTAACTAACCCTAATGAATTCTTTTTGGGTTGTAAGCTAATGGGCTTAAACTAGTAATCAACTAATATAAGTCCAACAATGAAATAAACCTCTAAACAATGTCTAGTCGGCTAGAAAAAAACCAAATTAAAAAATAATTATGCAACATTAAATAAATAAATAAATAAATAAAACAAGATAATAAAAACAAAGTTTTCATGCTAAAATTCCTCCATGTATCCCGAATCTCCAATTTTTATATATTTTTAGCATATTTTTAGTTATGATTTCAAACACATTATTCTTTCTCATCTAGATGAATTACTTGGCCTACCTTATATGGTTGGAAAGTTTGAGATGTCTATTTTCTAGCCCAAGTTGAATCGCAGCAAAATGCCACTGGTAGCTCTAGATATGTCACAAACAGTACACAAAGGTCAAGTCTGGCAGATTTGACAAGATTTGTCTAATAACTTCGATCATCTGAAATAATATGTTCCTGAACTCCATTGGACCTGAATATTTACCAAAATATAGTTCCATGTGTTTAGTATCTCCTTGTAAAATTACAACTCATTTCAATGTATAGTTTGAGAGGTATGTTTGATCTCTTAAAACTAGTCAACAAACATTTTAATGTCAAATTTGGACCTGACTTTGTTCGTATCAAATCCAGATGACCCTTGACCTTTGAATAACATAAATTCTGGGAATCTAAAATTTATGGGATAAGGGTACATTCTATTTATGTAGTCTAGATAAGGTCTCGTATAAGCTTGTTCGACTATCCCCAAAATATATTCTGGATTAATCCTATCTAGTGGGTAAACTCTAGATCACCTGATTTCATTTTTCATCCAATTTTCTTAGTGAAATTTTCTTATAATTTATAATCATTACTTTTGATTTACTTCCAGCTTCTTCCATGACTATAGGTTTCCTTAAATTTATTATAGGTTCTAGTGAGAGATTGATTTTTAAGTTGAACTATTTTGGCCAAATTAGTTGTTTTCCAACTAGTTTAGGATTTGGTTCTTTAACCTCCTTCACATCTAAGTGGTTTTTGATTTCCACTACCACTTGTTTAGATATCTTATTAACTGTTTCCATCATCACATGGTTAAAATCCGATATTATCTCATAATTTCCACTCCTTATTTTGATGCCTAACTTAAAATTAACATCTTCCAATGTTTTAACTTCTTGACTCTTACTTTATTGAAGTTAAGTAGTTTCTCAAAACTTCATTCTAAATTCCTTTCAAGCCTTTCAAAGCTTCATGCTAAATTCTTTTCACAAGTCTACCTTTCTCTTACATTAGACTTTATTACAATATGAGTTGCCTGTCATTCATTACTACAATTTTATTGTAGTAATCACACTAATTTTAATGTTAGCCTTATGTCTTTCCTCCATTTCTTCAGCATGACAACAATATTGTTCATTAATAATTCAATTAGTTTCCTCTAATATTTGCTCAAGACGTGCATATCTCTCTTGTAATGACATATATGTCTCTCTCCTCTTTATTTTTTAGCTCTTTTTCCTAAAAAGTTTGTATTTCATGTTTTGTGACAACAGGAACATTAATTAACTCGCTTTTTTCTTCTAAACTTTCTAGTAATTTTGATTTCTTTGTTAGTGTCATAATTCTAAAGAATTAATTTGACACTCCCACTGTGATCACCAATTGTTTGATATATGTTTTTTTTATGTTTGCCTCAACTAAAAGGACTTTGCAACTTAATATTGGAGTTTTAAGTTAACTGGTTTAAACTCGGGAGTTCTAAGTTAATTGGTTCTAACTCTCGATTTAGTCTTAGATCTACTCATGTAATTCAAAATATGTATTCTTGTATTACATGAGTATCAATATGACTAAATCCACTTCACACAAACAGTAGTTCAACTGAAGAAGTAATCAAATAAATAAAATAACTTGAATGTAAAGCAAACTCAATAACTTAATAAATGAATACTTATATTCATAGAACTCTGATTACATCCATTATTTGAAACTCTCGGATAATGAAACATTTATGTGGTATTTTTTGTTTTTAGATTTGAAATTGCAAGTCTGCTTAACTATCGCCCACTTAGTTATCGCTTATATTTTTATTGCCTACAAAGTTATCGCCTATAAAATTATTGTCTGCAAGCTATTGCCTACTAGTTTCAGGTTTGAAAGGTCTTGAGAACTTGATAAAACTACAATGCAGTTATTTGAATTTTTGTTGAGTTGCATGTGTTCCTTCATCTTCCTAGTCATTTGCATTATATAGTCTAGTGATATCAACTTCCGATAACCTTTCATGTCAATAATAACTTTCATCATCTTTTAGAGCTCTTTTCATAATCTCACAGACATAGGAGTTATTGATGCCTTTTAATTTACATAGTTTATTATAATTGCTCACATTATGCTTATGTGCATGTTCTTTATATATATATATACTCTAGTTTTCTAAGTTTATCTTGATTATTCAATTATAGATAATTATCTTTTAACTTTATGTATAGCATGCAATTGATTTTCCTAGGCAGCAATGTTGCATCAATTTAACATATTAAATTTACAGATAGGAAATATGAATCGGGGAAAATATTAAGATGATTAAGAAAGATGCTACAAAGAAAGAAAGATATTTATGAGTAAGTACAGTTCAATTTTTAGGAAGACAGGAGTTTTATTCCTAATTAGTGATGTGGTAGCATCTTCAGAATCAGAAGGTGCCTTATTCGGTAGTTCCACTACGGAAACAATAAGGTAATGAACCTAAGTGAAGCATCTACAGCATTTTGAGCAGCCAGGGATGCAAAGATGCCTGCTTCGTTGGAAACTGCAGAACCCCCACCTGCTAAATCAGACAGAGCCCTAATTGCAATGAATGGAATCTGTTGTTGATGACAAACCAGGGCAACTGCAGCACTTTCCATGTCGATTGGAGTTATATTGAATTTAGAGTTGAGGAATTCACGATAAGCACTGTTATCAACAAAAGCATTTGCACTAGCCCCACTCTTAACTCTCACCGCTTTCGGTGCTCTTGGTAAACAGGTTGAATTAACACATCGCTGAAACGTCATATCCTGTGCACGTTGCAAAACCAAATTATTAACGTTATTGTTAATCAACTTAATAGGAAATAAAATTAGAAAGAAAGGTTCAGCTCTAATACCTCAATTCTCTTTGCGACTTTAAAGTAATGCTTGTTGACAGGAACCCAGAAGGAATGCTGCCTAACTTCTGGAATTCCATCTGCTGGAAATACCTCTTCTGGTTGGTACCAAACATTGTTTAAGAAGTTATCTACAGGCTTCCCATTTTCTGAGGCATTTTGGTAGTTGGCAAATCTTAGATAACCGATTTCCCTGGTGTAGTCTCCATTAGATTCCAAGGCCAGTTCTTCATTAGGCCCATCTCCATATCTCTACTCATTTTCAAATGAAGAAAACAGTTATTGACTTGATGGACTAATTAAATAAAAGCTTAAACGAGAGTAAAGCAAAGCAGAATATGTTGTTGTAAAGATAAAATTTAATATAAAAAAACAAAGAAATTGAAGAATATGTTGCCGGGAAAAGTCTTGTGATGTTAATAATAGTTTGCTTGTTTGACAATCGCCTAGAAAATCAGGGCATTACAGCAATAATTATATAGCAGAAAGCAGGGCAGCACAGCACCCCCATCAAGAAGATTCTACAAGACAACTTCAAAATCAAAAAGAAACAAAGGACGGTGTTGATATTGTTATTTGTCAAAGAATCAAGAGAAAGAGGAATATGGGGGACTGCCATTCAACCTCTGGAGGCCTACTGTTTTTAGTTTTCAATTCTAATAGTTGGAGGATTATTGAATATGTTAGAAAAGCAATTAAAAATATATATATATATTGGATGGAAAGAGTAGATTTCTTAAATAAAAATTACTATTTTCTGAATCCATTAATTTTCATTAAATGCCACTAAGAAAATAACGAAAACAGCCAAGAATTCACTTGGTAGACTTTCAACAGTTGAAATACTAAATAAATAAATAAATTAGAAACTAAACATTCGGTTGCAAAAATCATTAAAGTTTAGATACTTATATGTCTCTTAATCATAAAACTTAAATGAGAAATGGTTTTACTGTATTCCTTCCTACCTGCCAATTCCAAAGGCCTGTATGTGCCCAGTACTGCGGGATAGTCACATCTCCAATTTGGAGTTGAGGATTTGCATTTCCTGCAATTCCATAGTGGAGGACACCTTTCACCTTAAATAGAATTAACAGTAACTGTGTGGCGATACCTGCATTCAGCTACACAAATAAGAAAATAAGATAAGTTTCTACACAAACCTAAATGTATTAAACATGTATGGAATAGGAAAATAGGACCATCATTATGCCATACCATGCTTAATCCAGTCATAACTATTATAACCTTTTCATTTTCTACCTTCCCAAACCTAAATCTTCTTCCTGTGGGGAACCAAAGTGAGAAAAGAAATATATAATTAGTATAATTAAGAAACACAAATCAAGGAGAACCACTTCACATTAGTCATGTCCCCGTTTTATATATGTAAGATTCTAAATTAATTTTTAATGTAAAAAATATATAAAAAAAACAAATAATTTTTGTTTTTATAAAAAAAATCATGCAAACACAACTTATCTATATAAAATACAAAAAGAAAAAAAATAAAGATTAATTACAACACTCTCTTTGAAATATTATAAAATTACAAAAACAATTAAAAAGATTTAAACTAAGCAATTTAAAAGATAAAAGAGATAGTATTAACTAAATTTTAAATAAAAAATTAATTAAAAAAAAAGATCAGATGTTGTTGGGTCTAGTGGACCAAGCCTACTCGCCTAGTTTATTTTAATGGGCAACACATCGATTCGTTTACCTCAAAAACTTATTTTTCTATCCATTTTTACTTTCAAACACCTCAAAAATATCATAAAAACCTTAATAAACTCATTTCAATGTCAAAACATTTTTTAACCACTCTAAAACATTAAATGGATCATAAAAAATTATGGAACTAAATTTTTTTATAATATGATTGAAAGCCAAAACCATCTTTATTAAACTCCTTTTATAAAGATGAACCTATTAAAATCAAGAAAAACTTTTTATATAGTTAAAATATAATTGGTTGGACACTTTCTCTTTAATTTTAATATCAGTGACTAAAACATAGAAATTATAATGTTTTGAATCAAATCATAGAACAATAAAGATGAAATATGAGTGAAATAAACTTTCAAGAGCTAAAAATAAACTTTTTCACTTCTCTTAAACAGTAAAAAAAAAACCCATTTGGTGTTTTATTTGTTAACTTTTTTTTTTTCTATTTTTTCGGTTGATTTTTAACTATAACCTATAATTCTATTTTATAATAATCCTCATGCGACTTTCCGAACAAATCATATCCTAGCTAAAAAGGTTTTGATAATCTCTTATTCGTTGGAAAAAATAAAAGAAATTACTTGCAAGAATTCCATCAACAAAAAATTAAGACATAGACATAGATATATGCTTGTATTTTTGGAAAAATAAATGTAAGGAAATATTAATATCAATATCTACATGAGAATAGAACTATGAAGATCTAAAGAAATTAATTCTCAATGCCCAGAAGATGATTACAATGATCATGCTAAAAGCAACCTTAGCTGAAAAATATACATAGATAGTAGTAATATATTGGTGGTTACCGAAATAGTCCAAGTAAGGAACTTCGAGATCAGCTACAAAACTTGGAGATTGGAGAAGAGGGTTCATCTCAAAGCTATTTGGCACTACAATTCCTAAGTATGGACCCTTCTCATTCACTCTGTCAATCTCTTGCATTGTAGCTGTTGAAATTGCACCATAGGCTCTACCACTAGTTGAGCTGCAAACCCCCCAAACCAAAATAACAAACCCCAGCATTATCACCTTCAAATGCTTCCTCATTGTTCTCTTTTCCTCCACTTAAAAGAAATCCTTCAAGGTTTACAACATTACGCATGCCCATATATGTTGGTATTTCATTGAATCGGTCAATGGAAACCTAACGAAGATAGTCATGGTCAATAATATGGGTTGTGTGAATTCGAGTTGGCATAGGAACATGGCTTCGAATTCAACGAGGTTATCTAGGAAAGTCGGCACCTTGAATAAGCCGCCAAGTGTTAATTTGGATGTTACGGGTCAATAAAGTAAGCCACGTTTTTCATCCTTGTTCATGCATTTGTCCGTGCATTTCTTTAATTCTAGTTATCTTCACGCAGTGGCGCAGCCATACAGGAGCAAAAGAGGGAAATGGTCCCCTTAATTTTTTAAAAAAATATTTTTTATATTAAAATATTAATATAATAATATGATGAGGGTTGGTAGACAGTTATTATTGTTTACTCGTATCTTAATATAATAAATAATATATATAATATATGTGCAGCACTCCAGCTCATTTCTCATTTCCCCAAACTTTTTCCTTTTTCTTTCTTTTTCTTCCGTTAACTATTCCGGAGCTTTTGTACTCTTTTTTTTTTTTTTTAGTTGTTGTTACCATCTCTCTTCGTTATACAAATTTCTCTTCAAGTCTAGTTAAGCAATTTTAGGTAAACTTTCTTTATTTTTTTTATTTATTTCATTATTTAATTTTAGTTTTATTTTTTTATAATTAGTTATTGAAAATGTTAGGATTTATGATAATTTAGAGGTTTTGATATATATAATATTTTGAATCAATTAAAGGTGAATGGTTGTGGACTAGACTGCAAGATTTTGAACAATAGGCATTGATTTGATTGTTCTGAATTAATTAGGTTATATCATTTCCAATTGAATTGGTTACGGTATGGAACTAAACTTTTTCACGAGATGAATAAGCAAACATTACAATTGTTGTCAGCGAGTAAAGATTGATATTTGCATCAATTAAAATTGTTTTAGCTTGAGATTGGTCCTTTTTATGATGTTAATTTTCTTTTGCCTTCCTATAAAATAATCAGGACATATGATTAAATAATTCATATTTTATTTGTTTTTTTTCTCTTTTTTGTTTTCGTCAGACAATTTGTGTTTTGCTGGAGAAGAATTAACACGTGCGTGCAAGCCTAATTTTAATCAATGCAAGTTGGTTTTTTCTTAAAAAAGGAAAGAAAAAACAATTTTTTTGTTTTTAAAAATGATTTGTCATGATAAATTTAGACTATCAATCCTGATCCATATCCATGCATTATGTACAGCATGCTACATGGTAATGGGGTGTGAAATGGGTTTTGATGAATTGATGTGTATTTTATTATGAATTTCATATGGAAGATTTACAATTATTATGTTACTCAATTGAATTTTGTTATTATAAAAACTCAAAGAGAACAATTATAATGTAAGTTTTCTCATTTTAAAAGTATTTTTAAATTAATTTTGCTTTATATGAGTTAGTATATTTGTTTCGAATTGATTTCTAACGCATGTCTACATAATATAGTATTTGTTAATAATTTGCCCCCTCATTTAAAAAACTCTAGCTCTGCCACTGTCTTCACGTCTAATGTTATTTAATTACATTATTAATTTCATAACCTAATTTTAGACTCCGATTTTTTTAATAATAATACATATGTATTTTTATTTTAAAAAATCAAAAATATAAAATCCAAAAATATTTTTAAAACATGAGGAGATAGACTTTGTTGCGATGTCGCGGTCGCACAAATTAATTACCCTAGCTTCAAACACAACACACAAGATAGTATAGAGCAAGCAAGGGGTCGATCCCACGAGGAAGATTCAAGTCAGATTTTTATGCTAGATGATATGCAATTTGGGGGGGTTTGGACGTTATCTAGGCTAAAGCAAAAGAAAACAGAAAACTATCAAACAAAATTTAATAAAATCAGAAAATTATCAAGAGAACAAACCTTGGTTGCAAGCATACATCCACCTACAGAAATCAGAACTGGTCATGGAAACGAAACATCAATTCATATTCTGAATATTTATCTCTTCTTAACATTGGTTAGTTAACGGATCCGCCGTATAACTAACCCTAACCATCAAACAACCACAGTGTCTGCACTAGTAATTTAATTCAATGGCAGCCTTAAGAACTAGATAAGTTGATTAATCAAGAAAACATAACTGTCTGCAGTCTATGTTTGATTTGATTGAATGTTCTCCCTAAGATTAATAACGTAGATCCGCCATAATTATTAAACTCAGTTGCTTCACAAGTTCATATACCACAACTCCGGTTTTGATATCAAACTTAGTAATAGATTATCTACAATAATAACTTAGAGTCCGCTCTAGCAATTAAAATAAACAATCATAGGAAAAATAAGCATAGGAGAACAAACATATTCATCATATAAACTGAAAAGAAAAGGTAAAATAAATCTCACAGTTCTTGAAATCCGAAGGTTTCTGTGTCCTTGCAACCAAGAAAAAGTGTTTAGTCTTGCATGTTTGTTGAACAACTAATCAAAAAGAAGGAAGAATACATAATTTCAAGTTTCTTAGAGGAGGGGGGCGTTTTTCTCCTCTTGGCTGGCTACCCCCCTTCTCTTCTCTCATTCTTTTTATATCCTAGGAAACCCTGGTCTCTATTTTACAAAATAGTCCTCCCTTAAGTAGACTGTTTACATTTAAGTACTTTAATAACTATTTTTCTAAAAAAAGAGAAATAGCCTTGCATGAAATCTTCAAGCTTTGACGTAAAGGAGCTAAATTGCTGAAATAAAAACTTGGATATCGGTTTAGATGCTTCGGAATGTAATTTGGACTCGTTTATTCACGAAACCTGTTTGCTGACAGAATTCAGTTGTCATCTTTGAAAAATCATATCTCCCTCATATGACATCGTTTTTTGCTGAAATTTGGAGCGTTTATAGGCTGTTGAGTCAGAAATCCAACAAAATTTAGTTTGCATCAATTGGACTTCGGTAGCTCCCGATAGCTCCCGATATTCAAGTTGGAATGGCTAAAGGTCAACACTAGCAGATTGCGAGATTTGACTTTGAAAGCTGCGATTTCCATGATTTTCTATATTTTATTTTCTTGCCTTAGATATCCAGAAAGGTATGGATGTTAGCTTTTTAATTCCTCTGGAATCACTTCATTTCGACCTCTAGAGCTCACGCTCTGCACAAAACATCGACTGAAGGTCAAATCTACCAATTATCTCCAATTTACTCATTTTTGCATCTTTCATCCAAAAGTGCCTGCAAAACATAAAATAAAGAATATCAAGGCATTTTATATATAAAACATAGGAAAAACACTAGTTAAATGTGGGTGAAACTATCGAAAATTATGGTTGCATCAAATACCCCCACACTTAGCTCTTGCTCGTCCTCGAGAAAGGATAGGTAAAATCAAATTGAAGTTAAATTAAATCAAATCACTATGACTAATCTCCTAATCTCCCATCAATATCTAAGAATATATGCATTATAAACAAGAACATAATTAAGAAGGATAAAGAGTATAAATTTTCATGAATTTATTTACATGCAAACTTCAAAACTCAATTAATCGTCGGGATTTAAATGAAATCTATGTCATGCCAAAGTGATAGGTCCTCTCATTGATATACACTCCAACACTCATGTGTTTAAGGCTTATGTGTTTAAATCTCTCAAATTCAATCAATGAATATGTTTTACCGTAAGCTTGCTCTTCAATCTCATCTTCATTACTAACATATTACAAACAATGCATGAATCAAAAGGTCTTATTTTATGGTTATAATGGGGCTAAGGTTAAGGTGAGGTAAAAGAGAGTAAAAGAAAAGGTTCAAACCAAAGAAAGTAGAGCATTCTGAAAAATGATATTTCAAACAAGATATTCCATCAAAGCACATAAATTTTACATCTTTAATCACCGATGCTTAACTTCTTTTGATTTCAAGCTTTTTCAACATAAAATCTTAAGAACATAAAGGAACATTTTTTTCTTTTCTTTTTTTCTTTTTCTTTTTCTTTTTTCTTTTTTTTTTCTTTTCTTTTTTTACCTTTGGCAACTTTGCCCATCTTTTCATCAAGCATCACTTCTTCTTTCTTTTCATATAATTTCCAACCATAATTCCATGAGATATCATAAGTATATGCTCTACTAATCCTTGGCCAGGGGAAAAGGAAAACATATAAAAAGTTAAGGCTTATACATGGATAAAGCAAAGAAAAGATAAACAAGCTCAAAAAGGGCTCACTAAGGATAATATGCTTTAGGTTGGCTTTTGTGCTCAAGTGGTTAAAATTCCTAATGCCTTTATCATCTTCATATATATATGTAATGTGAATGTAATCTCAACAAGATATGAAGTAAGTTCTAGAGATACATATCATTGAAAGAAGACACAATCAAAGAATATAATGTTGAAGGCTCAAAAGCTTGCATTGGTATAACACTATAAAGTCAACATGGCATATTCTCAAAGTCAATCCCTGAACCAATTAAATCTTAAAACTTGCATGCACACTCCTTCATTCGATTTATATCTTCATCTATCTCAATTAATTCTCATATATAATACTCACATTCTCATAAACCAATAGGAGTTCAAAAGATCAAACATAGAAATTTGTTTTTTTTAGAACAACAAAGAAAATCAAAATAAGAAAACCAACATTCTCCCAATACCCCCACACTTAAAACGCGACATTGTCCTCAATGTTGAAATAAAAGAAAAGGAATATAGGAGAATGACAAAAATAAAGTAAAATGCGAAAAATAAAAGATAAGGGAAAAAGAAAGCAAATCTGTTTTTTTTTTTTTGCTGGGTTGCCTCCCAGTAAACGCTTTTGTTTTATGTCATTGGCTCGACATGTTGCATGCTCATTCTTCATAGATTGGTTTAGCTAACTCCGCAGAAGCGGTGAGTTCTGTCGTCCAACCTTCATAGAAAGGTTTCAAGCGATGTCCATTGACCTTGAGTGCTTTGTTGGTTTCTAAACTTGTAATTTCAACTGCACCATAAGAAAAAACATTAGAAACAACAAAGGGTCCAATCCAACGAGAGCGCAACTTTCCAGGAAAAAGTTTCAAACGCGAATGATAAAGGACTTTGTCTCCAACATTAAACTCTTTTCTTGTAATCATTCGGTCATGGAGACTCTTAGTCTTTTCTTTGTAAATCCTTGCATTCTCATAAGCATCATTTTTTATTTCTTCCAACGTAATTCCAATCTTTTTAGGCACCAAAAGGATAGGCACCACCCATTCAATGTCCATGATGGGGTGAATGACTCCTACATCATGGGGAACAATTTGCAAAGCCAATGCTGATTCATGCATGTTTTGGGGAACACATATATGCCTCTCCATCTCTTCTATCTTGGTAAAATCATAGACATAGCTCAAAGATACGCTTATTTCATCCTCACTATCAAAATCACAAACTTGTTGCACACACTTATCAACTTGGTCATAACATGTGATATAATAAACATTGCTATAAGGATATGTCATTGCATCATGAAAATTAAATTCAATTTTTTCATCTCCTACCTCCATAGACAAAGTATCCTTACCACAATCAATTTTTGTATTGGCAGTTTTCAAGAATGGTCTCCTAAATAATATAGGAGTGTTGTTTGATGAATCACAAGAATCATGTTCTATATCAAGAATATAAAAGTCGCATAGAATGACCAAACTATCAATCTTGACTAGGACATTTTCTATCACACCAAGTGGGTAAACAAAACTACGATCTGCAAGTTGTATTACAATGCTAGTTTTATTCAAAGGCTCAAGACTAAAAGAATCATAAACATGTTTAGGCATAACACTAATGGATGCACCTAAATCGCACAAGGCCCTTTTGAAACTAGCATTACCAATAACACATGGGATAGTAAACGCACTTAGGTCTTTTTGCTTCAAAGGCATATTCTTTTGAACAATAGCAGATACAAATTCACCCATACTTACCATTTCATGACCTTTTAGTTTGAAAGCTCTCTTGGTAGTACACAACTCCTTCAAGAATTTGGCATACTTGGGAATTTGCTTGATAGCATCAAGCAAAGGAATGTTGAGTTCTACTTTCTTGAAAACCTCTAAAATCTCTTTTTTCTTTGTCCTCTTTCTTTGACCTAGAAGAACTCACAGGAAAGGGTGGAATTGTTTTAAAACTGGAATTCATTGAGTGAGGAGTTACCTTTGGAGTGTTGGTCGATGTTTCAGTTTGTAGATGCGGAGGATGTTTCTTCTTTGTACTCAATTCGATTTCTATCTCTTCTTCTTCCTCCATCTCAATTTGTTTCGACCTTTTCTCTTCAAGTTCTTTCCCACTTCGCAGCATGATCACACTAACATTCTCTATTGGATTCAATGCTTGGGAGGGCAATTTTCCATTTATTTGTGCTTCCAATTTCCCCACACTTGAAGCTACTTGCCCCATTTGCTTCTCCAAGTTGTGAATACTTGACCTTGTTTCCTGTTGAAAAGACATGATATTTTGTTGCAAGGTCACAGTGTTAGAAGCCAAAGTTTTCATCATCTCACGAAGATCATCACTGATGACGACCCCATAACATTGGAGTTTGTGAATGGAGGGGGTTGTCTTGCTTGATAATTCTGTTGGGGCTGAAATCCATTGGGATGGAACTGTCGGCCTTGATTGCTTTGTTGAGGTGGGTTCCCATAACATAAGTTTGGATGATCCCTCTATCCGGGATTGTACGTGTTGGAAAAGGGATCATATTTACGTTGGGACTGTCCGTTGAATCCTCCATCAACTGCATGAACTTATTCGATGTAATCCTCTTGCATTGTTGGGCACATATCTGAGGTATGTCCTTGTAAGGAACATATGCTACAAACTTTCACCTGCTGTACATTTCCACAAGCCAAAGAACGCACAAGAGAAGTAAGATCATTAACTTTATTTTCAAGGTTAGAAATAGTTACCTCATTTACTCGTTTGTTTGTGAAGTCTCCACGCGTGCCAAATTATTTCGAGTTGGCTGCCATGTTTGAGATCAATTGGCGTGCAGCCTCGGGTGTCTTATCTACCAATGCCCCTCCACTTGCAGCATCAATGATACTACGGTCAGTAGGCATCAATCCTTCATAGAAATATTGAATGAGCAGCTGATCGGGTATTTGATGATGAGGGCATTGAATGCACAGTTGCTCAAATCTTTCCCAATACTCGGAAAGTGTCTCTCCATGAGATTGTCGAATCCCACATATTTCTTTCCTTATGTTGGCAACTCGAGATGCTGGGAAATACTTTTCAAGGAAAATCTTCTTCATGGCATTCCAAGTTCCAACGGAACCTGGGAGAATAGAGAAAAACCATGCCTTTGCTGCCCTTTTTAAAGAGAAAAGGAAAGCTTTCAACTTAACATGTTCTTCGTTAACTCCATTTGGTTTCATGCCAACACAAACCATATGGAACTCCTTGAGATGAGTATGAGGATCTTCACCTGCAAGACCATTGAATGTTGGTAGCAAATGTATAAAACCAGATCTGAGCTCAAAGTTTACATTATTGTCGATGTTTATGCACAATGGCTGATTTTCCACGTTAGGAGCAGCAAGCTCCTTGAGTGTTTGTTGTCGTGCAACAACCATAGTGTTGAGACTAGCTTCCTTTCGTAACCTGCGTAAAGTTTTTTTTATTTCGAGATCCAACTGCACTTGACTTTGGTTAATAGAACGGGTTACTGGCATAAATCATCAAGAAAACTCAAAAGAAACCAACCATATAAGAGATTGAAAACAATGCAAATTGTACGAAAATCCTACGGTAGAAACCTAAAAATGCCTAAAAACCCTAGAAAAGAGCGGAATTTGGCCTCGATAGGGTGAGGCTAGTGGGATACCACTAGTCCTGTTTAGAATGTTGTTTCCCTTCAGGAAACAAAATGCTGATACCTAATTCCACCAAAAAATCTATTTTAAACAGTACCGCAGCAAGCAAAAATTCTGTTTTTTTATTTTTTTCAGAAAAAGAAACAACAATCACAGCAAATAAAAATAATAGCACAAGAATCAACTAAAATTACTTCCCCGGCAACGACGCCAAAATTTGTTGCGATGTCGCGGTCGCACAAATTAATTACCCTAGCTTCAAACACAACACACAAGATAGTATAGAGCAAGCAAGGGGTCGTTCCCACGAGGAAGATTCAAGTCAGATTCTTATGCTAGATGATATGCAATTTGGGGGGGTTTGGATGTTATCTAGGCTAAAGCAAAAGAAAACAGAAAACTATCAAATAAAATTTAATAAAATCAGAAAATTATCAAGAGAACAAACCTTGGTTGCAAGCACACATCCACCTACAGAAATCAGAACTGATCATGGAAATGAAACATCAATTTATAATCTGAATATTTATCTCTTCTTAACATTGGTTAGTTAACAGATCCGCCGTATAACTAACCCTAACCATCAAACAACCACAGTGTCCGCACTAGTAATTTAATTCAATGGCAGCCTTAAGAACTAGATAAGTTGATTAATCAAGAAAACATAATTGTCCGCAGTCTATATTTCATTTGATTGAATGATTCTCCTTATTTTATTTTCTTGCCTTAGATGTCCAAAAAGGTATGGATGTTAGCTTTTTAATGCCTCTGGAATCACTTCATTTCGACCTCTAGAGCTCACGCTCTGCACAAAACATCGACTGAAGGTCAAATCTGCCAATTATCTCCAATTTACTCATTTTTGCATCTTTCATCCAAAAGTGCCTTCAAAACATAAAATAAAGAATATCAAGGCATTTTATATATAAAACATAGGCAAAACACTAGTTAAATGTGGGTGAAACTATCGAATAATATGGTTGCATCAGACTTTTAAGTTGTAACAGACCAAAATGCCATAAGAATAGTCAAAACGGGATATCTTGACAAGATGAGATGAAGAAAGAAAGAAAATTCATGTTGAAATCCAAACTTCACCAAAATTAGAAGAATTAATTAAGTTTAAGGACTTAATTAAACTTCTAATAGATTTTATGGATTCAATTAAGGACTTCATTGAAGAAAAAAAAGTTTGGAGACCTAATTCGAATCAATTCACAAAGATTGAAAGATTAGAGACATAATTGAAACTTTGAAAGGCCGAATTGGTAAAATCAAAGGTTCAATTGCAAGAAATTTGAAGTTTAAAGGCTAAAAGGGGGCCATATTGAAAAAAATCAAGACCAAGAACCTTCTACAAAATGCGCGCAATATTAAGGTTTGTACCAAACTTTTCCAGGGACTAAATTGAAAAAAAATCAAAGTTTAAGGATTAATTAGGGACTAAATTATACAAATTGGAAAACATGGGCTACTTTGTCAAAGGCGCTAGATTTAAGGGATCTTAATTAATTTTTGGCAGGGGCCTAATTGCATAAAATTAGTCAATTTTATTTTAATTAAGGACATTCGAACTTAAATCGAAACAATAGGGACCAATTTGAAATTTATGAAAATCCCAATTAGAAAGCCCTAATTTTTAGGGTTTAAGCAAGTAACATGTCCCTCGCTTTTAATAAAGAGATTATGTGATAAGTCATTTATCCCTGTTTTATTGTCTTCCTCAGCTGAGAAAGCTCATCGAGTTGTCATATTCAGACGAATGAATGTGACATCTTCGACCACTACAGGGACTCCAACTTTCACCATTCAACAAAGAAATTTCATTTCTACAAGGTTGTGCCACCCTTATTTGGCGTTTGTACCCCCCCACATGCCATGTGGAAACTCTCAACTTCTTGTTCCAAGGTAGACTTGTTTGATTCAATAAAATTTGGCAATTCTACACCCAACTTTGGATCGATGGTGGGAAAGCTACATGATGCAATCATATTATTCGATAGTTTCAGCCACATTTAACTAGTGTTTTTCCTATGTTTTATATATAAAATGTCTTGATATTCTTTGTTTTATGTTTTGAAGGCACTTTTGGATGAAATATGCAAAAATGAGTAAATTAGAGGTAATTGGCATATTTGACCTTCAGTTGATGTTTTGTGTAGAGCGTGAGCTTTAGAGGTCGAAATGAAATGATTCCAATGGGATTAAAAAGCTAACATCCATACCTTTCTGGAAATCTAAGGCAAGAAAATAAAATAAGGAAGAGCATGGAAATCGCAGCCTTCAAAGTCAAATCTCGCAATCTGCTAGTGTTGACCTTTGGCCATTCCGACTTGAATATCTGAAGCTAAAGAAGTCCAATTGATGCAAACTCAATTTTTTTTGGATTCCTGACTCAAAGGCCTATCAACACTCCAAATTTCAGCCAATAATGATGTCATATGAAGGAGATATGAGTTTTCAAAGATGACAATGAAATTCTGCCAGCAAACAGGTTTTGTGAAGAAACGAGTCCAAATTACGTTCTGAAGCATCTAAACCGATATCCAAGTTTTTATTTCAGCAATTTAGCTCCTCTAAGTCAAATCTTGAAGATTTCATGCAAGGTTATTCCTCTTTTTTTAGGAAAATAGTTATTGAAGTACTTAAATGTAAACTGTCTACTTAAGGGAGGACTATTTTGTAAAATAGAGACTAGGGTTTCCTAGGATATAAAAAGAATGAGAAAAGAGAAGGGGGGGCAGCCAGCCAAGAAGAGAAAAACGCCCCCTTCCTCTAAGAAACCCAAAATCATGCATTCCTCCTTCTTTTTGATTAGCTGTTCAACAAACATGCAAGACTAAACTCTTTTTTCTTGGTTGCAAGGACACGGAAACCTTCGGATTTCAAGAACTGTGAAATTTATTTTACCTTTTCTTTTCAATTTTTATGCTGAATATGTTTGTTCTCCTATGCTTATTTTTCCTATGATTGTTTATTTTAATTGCTAGAGCGGACTCTAAGTTATTATTTTAAACAATCTATTGCTAAGTTTGATATCAAAACCGGAGTTGTGGTATATGAACTTGTGAAGCAACTGAGTTTAATAATTATGGCGGATCTATGTTATTAATATTAGGGAGAACATTCAATCAAATCAAACATAGACTGCGGACAATTATGTTTTCTTGATTAATCAACTTATCTAGTTCTTAAGGCTGCCATTAAATTAAATTACTAGTGTGGACACTGTGGTTGTTTGATGGTTAGGGTTAGTTATATGGCGGATCCGTTAACTAACCAATGTTAAGAAGATATAAATATTCAGAATATAAATTGATGTTTCATTTCCATGATCAGTTCTGATTTCTGTAGGTGGATGTGTGCTTGCGACCAAGGTTTGTTCTCTTGATAATTTTCTGATTTTATTAAATTTTATTTGATAGTTTTCTGTTTTCTTTTGCTTTAGCCTAGATAAAGTCAACCCCCCCCCCCCAAATTGCATATCATCTAGCATAAAAATCTGACTTGAACCTTTCTCGTGTGATCGATCCCTTACTTGCTCTATATTATCTTGTGTGTTGTGTTTGAAGCTAAGGTAATTAATTTGTGCGACCGCGACATCGCAACACTACAGGCCACCAAATCAATCATGGTGTAATCCTAGTTGAAGAATAACACCCCTTCTACAGGATCTATGGCATGGTTCGCTTTAATAACCTCTTATTTTCCATGATTATATCATGGAAAATGCCACTTCAGTCAGCCATTTTCAGTCAAGCTTCAGTTATGAAATTCCCAACTTTTGTAGAAGGTCCAAGAATTTATTAGACATCTAGAGACCAGGAAAACAAAAGAATAAGAGAGAAGAATTGTCTCCTAGCAAAAAAAAGCAAAAAATAGAAAAGAATCCCTTATTATTTAGTTTTAAAAAAACTACTTCAAACTTATAACGACTCCAATTTTTTTTCTATCAAAATTTCAGTAGAGTTTCCTTTAAATTTTCAAAACTAAGTTATCATTTCAATAATATCAAAACCTACAATAATCAATATGATATTTGTCCTACCATTCAGGACTTTCACAATTCAATCATCACATCAATATCCTATTGTCTTCAATATTTATTCATTAAAAATCAAGAAGTAACAATTTTTACTATAACTACTAATGAAACTAATACTTAAATAGATAAATAAATATAAAGAAGTGTGTATGTGTGTGTGTGTGTGTGTGTATACAACATCTATAATTATATTATATAAGTAAACACGATTAGGTTATAAAATTATACTACAACAAAATATTCTTCCACTCCATATTACATCATTTAATTAAGCAAAAGATATAAAATCATAGCGATACTAGTCGGCACGATGATGTGAAATACATGAAAATTTATTACATATTTATATTAGGTGAAATTTGTGTTACAATCAATAATGATTATTATTATGGCCTACTCATTCATATACTCAATCATTCATATAATCCTTTTTCTTCATGATTCAATACCATTAATACCTATTTTATTTCATTTCTTTGCATCTTCACATTCATATGACATCATTAGACAATAATCTAGGGTATTCATGCATTAATAACTGTTTTTTGTGAGTTTTAATTTTAGGGTTTTGTTTTTTGTACTAAAAGTTTTTTTAGTCAAATCGGGATTATTAAGTGATAATTGTTGAGTTTTGTTGCTTGATAATTGATCCTTGCATGGTTTACAACCTTTATGTTCCTTTTATTTCATGAAATATATTTTGGTTTAGAGCTCGTGTTGCTGTAATCACTTTGAATGCTCATCGGTATTCTTCATATTCTTCGTTTTTTCTAGGTTTTGATCTGTTTTTGCTAAATTTTTTGAGTTCTTGTGTTTTGACAAGTTTAATCTGTTTTTGGTTTGATTTTTATTTTTTGCTTGTTTTCAAGTGAAACCCTTGTCTTAAGTTTGGTTAATGGTCAAACTAAAGATTTCAAGTCAACCCGATCAGGTCAACTCAGTCAGGTTAAAATTGAATCAATGGTTAAGGTTTTGTTTGGCTAACAATATTTTTGCTAAAGGTTTTTTTTTTTTTTCAAGGTATATTTAGTTTAGGCTTCTTTTGGGGAGTCTTATTACAAAAAAAAAAATGGGTTTTTGTCAAACAAAGCTTAAAAAAAACACAATAAAAATTATAAAAAAAGGCCTTTTTTTCTTGCATATGGCCAAAATCCTTAAAATTATTTGAGCAATTTTTATTTTTAAAAAAATCTAAAATACTTTGGCATGTTTAAAAAAAGATATTGCATGGATTTCACAATAAATTTGTAAAATTCCAAAGGATTTTGGCCTATATTTCAATAACCCTACAAATTTTAATTTGTGAAAATTAATGGTCAACATCCTATTATAAATGTTGGACCTATAAGTAGGCTAGTATTTAAATATCAGGAGTTGACAAGAGAATTTTCAGGATTATTTTAAATATTCATCAATTTTAATTGTGAGTATTTTTTACCATAATATATGAGTTGTAGAGAACTCTTTCGCCTTCCAGTATATGTGAATCCTGTTAGGACACCTACATAGACCCTTCCCATAAAACTTTATCTAGGCATACAAGCCCACAATAAATTCGGATTGCCAAATTTATATATGGGAGTAAATCTTTATTCTAAGCCATAAACAGACCATCGATTAAGAATTCATCAAAACTTTTAAACCATATTTAGATCACACAAAACAATTTACCTCAGGTAAGGTGTGTTAGGGATGTTAATATCTTCCCTAGCCACAGCTAGTCTCTTATCCTTGAAATTTCTGATAAGATCATCACACCCGGGTCTCCTAGTAACCCTGAACCAAACAACTAGATGGCAACTCCTTAACTCATGACATCACAAACGTCGCGTGAGCACGTGCTATAATAAATATCATTGTTCATTGAAACTTTCCAACTATGTTGATAAATTACCCCGTCTATACTAATAAATATTCTATAAAATCATGGATTATGTAATTAAATTAATAAATTATGTAATGAAATCAATTTATTACATGCTTTTTTTTTTGTTAAGTGTATTTTCGAATCAATTAAAACTAATTTCTCTTCTTCAACAATTTTAAGAATCCACCTTTATTATTAGTCACATACATATTTAAAAAAATAAATTTCTATGTTTGTTAGCTCCAAGTTCGAAATTAGGAAATCAGAGAGCAAACTTCCTTGATTAGTAGCCTATCTATTGGTGTTAACGCGATATATGTATTAACATACAATATAATTTATTATCTAACCACTTTAGTTATAAATTATAAGGTTATTAAAGCAATTGCCTCAAAATCAAGTTTCTTAGCTTAAACATGGAATGTGGATAGAGTGTGGTGATATCCATTATTATTAAGTATTATATGGTATCCTTGATATATAAAAATATGATGTCAATTTAATTAATCTAAAATGTCAAGGAAAAAAATCAAAATACTACGCAATGAAGCTATTTAGAAGGGGATTTATTTTGTATGAAGTATTTGTAATATGGTATTTTTATAGTATAGAAATAGAATGTGATGATACTATTAAGAAACTTTTAATGCTCAAATTTTGAATTTTTTTTTCTAATGATATTATTTCATAATATGAGTAGTCTCTGCTATGGTAAATATTAAAATAAAATCAAAAAAAAAATTCAGGGGAAAAAAAAGAAAGAAAGCAACTTTTAAAATGATGTACAAGAAACTAAAATGATTGTTGAATATAAAGTGCATACATTTCGGCCATTTGTTTTATATTTTGACGGATAATCTTATGTTAGAGAAAGAAAGTATAATCAAATAATAATAATAATAAACCTTTGTAAAATATATGTTTGAGATTAAATGACCGTAACGGTAAATATGGAAATTTAAATTAAAAATGAAGATTTTTTTCGGACCATTATAACAAGCATTACAAAATCATGGACCAAACATAGAAGCAAGGACTAAGCAACCGATTCAAATTCCTTGAAAAAAAAAGAGATAACAAATTATAATATACTTTAAAAAACATGGAAAAAACATTGTGCACGTAACATAGATTCATTGCACTGTAAACTACACTGTAGATGTAAAATATTTGTACTGTGGGCGATACTGTATCACCTGGGAGGCGTTGTCTTTTCTGTTTTCTTTGCCAAAGCTGCTGGATTTGACTGTTGTCGGGGGCATTGTCTTTTCTGTTATACTATACTTTAAAAGGTGGAAAAAACATTGCGCATGTACTGTGGACATAGACTCATTACATTGTGAACCACATTGTAGACATGGAGTATTTGCACTGTAAATGATACTGTAGCACCTGAGAGGCGTTGTCTTTTTTGTTTTCTATGCCAAAAGTTGTTGGGTCTGACTACCAAGAGCGTTGTCTTTTCTGTTTTCTATGCCAAAAGTTGTTGGGTCTCGCTTGGTAGCCAGACCCAAATTGTTTCTAAAAGCTGTTGGGTCTGGCTTCCAAGCCAAACTCAATATCATTGAGTCTGGTATACTATACTTTAAAAGGCGTGGGAAAAACATGGTGCATGTACTCTAGATATAGACTCATTGCATTGTGAACCACATTGTAAACATAGAGGAAATAAATAGTGGCGTAGATCCCAAAACTTTGAATTTTCCAAAAAATGTGACTACAAACCTTATTCAAAGGAGATGTTGAGATTAATGAAAAACAGTGGGAGAAGATTTTTGGGTCTGGCTAGGCAGCCAAACCCAATGTTTTTGGGCCTAGCTCGGCAGTCTTTTTCCTTTTAAGATATTTCCAATTTTCTTTTTTTTTTCTCTTTAAATTTTTCATCTTTTCTCTTATATAATTTTTTTTTCATACGGTCAAGAGGAAATAAATTGAAGGGGCTTTTTTTATATTGTACAAAAATTGGGTGATGATAGTTTTTGTTCATTTGAGGCTGGGTTGAATTTCCTTATCAAAACATGTTTTTTTTTTTTTTGCATTTCAAAAAAGCTTTCAAAAAAAATTGAAAATATTTTATTTTTTTTAATTCAAATTAATATTTTTTGATGTTTTTGTATTATTTTGATGTGATGATATAAAAAATAAATTTTAAAAAATAAAAAATATTGTCTCAATATATTTTTTAAAAAACTATTTTAAAAAATAATTGTTACCTAATAATATAATAACAAGCATATTGGTATGCGCTCCGCAGCGGGTCAATAACAACTTGCTTGAGTTGGATTAAAAGCAAGGAATATATTTGCGCCACCACCATCTTCAAATAAAATATTTTCTACAATAACACCATGAATAACACATAGCAGAGCAGCGCCCAATACATTCATAACTAATTTTTTTTCCTTTTAAGATATTTCTATTTTTATTTTTTTTACAACTTTAATTTTTCTTTTCTTTTCTCTTATTTAATTTTTTCCATACTGTAAAGAGTAAATAAATTGATAAGACTTTTTTTATATTGTACAAA
The DNA here is from genome assembly GCF_000002775.5 of Populus trichocarpa. Classification (NCBI taxonomy): domain Eukaryota; kingdom Viridiplantae; phylum Streptophyta; class Magnoliopsida; order Malpighiales; family Salicaceae; genus Populus; species Populus trichocarpa. Next base: position 14,679,468 of record NC_037290.2, on the reverse strand, counting down.
AGTTGGGTGATAATAATTTTTTATTTATTTGAGGTTGGGTTGAATTTTCTTATTAAAGCATGTTTGTTTTTGCTTTCAAAAATGCTTTTAAACAAATTTGAAATTTTTTTATTTTTTTCTTTACTTCAAATTAATATTTTTTTTATGTTTTTGTATTATTTTGATGTGATGATATAAAAAAAATAGATTTTAAAAATAAAAAAAAATATTATCTCAATATATTTTAAAAAATAACCGTTATGTAATAATATAACAACTAACATATTGACCTGCACTCCGCAACGAGTCAATAATAATTTTTCATGTAAAAATGCTTGAATTGGGTTACAAGCATGAAATATATTTGCATCATCATCATTTTTAAATAAAGTATTTTCTATAGTAATACAGCGCATAACAGAGCAGCACCCAATACACCGACAACTAATTTCTTTCCCTTTAATTTTTTCCTTTTTAAGATATTTTTATTTTTATTTTTTTCCCTCTTTAAATTTTTTTCTTTTCTCTTATTTAATTTCTTTTTCCATATTGTAAAGAGAAAATAAATTGACATGACTTTTTTATATTGCACAAAAGTTAGGTGATGATATTTTTTTTTTATTTGAGGTTGGGTTGAATTTTCTTATTGAAGTATGTTTGTTTTTTGCTTCAAATTAATATTTTTTTGATGTTTTTATATTATTTTGATGTGATGATATAAAAAATAGATTTTAAAAATAAAAAAAATTATCTCAGTATATTGTTTTTAAAAAATATTTTAAGATATTTTCAATTTTATTTTTTTAAGATATTGGGTCTGGCTCGGTAGCAAGATCCAATGCTTTGGGGTCTGGCTTAGCAACTAGAACCAAGGATAATGGGTTAGGCTCCGATGCCAGACCCTAATGTTGGGTCCGGCTCCGCAGCTCAATCCAAAGATATTGGTTCTGGCTCTGAAACCAGACCCAAAGCTATTAGGTCTGGCTCCATAGTTAAATCTAAAGATATTGGGTTCGGCTTCACAGCAGACCCAAGAATTTTAGGTTTGACTCCATAACCGGACCCAATGAAAATACGCCAAAAAATTTGCAAAATCATGAAAATACAAGTAAAGCCCTTATTTTTATATTGAGAAACAAATCAATAAATGCGTGAACCTGTCATCAAAGAGATCAATGTCGGCCTCAGGTCTTGAGCCTTTGAGAAAACCCATGTTACATTACAAAAACCATGCAATATCACTAAAGATCAAACCTGAAATTTTATTCATGATCCAAATCCCAAGAACTTCAAATTTCAGCACATATTATCAAATTAAAACCACACCAATCCATGAAACGAAACAAGCAATTAAAATTTTCTCAAAGGGCCAACTCTCATTTGGCATCATCATCAGCTAACTTCAATTTACCCCCAAGATTTTTACCACAACAAAAAATAAAACCGAACACACAAACAAGCATGCTTCCTATCTCCACCAATTATAAAAACAGACGAGGCAAAACAATGAAAAATCAAAACCAGGCCGTATGTGAACAGAAACAAAACAACAACTTCTAGCCTAAATTATTCTTAACTCCAAGTTTCAAGCTTTAACTCAAATATTTCTACCCAAAAACTCGAGCATTCAGCACAATACCCTCACACCGATTCGTGCACCACCTTGTTTGTTTTTGCATTTCAAAAGTGTTTTTGAAAAAATTTGAATTTTTTTATTTTTTTTACTCCAAATTAATATTTTTTGGTGTTTTTAGATTATTTTGATGCGTTGATTTCAAAAATAATTTTTAAAAAATAAAAAATATATTATTTTGATACATTTCTAAGTGAAAAATATTTTAAAAAACAACCGCAACCACACTTCAAACAGGCTAGACTCAGTAGACTCATCTTTGTATGTCAAACCTCAAGCGAAGTTTTGTTTTGTCTATTTTAACGAATATGAACACTTAGAGATACATAATAATAATAATAATAATAATAATCTTTATAAGGTTACAGTAATCAAATTCATTACCATGCATATTCAAGTACCCGACCAGTAAAGCATGGACATTTAGCAAACAATTAAAGGATAAAGGAAAAAAATGAGACCTATGAGACATTGATAAGTTAAGGATTTGAGACCCTTTTATTTGTTTTCTATCCCTTCAAAATCTTCACTAGTTCAGTAGCCAAAATCCAAATGCTATTAAATCTAGTTTTATAGCTAAATCCAATGTTTAGTTTTATAGCTAAATCCAATGTTTTTAGATTTGGCTTTACAGCCGGACCAAAGACATTTAAAATATTCATTGACTCTTCATGTTTCTTAAAATTTAAAATTAAAATTGTTATTAATTCGTTGCCGGAGCACGGCCAATATGTTGTTACAATATTTAAATTATGTATGGGACACCTTAAAATAAGCAAACAGGTAACCTAACCTAACCGGTCATGATTTTGTTTTATTTTAAATGCCCTATATTAAAGTATTATTAATTATGCCACATGGGCAACGAGGACGAATGGCATAGGAAAGCATGGGGATCCTCCATAAACCAATATTTATATATCCCTTAATAGTGGAGCGGAGCTAAGAGGGTGGTTCTAGCCGACCAGGTGGACTTTTTTTTCTTGTTTTTTTTAGCATTAGATTTTAAATTGGACTCAATTTTTCTCAAATTTCTAATTTAAATTGAATTTTTCTTTTTATCATTATTCTTTTTATTTTTTAAACAATAAATTTGATTAATTAAATTCTAGAATTGCCAAGTACGTGCTCAACAGATTTGAATAGAAGGGTAAGTTTTGAAAAAGAGTCAAATAACGTGAAAGATAAAATTAATGGATGGGATTAGCAAACGTTACATTAATACTTTTGCAGTTAACCTAAAACAATTGTCACTTCATAACATGACGTCACTTTGTCCCCCAACAACCCATCTTATTCGCGTGGACTTCTTTAAAACCGCGCATACTTTCTTTGAATGATTATACAAGACAATGAATGCTCTATTGGAATTTAAATCAACGCCGTGACGTACAAGTACTTGCCAATATGGTAGCTCCCTTGAGGTATGTTTTTCTTTCTAGTTCTCCTTGTCATGTAATTATGATATCACAGCCCTTTTGTCCTCTTGTAACATTCGGCAAAGAAGCAATCTTCATTAATTGATTTTTTTTTTTGAAAATCAATTTTTTTAATTATAAAAGTAATATTTCAATAATTACATGGGCATATTCAATGTGTCAGCTTCGATGTTTTTTAAAGTGTTTTTATTTTAAAATACATTAAAATAATATTTTTTTTATTTTTTAAAATTTATTTTTAATATCATTACATCAAAACGATCCAAAAACACAATAAAAATAATTTAAAGCTAAAAAAAAATTCAAAAATTTTCTAAAGTGCAGTTGGGCCGCAATGTAAAATACCACCAATATTACACTAGATAGGTGGCTCACGCTACGCCGCGGGCCAATCTAGTTTATTTTCAACATAAAAAATATTAAGGCGATGCAAGTGTTTCTAAAAACCCAATTTTTTTTCAATGTATGAAAAAGATGTTAAGGTGACACGGGTGTTCCTAAAAAACAACAAAAATACAATTGAGACTCGGGTCATTGTTTCAATTGGGTTTAATAAGCCCGACTAATTTAATAGAATAAATAAAAAAAATACTACAACAATAAATAAAGTGAAAAAAAAATGACATTGAAAAAAAAGGTTAAAAAACCCGATACAAGCCCATCCACGTTATCATGTCAAATATGTGACTTGGTCGTGACAGAAAGATAACCCTATTAAAAGCAAATTGAATAAAATTATGAAACTCAATTATATATATATATATATATATATATATATATATATATATATATATATCCAGGAAAAAAAAAACATGATTCAAATCATGTTAACCTACTAACCTCATAATCATGGATATAAGATTGAGATAACCTTATAGAAAAAAAAAAAGGCACAAAGATCAATTCTCAATTAATCAAATGTTAAAGAATCTTATTTGATAACAAAGAAAATATTAAATGAAAACACGATAGCCCTATAGAAAGTACAATGAAAAAAAATCAAAGCTTAATTTATAGCAAACAAATTATTAAAGTACAAAATTGAAAAAAAAATATAATCCAAAAAAGGTCGAAAAAACTCGACCCTAGTCCTCTTAGGTCAGCATGCAAATTTTACAATCTGGTTGTGATACTAGGGTCACTCCATCGAAAACAAATTGAATAAAACTATGAATATTAATTAGCAAACAATCTAATGTTGAAGGGTGAGATAACCTGAATTATTTTCAAAATTAGCAAGAAATCGAATAAAAAACAAATAAAAAAACAAAGTCCGGTCTATAATTAAATAAATATTGAAGAATGAAACTGAAAAGATATGAGATTAAAAAGGAGGAAAGAAACCAAGCAAACCCGAGCGAATATCCTATACCTGAGTTAATCTCTTAAATTCACAACTTGTGAATTTTTACACCTGGGCTCAATCAATAAACTAAACTCCCAAACAATTTTATGTTTAAAGATGAAACCAGAAAAAAAAATCAATTGATCAGTTCAAAAATTTGCCAACGTTTAAAAAACAATTGCAATAAAAACAATGAGGATCAAATTTGATAGGAAAAGAAAAACTAAACGAGGACCAAATCTTATATATGAAAAAATTAAATGAGGATTAAATTAAAAAATGTTTCTAATTTTATAAATTATTTCATATAAAATAAATAATAATCAAAAGAACAGAGACCAAATTTAAAGAAAAAACAAATTGAAAGGTTGTTTTGAAATTTTATTTTCAAATAATATTGATTGTGAAATCCTTGGCCAAGGTGGAATGAGTTTTGAAAAGAGTTTCAAAATTTTATTTAAAGAATCAATGACTATAATGTTGAGAACTAAAACGATTTAATAAAGCAAAAATACTTCATGCTATAATGTATAAATCAGAACATTCATGATGAAAGGATAATAATTACACTAAAAAACTAGTAATTGAAAAGTTAAGTCAAATCATTTATAACTTTCCTAATATTTGGGGGATCATGACAGGTTGCTAAACATTGTACTTGATCTTCAAATATAAGTCAATCAATTATTGGATTGATAATATATTAAATTATTTAATTTATTTAATCTTATTTTGTTTAGGATTATGATTTATATTTAGGCTGGCTTATTAGGGAACCTAATTGGTCACATACATAAGAACCATTGATCAGAAATTTAATTAGATGATTAATCAAGTGTGACTTGATTGTAAATAAATTTTTGAATTGAGAACTAGAATGTAATTAATACAGGGTATTACAATTTTAGACGTAGAAACAATCAAATAAGGACTTGATTGAATAAATTTCTAAAATTAGACTAAAATAATATATATGATATTATTTATGGGAAAAATTGATATTTTATCATTTATAGAGGTTTTAGGTTTTCCTATAAATAGAATGTCAAACCCAAGAACAAATTATACAAAAAAAAAGGATTTATAATAATTTAAATTTTTTTATAATAAAGAAATAATGTAACTACAGAAAATAATAATAATGATGATAAAATTTATTAGTTTTGGAGAATAAAAAAAGGCTTAATTGAGAGAAAAAAAAAAAGGAGAAAGATGGGGCCAAAATGGAATTAAGAAGAAATGGGACTATAAATATCCCATTCTTTCTCTCTTCCAAAAACCGGCTGGAAAAAAAACATCAAAGAGGGAGGGGATTTTTAGATTTTATTCAAGCAAAATGAGAGGGAAAAACACCAAGGCTTAACACATTTCAAATCCTAGATAAGTCTAAAGAAGAAGAACATCATTATACAAGAGAAATTGCAAGAAAGCAAATGTGGGAATTGTGAAGAGAAGGGGAAGAGTGGTCGGCTATATGCAAGGAGAAGAAGGCTAAGATTCTTTTAAAATTTTGTGAAGTAAAACTTAGATTTCATCCAAATAAGGAGTTTTAATTTCAATTTCTATGAAATTAACTTCAATTTGATTGGAAGTTTCATAATTTTCTTGAATTGAGAATTAGGGTTCTTGAACATAAAATTTGGGAAAAATGCAAAATTTCTTGAAACTATACCTATTAGGATGATAGTAATGGCCTTGAATGTGGAGGGGTGCAATGAAAGGGGAAAAAAAACAGATTTAAGGTGACCATCCACTAAAGGGGAAGAAAGCAGAGGAGTAGAACTTATGACTTCTTTGTTAATTAATTGAGATGCGTTGTTATAATGTGGTTACTAATTAGAAAAAAAAAATTGCATCACTTATAAGGAAGAGGAACCTTCGTTCCTTTGGGTAGGTTCGGCCAAAGTAGAAATGAACTAATTAACTTAGTACAAATGACCTTGGGAGGTCATAATGAGACGGGTTACCATGTATAAGGTGAAAGCATAGTTGTATCTAATGAGGAAGTAGGATTGGAGATAAAATTGGAAATACTTGTCCATTGACGAAACAAGGTAGGTCCATCGCCCTGATTCCTAAGGGAATTCGGATATAATGACGATAGAATCCAGAGAGGGACCCTTCATAGACGGGTTACCTTCAATAAAATGGCGAAATTTAGCCATATTAAGGGTAGAATTCATTTTCTTGCCCTTCATAAAGTGTGTAACATTGTGTCTTGATCTTCAAAAGGGAATAAACTGTGATCAAAATTGAATTCATGATATCCACTTAGGCTACAAATTAGCTGAAAATGTTAAAGGATAATAATGAGGAATGTAGGTGAGAAAGAAAAGAATGGTAAAAGAGAAATGAATATTATTGTCATTGTTGATGTTGTGTTGTGATATGTGGATTAATATGGAATGATGATGGGTGTTTGTGGTTTCAGGAGGAACCGCGGGAGGAATGTAGCAACAACAGGGGAACACAAGTCAAGCGTCAACAGCAAATAGGTACTCGGTACCTATATCTCCTCTAGTTAATAATTGTTTTAACTAATTATTGAACTAAAAATTTTGGTGCTTATTGATGAGGAAAAAAAAGGGGAAAAGAAAAGGTTAAACAACAGGAAAATAGAAATGGAGAACTAGATTTAATTTATGGGTTTTTTCAGAGAAAATGGACAGTAACAATGAACTTTAGAAATGATTGTTCCGTGAATTTGATTAGCCTATCCCAGATACGGGAGGCTAATGATGTTAGCCAAGTTGGCTAACATTAGCATGACCGGTACGTGGGAGGAGGAATATAGAACTTGATTAACTATTCGGGTTCAAAATAGTTAATGATATCGTCAGGTGACGACGATATCGACAAAATTTATGGGACTTGGTTAGCTTTCCGAGGTGAAAGCTAATGATATCAAGAATCCTTGACATTGACATACCCTAGGACCTCCCAAGGTAACATGGAACTTTGATTAACTATTTTGGCCCGAAAATAGTTAATGACACCAACGGTCGCGTTAGTGTCGGCATTTTCATAAACTTGATTAGTTGATCCCAGGACAGGCAACTAAAGACACTAATGGGGGTCATTAGTGTCGGCAGTAGTCTTCCCAATATGGAGAGAAGTGGCAGGGTGAATACCCTCAATTAGAGCTTGGATTACAAAAACAAAAAAAGAAGAAGAAGGGGAAACATAGTTAAAGGAAACAAATTTGCTAATCCTTAAAAGGGGCTAGTTGTGGTGTATAGAATTGCATATGATTTAAGTAGGTAGATGTGTTGTATGATTTTTATTCCGTGAAATTGTTTATATCTTATTTTTTAATTATATAGAAAATTTATGTTTGCAGGTCTCTTCCATTCATGTTAGGAGTAGAATTTAGGTTCCTTGATCCCTTTTTGTATAAGTTAGGAACTTAGGGATTATTTATGTAATTTTATTATGCAGTAAACATGTAACCTGAATATAATAGTATACTCCTTGTATTTTTTAGTGTTTGGAATATAAAATGTATCAAAATATGCTTGGGATATTATAATGTACTAGCTTATATTTAGAATGCTAAACTATGTTGTATTTATATATGAAATTTCAGCGCTTGGATGGTTCTCTTAATTACTAATTTATGCATGTGATATGAGATGGAGATTGAGTATGAAGATTTGTCTTGAGTATATTTTAGAATGAATTAAATGGTTGAATTGGACCAATTATGGGTGTGTTTATAGGTGGGATGTGATTATAAATACGTGCAGGGTAAATTGTTGATAACTTGGGACCTCCCGGTATAGGGGAGACTCTGTTGAAATTTCGTTAGAAATTTCGGTGACCTCAATGAAATTTTTTTTATTATGCTCCATTTACCCTTTATGTGGAAGTTAAATGGATAAACTGATCTAACTATTGGGGTTGTTACATAGAATATTATGTTTTTTATTTTTTTTAAAAAAAAAAGTGAGAAAAGTACAGTAAGTAAACATCTAAAACACAAAAGAAAAGAGCTAATACTTTAAGGTATATCAATCTCTCTATCCCAAAAGGATTTAGGAGATTTCTCATTAATAGTTTATGTGGATTACCATTAGAGGCTGGACACACTAGATGGCTTGTGGCTTACAACAATCCAGTTTTGAAGTAAATCTTCAAAGCTGAAAATAATTTCTGATCTTTGAGACACCTAAGAAATTTTAAATTTATTATTTCTATTGCATGTATGTATGTAAAAAAACTCAGCAATCCTATAACTAAATTCAATGAGGGGATGAGATTGAAGCCCATAAATAAAAGAGTCATGTATGAGAATACCTAACCTAGGAATCATATCCTATAACTAAGTTCAATGGAAAAATGAATGATATGGTGATTGTAAGAGATGCATTATATTAATTAGAATAATTAATTCATTTAATTATTATATCCCTTTTTATGGTGTGATTGCATTTGTTCTATAATGCATGAAAGTTGAGTTTTTATATAAAATTCTTAATGAATTTATATAATTTTTATGAGTGAAGTGTCAGATTTATAAGAGTATTCTTGTCATAATTCATCTATATAAATGTGAGAGTGAAGTCATTGAGAATTGAGCTTATTTTTAAATACGCTTAAGAATATTGATAAAATAAAATAAAATATTGGCTATTAAAGATCATGTTAACACTTGAACTATTAAGTGTGGAAAGTAATACTTTATTTTTCTTAAGTAGTTATAGTTCAAGTTAAAACCCACCACTAACTTTGTATTAGAGGTTCTTTGTTTCATTAAATAAAGGTTCAATGCCGATCGAGCACACTTTTATGATGCATAACAATTCCTTTTTGACTAGTAAACTTCTTGTGTAATTTTAATATTAAAATGAGTTGAGGAATATTGGTACATTTTAATATTAAAGGTGATTTTAAATCAAGTAAAAGTTAATAAAGATAGTTAATTAGATTAACTTATAGCACTGTAAAAATTAATAACTTATAAGTTACACGATTATAATAATCTACAAATCAATAATAAAACTAAGGTTATCAAATAAATTAAACGTGCTAAAAACTATAATTAAAGTGTTTAATTTCTTGAGAATTTTACAGGCCAAAGAAAAGTATTTTAAAGGTAGAGTTTTGAGTAGGGGTGAGAAAAAAACCAAAAAACTGATTAAACTGAAAAAACTGGAAAAATAATAACCGAAAAAACCAAACCGTGAAAAAAACTGATTAGAATTTTTTAAAAATTGACCGGTTCGGTTTGGTTTTATAAGCCTGAAATCAAAAAACCGAAACTAAAATGAAAAAAACCAGTTTGAACCAATTTTTATTTTAAAATAATCGAATCAAACTGAGATCAGTCTAATTGATTTTAATTTTAAAAAAATAATTTAATTTAAATAAAAAACAAACCGAAAATAAAGAGCAGGTATGAGTGCTCTCACTTTTGTGCGGAGATGTTGTAAAGTCAAATGATGGATGGTCGGGGATATTATATCCCAAACAGGACAAGTAAAATAGCATATGTTGCTTTAAATCTCCTAATAAACGATATACAAGTGCCTTAGCCTGTACTACATCCTTAACTAGTTGTAAGGATGTTTTGGTCCTTTGAAAATATTATGAATTACTGTCATAACGCCAACACTACTTATGATGGATATTCGAACATCACTATTTTTTTTTTTTTGAATTTGATTGAATTGTAATAATAATAGGATAATAGTTACTTTTAACTACAAAATATATATAGTTAACAACAATACAAAATCAATATTAAATCCATATAAATATTATTGAACCTTAACACAACTATAATACATGGTTAAATATAAATAATCAAATGGTAAATTCAACATCAAATTTATTTTAAAGAATTATTTCTCCAAGACATATATTCTACTACAGACCAAAAACTTTATATATAATCAAATTTAAGTTTGGTTAGCTAAATAGTTTATATTTTTTTCATTGGACTTTATATATAATTGTATTTTAAATTTTGTTTTTAAAAAAACTAAAATAACTTACTTTTTCATTAATAAAGACTTGTTATTCATTTCATTTCAAAAACAATTTTAACCAAATATTTATTTTTAAAAAAACTCACAATTAAAACTATTTTTTTAAATTATTACTATAAAAACTACCACAATATCAAATACATACTAATAATTTTTCCATCACTAGTTGGTTTATTTGGTAGGAAAATAGTTGACTTTTGAATAAGCGTTACAAGATGAGTAAGTAAATTATAAATTAGTCTCTTTAGATTTGCAAAATAAATTAATAGTCCTTCTAGTTTTAAAAAATTAATTAATTAGTCAATTGACCAATATTGATCATACTTAATTTAATATTACTTTATTTGTGTGTGTGTATCTTCTTTTCTCATGGAGTTTAATTTAATTTATTTTTTTAAAAATAAAATGATATGAAATGAAAAAAAAGACTAACCAGTTAGTTTTCTTTTAAAACTAGGGAACTATTTAATTTGTTTTGCAAAATCAAAGAGATTGATTTATAAGGTAGTCTAAGATGAGCTAGTAGTCTTTATTGTAAATGTATAGAAAATATAAGTCAGTCCTTTTGTGCAATGTTCTAGTGTTTTTCCTATCTTCACGAGTATTGTAGATCTAGAAGTTTTTGTCACATTTTGAAACTTGATTGGGATATAATTTAATGAACTATGGTTAGAATTTGCGATAAAATTTAGAGAAAAAAAATCAAACTATAAAACAATTGAAAACTCCGTGTTCAATCTCAAAATTGAGTGGAAAAGTCTTTCTTGGAATATCTATTTTCCCTTTTATTTTTTTATAATCCTTATAACTTTTAAAAATTTAATTTTAATACAATTTTTTTTTTCAATCCATGAGTTTGAGGAATGAAAAAGATAATCACTAAAAAATAACGAAGAAAAAAAAAGCAGCCAGTTTACCACGTTTTAATGATACAAATGGTCAAAAAAGAGTGTGTTTGTTTTTGAAATAGTTTTTGTGGTTGTAATTTGAAAAAAATAAGTTTTAAAAAAGTACGGTTAGCTATTGTTAGTTGGATTTAGATACGTGTTTGGTAAAAATTATAGTTAAAGTTTATGTGTAACAAAAAACACGTATAAAATGTTTCAAATTTTTAAGAAACTCAATTAAAAAGCATGTAAAAACTGCTTCACAAAAACTGCGTTTCAAACTCAATTTTTTAGTGGACCCACAACATAAAACGCAGTTTGGTGTGCTACCAAATACCTTACTGCGTTTGTTTCACCGCAAACGCAAAAGCTAGCGGAAAACAAACACAGACTTAAAGTAAATCAAGGTCAAACACATCAAAATAATAATTTTTTATTTTTTAAAAATTATTTTTAACATCAGCATATCAAAATAATATAAAAATATAAAAAATATTAATTTAAAGTGAAAAAATAAAATAAAATAAATTTTTAAAAAAACTCTTTCATAACATGTCAAACACACCCATCCATACTGATTACTTAAGGCATTCAATTATTGCAAAAGAACGACATCTCGGGCGCCAAATCCCAACAAAAGGAAGGAAAAAAAATAAAGAAATAAAAACCCTAGCACATTTTCCGGGAAAACCAAGCATGTGTCCAGCACCCAAACAACTAGACAACATAAAACATATATAAAAAAAAAAAAAAAACACACACACACACACAATGCAGGGTCAGTTCCCTTTCAACCCCACATAATCAAACAAACAAAAAATTTTAGAAAAGAAAAAACCTATCTCCTTTTAGTTTCCCTAAACTGCCGATTTTTCATGGCAGATCCGTTTTTTCTTTTTTTCACCAGTGTCTCTTGTCAGCTTTTTCTAATTTCATGGTAGTATTTTTTTCAAAATATGGACGAGGTCTTTTCTTTTGTTTTTTCAGGATTCGAACAACAAAAGGTCCAAAAATCTTCTACGAAATAATTATATATTTATTTCTTCTCCTGCAGTGTTTTTCTTTTGCTGTCATTCACCAGAGCTTCAAAATCCGAGACATTTTGGCCATTTTCGGAAACGTGACCCCTTGGTCCGTCTTTTTCTGTGATTCCATTCCTGGCGTATATTAGCATTCAAGAACACGTCAGATTGTTTCTGGCGCGCGTTAGCGCTATCTGGGATTAAATAATAAAGTCACTTGAAAAGGGGCATGCACCGGAAAGTCTGCCGGGTGACTTTCTGTGACCTGTCGGAGACAAAAGGTTTTAATAAAATATGTTGCCAAAATAAATAAATATGTAAATAACCAAAAAGTCCACAAGGAATCAAACACTAAATTTTCAATATTTGCATTCCCAAACAAAATAATTATTATAATTGATTACCAAGCATTTTAACTATAAGAAAAATATCATTAAACTGTAAGAAAAAAGATACCATTACAAATGTGTTATGAGATATATTGTTGGTACAAGTGAGTATTGTTGAAATTCAAATGTTATATGCATATACGATGTTGTTAGTAATTTTATTATATTGTTTTAGGATAATTTATTAAAGATTCCACAAAAATATCATACGTTATGGGATGCGTGGTATTATGAGATTCAAATCCTAAACCATGTTAAAAAAAAGATTTTCTTATGCACATGTTTGGTTATTTAAGAGTTAACCTACTCAAAAAAATAAGATAAACATTTTAAGGAAAAAAAATAACATGTATTTATATTATCAAGTTGATTAAATAAAATAGTTATTTTTTTTTATTAATATGGGTGTTTAGGTCAGCTTGCGTGCGCCTCAACTAATTTTACAAAGTTCTAAAATTAACAATCATGTAAACTTTCAATGACTTTAAAAAAACTTAAACTCATAATTATTAAAAAATAAATTTAAAATTTGACGAGTTAACTATCCCTCTTATCATTTCCACTTCTTTCATTATACAGGTCGAAGCAAAATAATGATTGGCTTCGCTAATCAGCTCACAAGAAAACTAGGAGGATATATAATATAGTATTAATCTACTCGTTTTTATTTACACTTGCACGTTTCGATACATGGGAGTGAGTCCATATATTCATTTTCCCTACTGGTGAATGACATTATATAATAATAATAATTAAAAAAAAGTAAAAGCCTTTCTGCTTCATGAATTAAATTAAACCAAACTCCATCTCTTCTTCTAGACTGTACATTTCTTAATATTCCATCCATCACTCAAAAGGCAAAAAGAAAAAAGAAAAAAAATCTATCCTTTCTCTATCTTTTTTGCCTTTCTTCTTCTTGAAAACCAGTGCATGCTTTTGTTTTGAGCGAGCTTTGCTTTTTGATGTCTATGCCCTTAGAGCATGATTACATAGGCATATCATCTGAGGTTTCTTCAATGGAAAACAACTCTGGTACTGATACAATAAACATCTCTACCACTGCTTCTAAAGGTCTTAACTTGAAAGCTACTGAGTTAAGACTCGGGTTACCCGGGTCCGACTCACCAGAGAGAGGTAATGAGAATCAACAACTTGGTTTTTCCTTAAACAACAACAACAATAGCAAAGACAAGAGCTTTGTGTCTGGGGCTAGGAGGGGTTTCTCTGTTGCCATTCATGGTGGCTCTGCTAACTGGGTTTTCTCTGGGAATGCCGGATCTGACCCGAATTTTTCTCTTCGAGGTGCTAATTCTGGAAAAGAAGGGTTCCCTCACTCATCGAAGCCTGTTGTGCAGGAGAACAAGAGTCAGGTTGATGGTGCTAACACTAATGGCCATGGGGCTGCTCCTGCTTCTAAGTAACTCGCTTGCTCCTCTCTTTTTTTTTTACCAGCTGTTTTTTTACCTGTTCTCCTCCTTTGTCTTGCTAGATTTTTGGTGTTTTATATTATGTTTTGGTGGCTTTTAGCTAGTGTTTTAGTTGCTGAGATAATTTTGTACGAAGAAAAATTGAAACTTTGTCGCGGATGCTTTTTTTTTGTGCCCATTTCTTTGTTGGGTATTGGTGGATTGTTGTTGTTGTTAATAAAAGTATTAGTACTAATTATCAAAGGTTAATTTATTTTTGGAAGACTGTTAAGTGGTTTAGTTGGAGTTCCTGCTTGCTGATTTCTAATTAATGTGATATTTTTGAACTATTGATCCAAAAAAATATACAAAAGAATTGAAGTATTAGTAATGGTTTCTTTATGACTCTCTTCTTGGAGCTTGTGGGTTTCATCTTTTATTTGGATTTTATTTTCGTTGCTATTGCCAGATGTTGTGCTTTTTCATGCTCTTTTTTCTATTTAGTTGATTCAAAGCGTTCGGTTTGTTTATGTATTGACTAGTCGAATTGTGCTGCAATATCTTGCTTTCTTTATGCCTTTATCTGCTGCATGTGTTGTAGTTTTCCAAAGTGCCATAATTGTTTTTCTTCTCTAGTTTGTGTGTTCTAGTCTCAGAGCATAGACTCGATTGAAAAGGGGTTAGAGAAGTGCTTTATATGTATGTATATATGCACACAGACACTTCGACTTTTACAAGCAGGATTTTATTGATTTGATATCTCTCTATGCTTATTGAATTTTTTAGCTTAAAGGTTAGAGTTAATTTTTTTTAATTGAATTTTCAACCTTTAAGGTTGAAGTTAATTATTATTTTTTTCTCTTCTCCCCCCTGAAAGAGAACCAAAGCAAAGCCTGGTTTTCTCATGTCTTGCGTGTGCAGGGCACAAGTTGTGGGATGGCCACCAATTCGCTCATTTCGAAAGAATACAATGGCTTCTCATCTTTCAAAGAATGATGATGGTGCAGAAGTCAAGTCAGGATCAGGGTGTTTGTATGTCAAGGTCAGTATGGATGGCGCCCCTTATCTGAGGAAAGTTGATCTGAAAACATTTGGCAGCTACATGGAACTCTCTTCGGCACTAGAAAAGATGTTTAGCTGCTTTACAATAGGTAACTCTCTCTATACCATGCCCATGTCAGCATATTTTCAACTTCCAATCTCCATTTGCTTCTCTTTTCCCTACTCATAATAACTTAATGATTTAAGTAGTTTTTGTGATGCCTGAGATATGATAAAGCTGTAAAGAACATTTACTTTTCAATTGAAAAAAGATATTGATTCTCTTGCGCTTGAAAGTGGGCAAGTTAATGAGTGAACTCTGAAAATTTAGGCTATCTAATTGGAAGAATAACATGTAGATGTTATTCTAGAAATCTCTTTTCTAAATTATACAAAGGCAAAATGCTCATGAAAAACAAAATCGATCCATCTGGAGTTTTATGCAAAATGATATGATATCTCTTAATAAATGATATTTCTTAGTTTAAATATGGCAGTGGTATTCAAATTTTAATTAAAAAGTTAAATAGAGCAACTTAACTGTGAGATTTAACTTGGAAATGCTTCTTAGGAAATTATTTTTCTAATCACAACAGGCAACACTTATGGTTCTTTTAGCCTTGCAGTAAATGACATCCAAGTATATGCATGCATGTCACAAAATGCAGCAGCCTATACATTGGTCTACAATCCTGCCATCCATGTTCTCTCTCCATGAAAAATTCCAATTGTGTGTTTTGACTGAAGGAAGTTGATTTTTGTTGATAAATGGTTGGCACAGGCCAGTGTGGCTCTCATGTAGTTCCTGGCCAAGATGGGTTGAGTGAGAGTCGATTAATGGATCTCCTGCATGGTTCAGAATATGTTCTCACCTACGAAGACAAAGACAATGATTGGATGCTTGTTGGTGACGTGCCTTGGAAGTAAGTGTCATTCCCAACTCATAAATATTGCAGATATCAAATCAAAAGTGATCTACAGATTATTATCTGATAGGGCTTGGTTTTTTGAGTTCCCTCGCATTGTTGATTATTTTATTGGGGAGTATAATTTAAATTAATGCAAAGCCATTATACTATTTTTACTCATTTGTGAGATCATCAAGCGAAATGTAAGTTAAACATATTTTTACTGGGGAATCTCAGCAAGTTCTTCTAATCCTTGGTGTTGCAGGATGTTCACCGACTCTTGTAGAAGGCTGAGGATTATGAAGGGTTCAGAGGCAATTGGCCTTGGTATGTTCTATCACACAATGCGATGGACTGATTCCTCTTTTCATAAATATTCTTCAAATGTTCTGATGCAATGACCTTGTAGCTTCCACTTCTTGTTTTGTTAATTACACTGGACAACTGGCTAGATGGGCGTTTACTCCATTGTTTAGCAATGAAATGCCCATCAGTTTTGCGATCATTTGATATTTCCAATCTTGATGATTGGAAGAGCAAGATTTCCCAATTGCCAGGAATTTGTAACCCACCCTCAACTTTTGTTATATGATAGAGTTGTTCTTTCTGTTGTTATAATTAGATATAGCCTTGCTTTTAAATGTTTACATAACTACTTCTTGCAGCCCCAAGAGCCATGGAGAAGTGCAAAAGTCGTAACTAGTATGATGTGTTCTCTAGATGGATCAAATCCTCTGTGCAAAAGATAATGCAGGTTGCTATATTCCATCGTTGAAAGCCTTTAACGGGTCTCAGATACCGGTCCCCTGTTTCTTATTTGCGTATGAATATCGTACCAAGACTTGTATAATAAATCTCTTGTAGGCTAGACACTATCAGGTTTTATAGGATTGTCCGCTCACTTGTATTCTGAATTCTGGATGATCTAGCTACGATATTCTGTATAAAATGGTCTGACTGTTACAAAATCACAAGATCTTGGACACGTTTATGATCTCTAAACAACGGTACGAGCCATCATGATACTCGATTTTGAACAAAAAAACAGAGAAAAAGTTCAAGCACTTGTAGATGAAGACCCTGTTTGGCGAAAAAAAAACGTATTTTTTTTAAAAGGCACTGTTTATGCAGCGTCTTTTTAACATATTTTGCTGCAAAGTTTTGCTAAATTCGATTTTGGTCCTTTTTGTTTGATAGTCTTGTTTTAGGTTCTTTAAGTTTGATACCTTTTCATTTTGATTTAAAATTTTATTTTGTTAGTTTTTCAGTTTTTAGTTTCAAGATAGAGGAGAGAAAGTATATTGAGGTTGACAATGAATTCTTTCAACTTTATTGTGTTTTTTTTTTAATTAATTCAGAGGAGTTTTGGGATGATAAATTGATTTTTTCTTGAGGTCATAAAGATATTTATTTTTTATGTTAAAATAGATTGAAAATTAATTGCCATAGTATATGACATGTTTGTTTTTTTAACCAAAAGGCTGGGCATGATCTGGCTTTGCAGGTCTTTTTGGCCTATTCTCTTGAATCTTTTTAACTTTGATTTTTCTTTTTTTATTTAAATTTAAATAGATTAATTAAAGATACGTGTGGAATGTTCTTCTTTAACTTTGATTTTTCTTTTTTTTTATTTAAATTTGAATAAGTTAATTAAAGATATATGTGGAATGCTTGACCCGGCATTTATTTAATTTTAGTTGAAATTAATTACAATAAGTTAATTGCAAATGTTTTTGTGATAGTGTTTAATAAAATACCATTTAATTTACTTAAGTTTTAAATAAATTATATATTTTTTTAATATTAGCAGACATTTTGTTTTGTTGCTCATCCATACATAATTGTTTTCACTGAATCATTCAATCATTTTTTTATGCTTGTTTATTTTTATTATTATTTAATTGTATAAATAATTATTTTTTAAAATAAATTATTAAACTTTATTGAGCCCATGATTTATGTTGTGAGATAAATATTTTAATTTGTATTTATCTTCAATTTAGTATGTAGTTAGTGTCAATAACTCTTTTCAGCATTTATTAGTATATATAATTATCAATTTATTTTATTATATATATAAGTTTTTCAATTCACAATTAATTCTTTTAGGTCAAGAATCATGTTGTAAACTCTAGCACATTTATTTTTTAAATTAAAAAAACTTTTGATTCAACTTCTATTGAAGTAGTGGGTCAACTATTTGTTAACAAAACGCTAAAAGGTCCCCTCGTAATTCATTGTGGACTTTCGCAATGAATTTTTTTTTTTATTCATTTTGGTTATCAAGCTTTTTCTCTCATCAATTGCATCTTTCTATGGCCATATGGCCAAATTGAAGGCAAATTACATCTATTTTAAAAAATAATCATTATATAATAATAAAATAACTAGTATATTAGCTCGCGCTCTGTAGAGGATCAATAATATTTTTTTTTCAAATGTAAAAATGCTTAAGTTGGATAACAAGCATGGAATATATTTGCACCATCATCTTCAAATAAAATATTTCTATAGTAGCACCATGAATAACGCATAGGAGAGTAGCGCTCCATACACCGATAACTAATTTCTTTCCCTTTAATTTTTTTCCTCTTTAATTTTTTTTTCATTTCTCTTATTTAATTTCTTTTTCCATATAGTAAAGAGAAAATATATTGATGAGACATTTTTTATATTGTACAAAAGTTGGGTGATGATAATTTTTTTTTTCATTTGAGAGAGTTGAATTTCTTTATTTATAGCAAGTTTGTTTTTGCGTTTAAAAATGCTTTAAAAAATTGATATTTTTTATTTTTTTCTTTAATTTATATTAATTTTTTTTTATGTTTTTGTATTATTTTTATATGATGATATAAAAAATTAATTTTAACAAATAAAAAAATATTATCTTAATAAATTTTTAAAAAACAATATTTTAAAAATAAACATTACGTAATAATATAATAACTAGAATATTAGCCCGCACTCCGCAGCGGGTCATCAACAATTTTTTTTTCAAATGTAAAAATTCTTAAGTTGGGTTAAAAGCACGAAATGTATTTGTAGCACCATCATCTTCAAATAAAGTGTTTTCTAAAGGAGCAACATGAATAGCGCATAGCAGAACAGCGCCCAATACACCGACAACTAATTTCTTTCCCTTTAATTTTTTTTTTTGTTTAAGATATTTCTAATTTTATTTTTTTTTCCTCTTGAAATTTTTTTCCTTTCTCTTATTTAATTTTGTTTTTCATACTGTAAAGAGGAAATAAATTGAAGTGATTTTTTTTATATTGTACAAAAATTGGGTTATGATAATTTTTTTTCATTTGAGGCTGGGTTGAATTACCTTTTTAAAGCAAGTTTATTTTTTGTGTTTCAAAAAAGTTTTTAAAACAATGAATTTTTTTTAATTTTTTCTTTAATTCAAATTAATAATTTTTTATTTTTTGTATTATTTTGATGTGATGATATAAAAAAATCATTTTTAACAAATAAAAAAAATATTATCTGAATAAATTTTAAAAAAATATTTTAAAAAAATAATCATTACGTTATAATATAATAACTAGCATATTAGCCTGCGCTCCGCTGCAGGTCAATAACAATTTTGTTTTTCAAATTTGAAAATGCTTGAATTGGGTTAAAAACACGGAAAGTATTTGCACTACCACCATCTTAAAATAAAGTATTTTTTACAATAGCACCAAGAATAACGCATAGCAAAGCATCATCCAATATACCGACAACTAATTTCTTTCCCTTTAATTTTTTTCCTTTTAAGATATTTCTAATTTTATTTTTTTTCCTCTTAAATTGTTTTTTCTTATTTAATTTTTTTTTCATACTGTAAAGAGAAAATAAATTGTTAGGACTTTTCTATATTATACAAAAGTTGGATGATGATAATTTGTTTTTTCATTTGAGGCTGGGTTAGGGTTTAGGGTTTAAACATTTTTTTTTTGTGTTTCAAAAATGCTTTAAAAAAATTGAAATCTTTTTATTTTTTTTCTTTAATTTGAATTAATATTTTTTGATCCTTTTGCATTATTTTCATGTGATGATATAAAAAATCAATTTTAAAAAATAAAAAAAAATTATCTTAGTAATATTTTTTGAAAAAAATATTTTAAAAAATAAGCATTATGTAATAATATAATAACTAGCATATTGACCCTCGCTCCGCAGTCTTTAAATAACAATTTGTTTTTCCAAATATAAAAATCGTTGAGTTTGGTTAAAAGCACGAAATGTATTTACACAATCACCATCTTTAAATGATAGTTAAGATAGCACATAGTAGAGCAGCGCCCAATACACCGGCAACTAACTTCTTTCCCTTTCATTTTTTTTTTCCTTTTAAGATATTTTCAAAAAAAAATTTCCTTTTAAATTTTTTTTTCTCTTAGTTAATTTCTTTTTCCATATTGTAAAGAGAAAATAAATTGATGAGACTTTTTCTATATTGTATAAAAGTTGGGTGATGATAATTTGTTTTTCATTTGAAGTTGGGTGAATTTCTTTATTAAAGCATGTTTGCTTTTTGTGTTTCAAAAATGCTTTAATGTTTTTTTGAAATTCTGTTTATTGTTTTTATTCAATTTTTTTTATGTTTGTGTATTATTTTGATGTGATGATACAAAAAATCAATGTTAAAAAATAAAAAATATATATATGTCAATATATTTTAAAACCATTTTTTGAACAAATAATTATTACATAATAATATAATAACTAGCATATTGGCCCGCGCTTTGCAGCGGGTCAATAACATTTTTTTTCAAATATAAAAATGGTTGAGTTGAGTTAAAAGCGCGGATTATATTTGCACCACCACCATTTTCAAATAAAGTATTTTCTACAATAGCACCGTGAATTGCACATAGCCAAGCAACGCCCACCCAATACACCGATAACTAATTTCTTTCCCTTTAATTTTTTTTCTTTTATTGAATTGTTTTTCATACTATAAAGACAAAATAAATTAAGGTGACTTTTTTTATATTGTACAAAAGTTGGATTATGATAATTGTTTTTTATTTGAGATTGGGTTGAATTTTCTTTTTAAAGCATGTTTGTTTTTTGCGTTTCAAAAATGCTTTTAAAAAAATTTGAAATCTTTTTATATTTTTCTTCAATTTAAATTAATATTTTTTGATGTGATGAAATAAAAAATCAATTTTAAAAAATAAAAAATATTATCTGAATATATTTTTTTAAAAAAAACATTTAAAAAAGTAACAATTACGTAATAATATAACTAACATATTGGTACGCACTTCGCAGGGGGTCAATAACAATTTTTTTTTCAAATGTGAAAAATACTTGAGTCGGGTTAGAAACACGAGATGTATTTGCATCATCACCATCTTCAAATAAAAGTATTTTCTACAGTAGCACCATAAATAGCGCATTGTAGAGCAACACCCAATATAATGACAAACTAATTTCTTTCCCTTTAATTTTTTTCCTTTTAAAATATTTCCATTTCTATTTTTTTCCTCTTTAAATTTTTTTTCCTTTCCTCTTATTTTTTTCCCATAGTGTAAAGAGAAAATAAATTGATGAGACTTTTTTTATATTATACAAAAGTTGGGTGATGATAATTGTTTTTCATTTGAGGTTGGGTTGAATCTCTTTATTAAAGCATGTTTGTTTTTTGCTTTTCAAAAATGTTTTTTTAAAAAAATATTATTTTTTATTTTTTTCTTTACTTCAAATAATTATTTTGTGATGTTTTTGTATTATTTTGATGTGATGATATAAAAATAAATTTTAAAAAATAATAAAAATATCATCTTAATATATATTTTAAAAAACATATTTTAAAAAAGTTTTAATTTTGTTTTTTTAGGATATTGGGTCTGACTCGACAACAAGATCCAATTGAGTTGCGCCTTGTTGCCTAGCAGGACCCAATAGAATTGGGACTTGCTTCCCAGCAGGAGCTAATATAGTTGGGCCCGCTGCAAATATGACCCAATCGAGTTAGGCCTTGTTGCCCAGCCGGATCCAATAGAGTTGGACCGAATGCTATTGGATCCGTTTTGCTATCAGATCCAAGACACTTAATATATTCTCTATACTCTTTATACTTTTTTACATTTAAAAAAATAATCGTTATTAACCCCTTGTTTAACGTGAGCAATTATGCTGGTTATATTCTAAACCATGTTCCTAAGCAACATGACAAGATTTTAATTCAATCAATGTTTTTCCATAATATTTCATATTATTTTAATGAGCCTAAAATCTCATATATAAAGTAATTAATATATTTGAGTTATATTAATCACCTTTTTTTTTTAGGTGGAGTTATAATAATTATCAATTATTTATAATTATAACTTACAAGTTATTTCATTTAATAAAATGTAAATATAAATTTAACTCAATTTATTCGCAATAATAATTTGAATGTAATTATAGGATCATATTTGACATTCTTTCACTTTTCAATAACTGGTCGGTATACCATGAGTCATGTTTATACAATTCCTTAAGTTTTTGTATTATGGGTTGAATCAATTTTTAAAAAAATATGAAAAAATATTATTTAGATATTATTAATAGAAAAAAATTTTAACCATGTTAGAGTTGACTTGATATGACCTGATTGACTTTACGGGTCCAAAAACAACTTGGACAACTCGTAAAAACGTAGTTTAATTAAAAAAAATTCAAGAAAACATGCTTTTTAATATTAAGATAACAACATATTGTATTGACTTGAGTCAACCCAAGTTAACCTATTAAACTCGTGACTCGGGTCATAAGACCGAGATAACCCTATAGAAAAAAAAATCAAAATAAATTACGAAGTTCAATTCTCAATCAGTTCAATATTGAAGGATGTGACTAAAAAAATAAATCAATTAAAAAAACATAAAAAACGACCTAAGTCAATTCACCAAACCCACGAACCGGATCATGAGACCAAGATAACCTCAAAGAAAGAAAAAAAACATGACTTGATTTAACCCAGATAAACTTGCCAAATCCGCGACTCTAGTTATAAGACTAAGATAACCCCATAAAAAATAAATTAAAATAAATTATGAAACTTAATTCTCAATTGATCCAATCGAACCCAATATTGAACCCAATATTGAACGATGAACACTGTAAAAATTCAATTAAAAAATAATAATATTCAGAACACAAATAATACTATTTTTAATTCCAAGAATATTTAGAACGCAAATAATAATATTTTTTATATTAAAAATTTGAATTCTTATAAAAATAATTATATTATAACACAAATAATAATATCTTTAATATGAATATGTTGGATTATAAGAAAAATAATAATATTTTGATATGAATACTTAAAATAATAATATACTTTAGATGAATACTTTGTATTCTAAGAAAAATAATAATATTTACAACGCAAATTATAATATTTTTTATATTAATACCTAGAATTGTTGAATATTTTTAATAATACTACGCCGTGGGCTGACTTTTTATTTTTATAAAAAACACCATAAAAATTTATAATATAAATAATAATATGTTTTCAATATTAATAATAATATTTTATTTGAAATTTATTAATTATTTTATTAATAATATTAATTATAATAAAAATAATAATATTTCTAAAACAAATAATAATATTTAGAATGAGGTCCTTGCGCACGACCCATTGAACTTGGGTCGTGATGCCGGGCCCATTCCCTTTGGATTCAGCGGCATGACCCAAGCGCCAGGTGTGCCCAAGTGGGGCGCGGGCATGGACATGCCCAGCGCAGCCCAAGCACCACGTGTGCGCTGGGGTGTGCCCAGGCCCCAGGCAGGCAGCCCAAGGGCAATGTGTGCGCAGTGATGTACCCAACACTGAAGCAGGAGCCCAAACGCTAAGTGTGCGTTTTTGCAGGAGCCCAAATCTATTTTGGGCCCTGCACAACCAATGACCCAAGGCTATTTTGGGTTCTGCAGAATGCGAGGCCCAAAGATAGTTGGGTTTTGGCGTGCCCAAGCGCCATGTGTGCGTTGTGGGTGTTCCAAGCCTCCAGGCAGGCAGTCCAAGTGTCAAGTGTGTGTAGGGGTGTGCACAACACTGAGGCAGGACCCATGCGCCACGTGGGCACAAGGGGTGTGCCCAGCCCAAACGCCACATGTCCCAATGTGGTTTTTCTTCGCTAGTAATAACAATTTTTTAAAAGTTATTAATGACGATAATAATAATAATAATCATAATAATAATTTTTAGTTTTACATTTCAAATCAAATTTATGAGTATTTTTCAATATTAAGAATAATTGTTTTCTAATTTAATAATTATTTTATTAATAATAAAAATTGTTATAAAAATAATAATATTTATAACACAAAAGATAATATTTTTAATAGTAATACTTTTGATTATAGTGAAAATAATAATATTCATAACACATTTAATACTATTTTTAATTCCAAGAATATTTAGAACGCAAATAATAATATTTTTTTTCTATTAAAAATTTGAATTCTTATAAAAATAATTATATTATAACACAAATAATAATATCTTTGATATGAATATGATGAATTCTAAGAAAAATAAAAATATTTTTTTGATATGAATATTTTGAATAATAAGAAAAATAATAATATGTTTTATATGAATACTTTGTATTGTAAGAAAAATAATAATATTTACAACGCAAATTATAATATTTTTTATATTAATACCTTGAATTGTTGAATATTTTTAATAATATTATGCCACGGGCTCACTTTTTATTTTTATAAAAAACACCATAAAAATTTATAAGATAAATAATAATATGTTTTCAATATTAATAGTAATATTTTCTTTGAAATTTATTAATTATTTTATAAATAATATTAATTAAAATAATAATAATAATATTTCCAAAACAAATAATAATATTTAGAATTGAGTCCTTACGCACGACCCATTAATCTTGGGTCGTGACGCCAAACCTATTCCCCTTGGATCCAGCGACATGACCCAAGCGCCAAGTGTGCCCAAGTGGGGCGCGAGCATGGACACGCCAAGCGCAGCCCAAACACCACGTGAGCGTAGGGGTGTGTCCAGCATTGAGCTAGGAGCCCAAACACCACGCGTGCGCTCCAGGTAGGAGCCACAGCGCCACGTGGGCGCAGGGTGTGTGCCCAGCCCATGCAACAACCTAAGCGCCATGTGTCCCAACGTGATTTTTCTTCTATAGTAATAACACTTTTTTAAAATTTATTAATGATGATAATAATAATAATAGTAATAGTAATTTTTAGTTTTACCTTTCAAATCAAATCTATGGTTGTTTTTCAATATTAAGAATAATTATGTTCTAATTTAGTAATTATTTTATTAATAATATAATTATTATAAAATAATAATATTTATAACACAAAAGATAATATTTTTCATATTAATACTTTTGATTATAGTAAAAATAATAATATTCATAACACAACTAATACTATTTTTAATTTCAAGAATATTTAGAATACAGATAATAATATTCTTTTCTATTAAAAATTTGAATTCTTATAAAAATAATAATGTTATAAAAGAAATAATAATATCTTTGATATGAATACTTTAAATTATATATAAAAATATTTAGAACACAAATAATAATATGTTTTATATGAATACTTTGTATTATAAGAAAAATAATAATATTTACAACTCAAATTATAATATTTTTTATATTAATACTTAGAATTGTTGACTATTTTTAATAATAATGCATCACGGGCTCACTTTTTATTTTTATAAAAAATATCTTAGAAATTTATAATATAAATAATTATATGTTCTCAATATTAATAATTAGATTTTCTTTTAAATTTATTAATTATTTTATTAATAATATTAATTATAATAAAAATAATAATATTTCTAAAACAAATAATAATATTTAGAATCATAGAACCTAATAACCTTGAGCCCAGTGCCATGGCCCAAGTGTCAGGTGTCCCCAAGTGGCGCACATGCATGACTCACTCCCAACACAGCCCGAGCGCCATGTGTGCGCTGGGGGTGCCCAGCCCCCAGGCAGGCATCCCAAGCGCCAAGTGTGCACACGGTGTGCCCAACCCCTAGACAGGTATCCCAAGCGCCACACGGGTGCTGGGGTATGCTTAGCACTGAGGCAGGAGCCCAAGCGTCACTTGTGCGCTTGGTCTACCAGCACATAGGTAGGCAATCCAAGCGCCATGTGTGCATTGTGGATGCCCAGCCCCCAGGCAGGCAGCCCAAGCACCACGTGTGCGCCCCCAGGAGGCGCGCCTCTAACCTGGTGCTTGGGGCCTGCTGGCTGCAACCTCACACATGTGCCCACCAAACAGTGCAGTCCACAATGAATTCACTCACAATGCACAGTACCTGCGCTATAGTGCAGAACTGTGCAATCCATAATGAATTAACTCATAGTGTACAGTAGTTTGTGCTAGTGAAACACTGATAAGTTTTAGTTATAGTTAATTAATATTAATATAGGTGTGGTGCGGGTTTTTCTAGATAAAAGGGTTGCCCGATGTGGATGCAATATTATGTGTTAGATAGGAGATAAACCTATCAACCTTTTTCATTTTTTATGATAAAAAAAGCATTCTCCCATTTGATAAAATAATTTTTGGGTTTTTCTAACATATGCTAGGTTATACTGGGTTAGTGTCTTAGTATAACAAAATAAATATATTTTTAAGATAATTTAAAATGAATTTTTATATTTTCAGCTACTCTGATTCTTTCCATTTCCACACATGAGAAAGGAGACAATAATCTGTTTAGAGGTAATAAAATCACTGCTACCTCTTAACAGGTTTTCTTAACCTTTATAATAAAAAAATGTGCAAGGGTGTTTTTTATATACATTTTACAAAACAAACAAATAAAATAGTAAAAAGATCTGTTGTTTTATTTACTTGTTTTTTTTTTTGTAATGCATATATTAGATAGCGTTTTGTTACTGTACTGTAACAAAAAAGATAGAGATAATGAAAATATAAATATGCTTGGTTGAAAAAACAAAAACAAAAACATAAAAATAAATATGTTTTTAAAATAATTTTAGAGTGGATTTTTCTACTTTCAAAATAAAAGGTACAAAAAGGACATGTCTCCAGAGATAATATTTATTATTTTTTATTCCTAAAATATCTTTGTAAAAAACTCTCAATTTTAAAATTATCCAACTAAGACATGTAAGGATAAAAATGGTTATTATCATAATTTTAAAACCCAACTTGTTACTGGTTGAGGTCTGAGTTATAAGTAGGGTTGACCCGAGTTAATATAAGAATAAAAATAATTAGTATCATAGTTTAAAAACCCGAATTGAATTGATTGTCTACCCATGCCTTTCTACTACCTAGAACCCTCTATTTTTTTTTTGATTAACGTGGGTGTCCGGGTCAGCTTACGCGCACCTTGACTAATCCCACGAGCCTTGAAGTTAACAACCGTGTAAGCCTCCAGTGACCCTGAGAGGACTCGAACTCATGACCGTTGGAAAGCAAATTTAAAACCCGACCAGTTGAGCTACCCGTCAACGTCAATGTTAGAACCCTCTATAGTTTTCCTTTTCTTGTCTATTATTTCTTATAGAGCTTTAGATTCTTATCTGTCATGAAGAGGGAATACGAGTCTATTTTATATGTTCAGAGGCCTTGATTGATAAGTGCAACTTTGGAAACATGTGTTGTTGAAATTCTAGAAGACTGTTTGTATACAATTTATTTACACTTAGTAATGAGCAAGTTAACCTTAATAACAAATGGTACAATCAATGCATTACATTTTCTATTTATATTCGTTCGAAGTTTACTACCAAGCAAGTATACTACACATTGACACATTCTATCCTAAACTGTTTAGTAATAAAAAAAAATTACTTGAAAACACGAATACTTTCTTACAAAAATGATATATGAAATAATAGTAGTTAAAAACAAAAGGAAGAACCAAAACATCACATGATTTAATTAATTAAGAAGATTCATATATTCTTTGCTAGTAGTTTTGTGATTTAAAATTCTTTTAAGATCATTTTTGTCTTTTAAATAAAATAAACAATTTATCATCTTGATCACATCACTTTTAGAAGTTAAATAATGGTGTACGAATATCTTTACCAACACTTATTTGATGCTTTTCAAGCAGGTAAAATCTACAAAAGTAGGAAACAAACTAGCTCTCTATCTTCTTTTATTTAATTTTTTTATATATAACAAAAACTCTGCACAAGGTCGAGGACATCTGAGTAGGGGATAAAGGTTGTCAATTTCATGTGAGTTTGAGAACGTGGTGTAAATTATATTTTTTAAAATTAAAAAAAAAAATTATTTATAATTTTTTTTAATGTTTTTAGATCGTTTAGATATGCTGATATTAAAAATGATTTTTAAAAAATAAAAAACTTTATTTTAATGCATGTCTAATTGAAAAGCACTTTGAACCGTCATTGCTACTGTAATCCCAAACACACCCCTCATTGTTCCATCGACTGCTCGATTCCAATTGACTCAAGTTTTTACCTGGTTTTATTAGGTCAAAACTAGTCAAGAGAAAACTTTAGCTGATCTTATATTTTAATTATTTTTGTTAATTTTTTAGAATATAAACTCTGTAAAAAAAACCTAATTGTCCAACGTTTTTATTTATTTTTAACTAGATTTTACTTTATAAGTAACAAAAATTATATTATTTAAAATTTGTTAATATGTAACAATTATTACATTAATATTATATTGTAAATCCTTTAAAAACCAATCTAAGACAATTATATTAAAGTTTAATTTATAATTGCGAGTATAGAATAATTGAGAATTAAATATTATTATCTAAAAATATATAAAGTTAGTGTATTGGTGTCCCTTAATATATAATATCTCTTTATTAAACATTAAGTAGTATAAGATATAAATTACGTAATTGAAGTATACTTTTTGAAGGATACATGTCATGTTAGTATATGATACATGTCATTTAACAAATAATAAATACATAATTCAATACTACAAACATAAAAGACATTTTAAATTATTATTGTTGCTACCCAATTTTTTATTTGTTTTTGAAAAAAACCAACAAATAAAAAAAAACAACAAAAACCCAAAAAATTATGTTCTTGATGTATTTTCATCGTTTTTAGTGTTTTTCAAAGAATTTAAAATAAAAAAAATCTACTTTCAAATGCATTTAATTGTTAACATGCTTTTTGAGTCAATGTTGATGTTACCTTTTTTTTTAAATCCAAATATAAAAAAATAAGAAAAATCAAAATATAATAAATGGACAAAGAGATCAAAAGTGAAAAGAAAGTAAATAAGGGACAAAATAAAATTTAGATTGCTTGGGACCAAACAATTGAAGGGAAGAAAATAACAAATTTTATTTATAAATAAGTGGTTATACACACATAAAAGAAAGGGGGATGTTTAGGAGAGAGGATAAAAAAAAACTAATAGAAAAAATAGAAAAAAAAAAAAAAAAAACTCTCTCTAGCTTCCATGATACCTAAACCTAACCACCGCATACAAAAGAAAAAAACATTATACTGGCCTTCATCATCTCCTCTCGTTTCAAGCAACCACCACATATCATACTCTATTTTCAACCAAACCAAACAAATCCATATATCCATTTCCTTCCTCTCTCAAACCAAAATCAGCGACGGTCCAACCTCAAAGCCATCAATAGCAACTTCAATATGTGACCCTTATTTTTTTTATCCCCACAGCTCCAGCAGAGGAGCAACAACAATAAAAAGCTCAACATCACTAGCCACACAAAACCAGTGTCTCCTCCACCATCTTCTTCAGCGACCTATGGCTGCCAACCTCCATGTTAGTTACTCACAACCCTTTATCCTTCTGACATTCGGACATCGCGACGACTTTAAAAAATTTCTTGATTATAGAAAAAGAACAGATATCTGGCATCTTGTTTTTTTAGGAAAAAAAATGTGGTTCAAGGAGTCGCCACCTAGTATTATGGTCACTAGGAACCCTGACTGGTCAGCAGAGATTCTATGGTGTTGGACTAGTTGTGGCTAAAGAAGGTATTAACACCCCCAGTGCATATTACCTGAGGTAAGCTGCATTCCTAATCTTGTCTTAAATTGCTAAATTTTTTGTTTATTTGTGTTATGACAATTCACTGGTAATATTCCTGACTCTGGTATCAGTGAATATTTAATTACAAATACTTCCAACGCTGGTGTTGGTAAACATTCCATTCCGGGTAATTTCAACTCTGGCATTGGTAAAAATTCAACTATGAATAATTCCAACTCTGGCGTTGGTAAAAATTCGTAGCTAAAAAAAAATCATTAAAATTATTTTTTTATTCTAGCATCAGGGAATAAAATCAATAAAAACACATTTATTTTCTTATTTCTAATGCATGCAATTTCTATTTCTATTTTTTTTATTTTTTATTTTTATTTATCTTTTTTTATATTTTTTGGAGCTGGGTCCAGCTCAGCCCAGCCGGCCCAACTCAGTCACTGGCCCAAGCCAGTGACTCTGGGCACTGTTGCGAGCATGCGTGAATTATCCACGCATGCTTGCAACAGTTGCAAGGTAATTATATTACCTTTGCACAGTAACAAATGAAATGAATTTGCAAAGTAGGGAAGAGGAAGAACTTACATGGTAGCCTAAGGCGAAGGCGTGCGGTTGCTGATTGATTAGCCTCTTCTTGCTTTCCCTTCGTCTAGTCTTTTCTTTCTTGTTCTCTGGCTTTCTTTTGATTTTGCTGCTGGTGTGGTTCGTTTGTCAGTTCTCCTTGATTCCCTGTCTCCCTCTGTTTTCTTCTCCTCTGCTCGCTTTCCTCTCTGTTTTCCTTTTTTTCCTTTTGAGATTGTGTTCGGGAAGAAAGCTTTTGGTCTGTGCTTTCGAATTCCCCTGCTCCGGACGAAGACTATGATGGTAAGGGTCCTGGTGCTGCGGGTTGGCTGGACCCAAGCTTTCTCTGGTTCTTGCCCCTACTGCCTTTCTCCTCTGCTCTCTGTTTCTTGTTTTTCCTCTGTGTTTTTCTTCTTCGTCCTCTCGTCTTTCTTTCTGTCTATTTTTTTTGTTCTCTGTATACTCCCCTCTCCTGGTTCTTTTTCTCCGTCTGTCTTTGTTCTTCTCTTTTTTTTTCCTCAGTCCATTGCCGTTTCTTCCAGCCATTAATTGCAGGTGTAATGGTGGCGGTGGGCGTCCGTTGAAGAAGATGAACAGCGCCTGGCGAAACGGCGTCGTTTTGGTGTTAATGGTTATTTGCGTTTTTGCCCTTGAAGTTTTAAAAGTTTTGTAATTAAGCCCCTAGTTAAATTGAAATTGGACCCCTACATTTCAGCGCCTTTTACAAGTTAGTCCTTGGCCTTTAATCTGTTGCAATTATGCCCCCAATTAACCCCAAACTTTGATATTTCTTTAATTAAGTCACTGATTTCATTTATTAAATTAATTCCAAGCTCAATTATGTCTCAAAATTTATCAATTCTCCAATTAAAACCTTGATTTGATTAATTAAACTAGTCAAGAGTTTAATTAAATCTTTAAACTTCCAATCATGTTGCCCTTAACTCAAATTTTAATTCATTCTTCATTTATTTTATTTTTTATTTGTTTTTCATCATCATTTTTTTATCATTTTTTTATTATCATTTTTTAGTAAATAAAATAATAATAATAATTAAAATAAAAGGGAAAAAAATTGGGTTATGACAATCCTCTTCACCACAGCTCACAACCATCATGATAGCCCCCCACTATTCTATCGCCACTGTGAATACCATCGCCAACGACTTTTTCTCTCTTTCTAGCCATGAACTGATGACCCATCAACAGCCACCGAACTGGCCCTCTCCACACACAATGCTCCACCTGTGATAGCAGCGCCAATGACCATTTGAAGAAAAAATAGTGGGAGATAAACATATCTAAAAAGGAAAAAAAAAGTAAAAGAACTGAAGTTTGTTGTGTTTGTTTTCTTGCTTTTACAAGTTCCCTTTGTTACATCGTCGACATAGGAGTGAAGAGGAGAGGGAGAGCTGCCCGATCCATGCTATCACACTCCTCTCAAGACGCCGAAGTATCACCACTGTTCCGACGGTCCCAGAATCTTCTAGTGTGCTTCCTGAGTCTCCAACAATCTCTCCAATCTGTTTCCAACCTTTGGAAGGACCATTTTACAAATTTTTGAATTTTTAGTGTGTTTTAAATTATTGTTAAATTTTAAATTTTTGTGGCTTGTAAACATGTAATTGTGGGGTGTGTGAGTAAAAATATAGTAAAAAAATATGTGTGTGTGTTTGCATTTTATTTTATTTTATTTTTGTGTTAAATGAATGATAAAAAAAGGGAAAATGATAAAAAGATAAAAGTTTTTTAACTAAATGTTTTAATTGCATATGAAATTTTTTTCCTGCTCGTTCCATATAGCTTAATTCTTACAAAAATTGCATTTTTATTTATAAAAAAAAGAAAAAAGTTTTAGCATTGTTTTAGAAATATTTTTTATTTTCTTTGTTTTTTTTTATGGATTTTACAACAAATTTGTAAAGTTTTTTAAGGATTTGGTCAATATTTCAATAACCTTAAGTTTTTTTTTCTTTCTCTGAAAATTAATGGTCAACATTTTGGTATAAATGGTGGACCTACAAGTAGCTTATTATTTAAATATCAGGACTTGATTAAAAAATTATCAGAATTATTTTATATTTATCAATTTTAATTGTGAGTATTTTTTTTTTCACAATATAAGAGTTGTGGAAAACATTTTCATCTTCTAGGATAGGTGAACCCTGCCAGGGCACTTACATGAACTCTTTCCATAAAAATTTATCTGGGCATACGAGTCCATAATAAATTTGAAATACCAGATTTATTCATGAAAATAAATCTTTATTCTGAGCCATATACATACTATCGGTTAGGAACCTATCAAAATCTTTAAACCATATGTAGACCATACAATACAGTTTACTTCGAGTAATGTGCACTAAAGACGCTAATACCTTTTCTAACTACAACTAGTCCCTTATCCTTGAAATTTTTGATAAGATTAGTACATCTGGGTCTCCTCAACCTTGAACTAAAAAATTAGGTTGCGATTCCTCGATCATGACGTCTCATTACACCGCGCGCCCACGTGCGACAATTATATATATATATGACTATTCAAATAATTAATGATTTATTACTTAGTTTGTGTTTGATAATACACTGCAATGTGTTTTTGCAAATAATGTTTTATTTGAAAATACATTAATATTAATGTTTTTTAGTTTATTTATTTATTTTTGATATCAACATATTAAAATAATAAAAAAAATATATAAAAAAATTAATTTAATACTTTTTTATAATAAAAAACAATATAAAAAATAGGATAAACTGTACCCTTAATACTTATCATTATGACGTAGAATGACATGTAATTCTGTATTTTTAAATCACATTTATTGCTAATAATATAAACAGGGTTAATCTATTTTCAAATAGCGTTTTAAAAGTGATTTTGAAAATAAATTTTTTTTTTGCTTTTAATTAATATTTTTTTGGTATTTTTTTAAATCATTTTGATACGCCGATGTCAAAAATAATTTTAAAAAAATAAAAAAAATATAATTTTAATATATTTTTAAATAAAAATTATTTTAAAAAACAACCACAATTATATTTTTAAACACACCGGAACCATGCTTCCAATCACGATTAAAAAATCCTGGTCAATTGTGAATCGAGTTATACACGTATGGGGTCGGATGCAAGTGTACAATGAGAAAAACAGGGCTGCACTAGGTCAGAAAAAGCGAGGAGAGAAGTGAAAAGCAGCGAAATACCAAAAGGGCCCTCCAAAACCCAAGCTTAAGACACCCTGCAAAATAACGATCAAGGCTGCCCCTGCATTAGCCCCTTATTTCCGAACTCTAAAAGAAACAGAGAAAGCGCGAGACCGTTCCTCCATAAACCTTCCTAGGGTTTTGATCACCTTACACTCTCCCTTATCGATCTCCAGGTCTCTCTCTCTCTCTCTCTCTAGTATATATATACATACATACATATATATATATATATATTCTCGAATATTTAGGGATTTTTGAAACCTAATATTTTGCATTAGGGTTTTGATTGATCGAGTTTTAAACTTCGGAATGATTTTTGTTTGGTTGTGAATACTTATTATATCAGGTGAAAGAGGAACAAAAGAAAAAATGACTTTAACAGAAGAAGAAATCAAGAGGCTGTTAAGAATTAGAAAGACAGTGATGCAAATGCTCAAGGATAGAGGTTATTTTGTTGGAGACTTTGAAATTAAAATGACAAGAGAGCAATTTGAATCCAAATATGGTAATAACATGAAAAGGGAAGATCTTGTTATTAACAAGACCAAGCGAAACGATAGTTCTGATCAGGTAATTTTATTCATTTTATTGTTTTATTTATTTATTCATTAATTTTTCTTTTACGAATTGGTGGTTTTGTACAAAGCAGATTTATGTTTTCTTTCCGGAGGAAGCTAAAGTTGGTGTTAAAACAATGAAGACATACACTAATCGCATGAAATCCGAGAATGTTTTTAGAGCAATCTTGGTTGTTCAACAGAATTTGACCCCATTTGCTCGAACTTGTATCAATGAGATCTCTACAAAATTCCACTTGGAGGTCTTTCAGGTAAAGAAAAAAAACAGAAGTGGTTTCTTTTACGGTGTTCTTTTGTTACTATATGCTTAGCTGTTATCTTTTTTCGTATCTGAATATATTCTATAACTATTTGGGAAGTGGGTGAATTCCAATCCAAATACATTTGTAATGGTTGATTATGTTGATGGACATGGGAGGTGTAGATTCATGCTGTGGTAAAAATAAATTCCGATTGCTGGAGTCAGGTGACTATTTAATACTATTATAATTGGATGACAAACTTAAAGATGAAGTATTTAGAGACATCACCAAACATTGAGAGTCAATTTAAGATGGTCTCCCTGGTCAACCTCTAGAATTTAAAATGCTTAAATTTCTCCAAGCTAGTTATGTCATCAAAGTTTGGTGGAAGATTTCCTCTGTGATCTCTGGGGAAAACAATTAAATCAAAATAATGAGAAAATCAATTATCTAAGTTCTCAGCGTAGCATAATTCTTTTTGTATAGAATAATTCCATTTGTCTCAGGAACACACTTTAATAATCATGAAAAACTAGACAATTTTAAGAGTTGAGAGTACAGGAAAAGAAGATTACAGGATTTTTAGCTTGGCCATTTCTGTTGCATGGTTCCGGATAGATCCGGATAAATTACAGTCCCTCATCATCTTGCAATATAAACTACCCTTGTTTTAGCCCAATTACCTCAAATTAATATCTTGATTTTAATTCATCAATAGTAAGAATGACTCACAAACACTTGATGTCTTTCATGGATATTAAGGGTGTCGAACTTGAACCTTCTCCATCCAAGTTACTTGTCCTTCTACGCAATATTGAATGACATGTAATTAATAGATATGCAAGTCTATTCAGCTGAAGATATCCTATTTTTAAAAGCAAATTGGCATCTCACAGTAAGCAAGAACTATGATCTTAAGAGTTAAAACTCACTTTTCATTTGTTTAATCCAAACTAGGAATCCGAGAAGGAACAGATCATCTGAGACTACTAGTATATGGATCTCCCTGTTAACAACAAAATTCAATATGGATTTAGATTAGGAAAACTTACATGAACAAGATTTAAGACTTTGTGATAGAGGAGCACAAAGAAAATCTGAAGGTATAGCTTTGAATAAATCCAGATTCTTCCATTGAAGCTGTCCGTGCTAATCCTACTGCATACACCCAATACAAAACAACATTAATGAGCCTGGAGAGAATTTTGGTTAAGAAAATAAAAAGTTGCTGAGTTTTATGTTGTTGTAAAACATCTTTAGGACTTATAGTTCTGTTAGTTTAGTCAAATTAGTGAGAGCCAGGTGGTAGCCTACAGTGAGATTGTTGGCCTTAATAATGCTATAGAGATGAAGGCAGCGAACAAATTAGATCCCATTTTATTGAAATCTGAATGTAAGATACAATATTAACGTCTTTTAATTCCTTTAACAGGAGGCTGAGCTGTTGGTTAACATCAAAGAGCATGTTCTTGTCCCTGAACATCAAGTTCTTTCAAATGAAGAGAAGAAGACTTTGTTGGAGAGATACACAGTGAAAGAAACACAGGTCAGGATAACCTTAACAATTGATTTTTGAGAATTAATTTTAAACCTTGCTGCTAACATTCTTGGACCTTCTATATAATGCAGTTCATTTTCTAGTAAACTAGCTCTTGGACTTGTTATATTAAGTTATTTTGAGAAAATTAAGTATGCTGCCTCCGCCTCGTCCTCAAATGCTTGCACTCTTATAAAAGATGCTCAAATGCTTGCACTCTTATAAAAGATGCTTAAATGCTTGTCAATCATGAGTGATTGCCTCAATGGCGACAGCAGTTATTTCTTATGAAATAAATCAATGTAGTTTCTTATTTTAGAATGATTATACAGAATTATCTAGTTGGACAGGTGTTGATCTTTTTCAGTTTGTGTTTTCCCTTTGGTACTTGTACTTTCTTGAGGCCTTTGTTTGCTATTTTCAGCTGCCTCGCATTCAGATAACTGATCCAATCGCAAGATACTACGGGCTGAAGCGTGGACAAGTTGTTAAGATTATCAGGCCAAGTGAAACAGCAGGACGATATGTTACCTACCGATATGTTATATAAATAGTTTTATCAGCTTAAGATTAACTCAGATTAGTGTTTGAAACCTGTACTCTGCATTTCTGTCAAAATTAATTAACTCGGACCCCAAAAGGAGGATTTATGGATATTAAGATGATTGTGGCTATATTGTTTTGATCTCACCGGGTCATCGTGAGCTCTTCATACGGTGCTCTATGAATTTGGGATTTGTTTGTATTTCTTATGCTGCTGTCATTCAGAGACTGAGAGCCAATGGCTTATTTTCTGAGACCTTTTGTGATTTTGTTTTTAAGAAATTTATTGCATTCCGGTGTCTCATAAAGTTGATTCGGCTGCTCGGGTATTCCTGCTCAATTGTGGGAGTCCAACTGATAGTATTTTAAGCTCACACCTATGGTTGCTAAGCATTCGGATTTTGCATCAGTTCTAGAGTTTGGACCAAAACCATGCTTGTAGTTGGAAACACGGTGTCCAGACAATGCTGGCTTTATTTAAACCATGATAAATGAATCTGTACTTGGTAAATCAGGATGGTCACCTGGTTAGGTGGCCTTCGATGTCGCCCCAACATGGGCAAGCAAGCGATTGAGATGAAGTAAATCCAAACAAGCTTATTTTTTCTAGAAATTAAACTAAAACAAATGAATGCCAGGATGTGGTTATTTCCTGGTTGCTGTGATATTGGTTGGATAAATTCTAATGCCCACGAGTTGATTATGTAGGCAATATTTTGTCCAAAAACTTGTTAGGCTCTGCGTTCTTTTTAACTAGTCATAGACAACCAAATTCTTTTAAAGGTTTGAAGTCGTTTACTAGGCAAATAAATTATATATGAATGGACACAGGTTTTGGTTTACTCTTGATTCTGATGCAAGGAGTTTAAACATGCCATCCATTTCTTAGTAATTAATCTAGAAAAAATGTACGAGGTTTTGTAAATAAAAAAAAAAGAGGGAGAAAAGAGAATAGAATAGAACAGATTAGTAGCATGTACTAATTAGTTGACGCCATGAGCCGGATGAAAAGTTTTTTTAGCGTAAAAAAAAAGTTGATTTATAAATGTAATAAAATAAATGGAGAATCCTATGCATAAGTAAACACAAAAAAAATTGTTTATGCTCTCTTAAAACTAAAATAAAAGAATTATGCAGGGTTGAAAAAAAAATGCCTGCTAATATTAGAAAAAAAACATTATAATCTTATTAGAAAAATAAGTAAAAATTAAACAATTTTTTATTAAAAAAAAATCATAAAATCATTTATAATTAATTAATTTTAATTTATGTCAATTGAAATTGAATACCTCTAGTTTGGATATCCTACACATATCTTTAATTAATCTATTTTTATTAAATTAAATTTAAATTAAAAAATTAAAGTTTAAAAAGATGCCATGAGGCTAAGCCTGAGTGGCCTGAGGCACCTGACCCATTCAAAGAAAAGTCAATGAGCGTGACCTTTGAGGTCTGGTCTACATGCCGAATCTTTTTCTTGGCGAAAAGGGTGGGCGACATGTTGTCCGTCTTTTTTTTTTCAAAAATAAAAAAGAAAAAGAAAAAGAAAAAGAAAAAGCTAATGACACATCGTCTACTTGTCTAATTTTCGACTAATAGAGAGGTGGTCAGAAATTCATGCTAGAGTTTTTGAACCTAAAAATTCAATTTTAAACTCAAAACACCTTTAAATTGATCTAAAAATACAAAATCAAGTCATTTTCTTCCGCCCTGATCTACTTTTTTCTATAAGATAAGGGGTAAAAAACCTAAATGAAACTCATCTTTTCAAATAGAATCCATTGACACCAAGAAAATCTTGTTTTATCACTGAAATTTGACCATCCATCAACTTTCTCTTTCTTTCATTGTTTTTCAATGAGTTTCTATCTCCTCTCTCAAACTAAGAAATTGAAAAATCAACAAAATAAAATTTTGAATCAAAACAAAATTTTGGATCAAAACAAAAAATATTAAACTAAAAGGACCAAAAAATTAAGTCAAACAAAAGGGACCAAAAATGAATGTTGCAAAACTTTTGAGGCAAAAAATGTTAAAAAGGCATTGCATAAACAATCCTTTTAAAACAGACAACTTTTTTTTTGCCTCAATCTCAATTTTAATCCCTAAATTTTAATTCTTTTACAAGTAGTAAAATAATTTTTTTATGAAATCGAACATCAATATAACGTCGAGATGTTTTTTAGACATTAAGACAATGAAATAGAAAGTAAGCAAATCACAAAGTCTAAATCCAAGTCAACGCAATATGGAAAGACAAGTTAAAAAAAAAGTTTGTTGATAAAGCAGAAAAAAAACTAAAGGAACCAAAACAAAAAAAAAAGAAAATATTATCGCAATCTCTAGTGTTTCTCCTCACATGCTACAATGCATGCTATAGGAAAATCACTAGAACATTTAGGTTTTTGTTGATTAGCAACATCTAGGCGTCTTAAAAAACAAAAAAAAAAGAGTAGCTCGGGCGCGCGCGCGTAGAGAGAGAGAGAGAGAGAGAGAGAGAGAGAGAGAGAGAGAGATGAAGAAAACACTAGATCAGTAAGCCATGCTATATTGTGGGTCATATCAATTTTATTTAGCACAAAAACAAAATGCCCACGTGTTGTTAATGTGTTTTATAACATGGTTTTTTTTTTTTTTCAAAATTCA
This sequence comes from Populus trichocarpa, assembly GCF_000002775.5. Lineage (NCBI taxonomy): Eukaryota > Viridiplantae > Streptophyta > Magnoliopsida > Malpighiales > Salicaceae > Populus > Populus trichocarpa. The sequence goes on along the minus strand of NC_037290.2, from coordinate 14,640,100 downwards.
ATGCACATTGGACAATATTTTTTTTAAAAAATATTGAGACAATGGTATATTGGAAGACATTTTTCTTAAAATACTTAAATAACAACATATTAGATTGACCAATGTTAACCTAGGATAATCTGCCAAATTTGCGACTCGAGTCATGAGATTAAAAGAATCCCATAGAAAGAAAATCAAAATAAATCATGAAACCCAATTCCCAATCAACAAGATATTAAAGAAAAAAATTAAATTTTTTTTAATTTTAGAAAAAAACAAAAAAAAAGACCCGAGTAAACTTGATTAAACCTCTCAAATCCGCGATCTAGGTCATGAGTATGAGATAATCCCATGAAAACACAATAGAATAAAAATTACAAATCTCAATTTCCAAACAACTTAATGTTGAAGGATGAAATTAGTGAAAAATCAATTTTAAAAAATGTTAAAAAAAAAATATTCAAGTCAACCTGCAATCTGGGTTAGCTATCGAACCCACAACCTGAGTTAGTCTGTCTTAGATTATGAGACTTGGATAAGTCTATATAAAACAAATCAAAATAAATCACAAAACACAATGCCTAACCGACCCAATATTGAAGGATGTATTTGAGAAAATAAATCAAACAACAAAAAGTACCCAAAAAATAATCCAAGTCAATTCGGGCTAACCTACTAAACTCGAACCCACGTTCTGATATCAAGATAACCCTATAGAAAATAAACAAAAAAAATCATGAAGCCCAATTCTCAATGAACCCAATGTTGAATAATGAAATTACAAACAAAATCTCAATTACAAAAAAGACAAAAAGAAAAACAACCAAAGAAAACCCGAGTTAACTTGCCAAACCCGCGACCCAATTCATGATACCAAGATAACCTAATAGAAAACAAACTAATAAAAAATATGTAACCCAATTCCTAGGCAATCTAATGTTGAAGGATGAAATTGAAAAAAAAACTAAATCAAAAGATTGAGGACCATGTTTGATATAAAAAAAATAAATGACATACCACTTTGCTATTTAAGAGAGTGTTTGACGTGAAGATCAAGGACAAAAGAGAGAAAAAAAAGAGGAGAAGAAAAAAAGAAAGATCGGATCACCAGAGTCAAACCAGACCCCTTACATGCTTATGCACCAACTTGAATTGAATAATACCAAGGAAGGTCACCAACAAACATTCGTGGCTGTCATATGCGTAGCCCAAGCAAGGCAAACCTTCTCCTATATAGACATGTGTGTTACATGTGCCAACCACTCGCTTTTTTTTTTTTAATTCAGTCCCTAAACACTAATTTCATTTTCAAATTCGATCCCTAAAGTTGCAATTATTCTAAATCAATGAAATCAGAGTGTATTTTGCCAAATTAAGCATCAATCAAGTACCATAATTTTTCTTCTACATCACGAGAACTTAACATGAAATCAATTGAAGCAAACCATTACGTGTGATCCCAAATAAATCCAATATGAAAGAATAACATTAAAGAGCAAATAAAACTTGAGTGACAAAAAAAGAAAAGAAAAAGACACCATTACAATCTATAATTTAATTGGATTTCCTAAATGTCTTAGTTTCTTTTGTAATTTGTAATTGTAATTGTAATGATAGTTGAGCCTCAACAGTTCTCGTATTCAAAGGAACCTTACCTTATCTTAGTTCTCTCTCTCTAAAACAAAACAAAACAATATAATATAATATATTTTTGTTATAATATAATATAATTGTGAGAGTAGGTAGAGCTTGAACAACAATACCCAATCAGACCTCACATTGCTTCTCGCATGCTCTACACTGTAATCACTCATTCTTAATTTATTATTATTATTATTTGTTTATTAACTATAAGTAAAAGATATCAGCCCTTTCACTGAGGACAATGAAAGGCTGATTTTGCCCTCGGTAGACAAGGTTAGTTTTAGGGGTATATGAGTCTTTTTCATAAGACTTATTAGTAATTACGTTAAAGAAAGGTGTTAGTTAGTAATTTTATGTTTTCTCTATAGTGTAATTACCAAATAACCCTTAATTGTTTTTCCTTTTGGTTTAAGGGCTTTTCAGGTTTTTCTTATTTTTTATGCATGTCAATTACTTAAATGTCCCTAAAAAATAAACTCTATCTACTATGAATGCTATGTTTTTTTGTAATTCTCATGTGGATTTAGGGGTGATTTGATATTTTAATATATATAAATTAATTTTAAATTCAAAAAGCTGTTAGCGCCGCCCGCACGATTCGGGTGGCATATACGGCGCCCATATAGAGCCGATTGCCACCATCCGGGGCAGCATTCGATGCACCTCACCACCCCCGTCATGGTGGTGAGACGCATATTTGTCGGCGGTGCACAGAGAAGCACCAACAAGGAGTTTTTCCCTTCCTCCCTCTTTTCCCTCTCTCCACCTAGAAAAACATGCTGGCCATTGCAAAAAAAAAAAAAAAAAGTCTAGCTATTTGTTTGTTAAGTTGAATTAGGTACTCATTCTTTTGATTGCAATGTATTTGGTATTAATTCAATTATTGAGTTAATTTATTTTTTCAATTTCATCCCTTGATACTTTATTTTTATATTAGATTTGATCCTTATTCTTTTAATTGCAATGTATTTGGTTTTGGATCATTTGTTAAGTTAATTATTTTTTCAATTGCATCCATTTACACTTTGTTTTTATATTAGATTTGGTCCTCCTTTTAATTATGATGTTTTTGGTCTTGAATCCTTTATTGAATTAAGTTGTCTTTGGATTTCATTCATTGACATTTTATTTTTATATAAAATATGGTCTTTATTCTTTTGATTGTTATTTTTAGTTGTTCATATCATTTTCTTAATTAAAATTGTTTTTCAATTTCATCCCTTATGATTTGTTTTTCTTTTTCTTTTTGTGTCAAATTTGGTTCTCTTTCCAAATCTACATTTTTGAAATAGTTTTATTTTAATTTGTTTTTCATGTTTATCCCTAATTATTTTGGTTGGTTTAGAATTTGACATTGTTATTTTTTTTGTTTGCCTTTTACGTTGTGATCTGGCCTTATGATTCGTGTCATAAATTTTGAAAGTTAGACCAAGTTCGCTTCAATCATTTTTAATTATTTTTAAAAATTTCATACATCATCATTGAATTTGTTGAAAATTGATTTCCTTTGTTTTTTTTTATGTTTTGAATTCTTTTGTGAATTTGAATTTTTCTTTTCAATTTTTCCCTTTAATTCAATAATTTTTTTATATATATTTAAGGTTTGACATGATACTACTTGCGGATTTTGATGCCCTCATTTGATTTTGCTAGTGCTTTGTTTTTGAATATTTTTTTTTTCATGGATTTGTTTTTTAATTTTATCATTTTACAATTTGATTCATGGAGTTTGATAATTATTATTTTTTTTAGTTTTTTTTTATTATATCGAGTTATTAATATTTTTTTTCACTCTTTAGAATACAATTATAATATTTTGGCATCGTTTCTTTTAGCGGCAAAGAAATTGATCCGGTCGGCGAGGAATTGCAGGACATCAATATAGTAGAATAATAAACAAACTCACAAGAAAGAGATTTCGATGCGTAATTATGTGATATATAATTGGCAGGCGAGGAGAATTCGTTTGGGGATGTTAGCGACAAGGTACGTAGGTGGAGATTTTGGTTACGGTACTTGTGGCTCATTGGGCGCTGCAGCTTCTCTTTTGGCTATTTATTTAAATATGAACTTAACCTACTTAATAGTTTACTTTTCTTATTACCGTTCGTAATTTTGGACACAGACAGGTTATTGGCATCGATATTGATTCTCAATCTCTTGAGATAGCATTCCTAAATGCTGAGGATCTCGTCTCTTTCTTTCCTTCTTGATGTTTTTCGCTATTCTTTCCTTTACTCGGGCTCGGGCTTCATGTATTTGCCGCTTTATTTCATAATTTCTTTCGACAGAAAAAGAGAGAGAAAGTTAACGTGTCAATTTCTCATTTATTTAATGTAATTGTGCTTTGTCAGCTGTTCACTGACGCGTCTTTGATTTGTTAAATGCTCAAACCTGCAGTTGGACATAAACTTCATCGAATGTGATATCAGGAACTTAGTGCTTCATGTTTGTTTGTAATCCATCTGATGGACAACTTGCACACCTCTGGAGTGCTCGACAGGTGTGTTCACTTGACATTTGCGCTCTGCTCTGCTGTCATTCCTTCTTCGGAGGGTCTCAATTTTTTCTTTAGGTTTTGTTGATACTGTTGTGATGAATCCTCCATTTGGGATCCGGAGGAAAGGTGCTGACATTGATTTTCTTTCAGCAGCGTTAAAGGTATATATGAGGATTGATTTCTTTATGAATCTGTGTGCTCTAGTCTTTACGTGCTCCTTTTGTTTTTTAAATCTTAGTAATTGTTATAAAATAATATAAATTATATATTGAAATCTCATTTAATAATTTTAGTTTTTAGATTGAATTAATTATTTGATAATGTGAAGTTGTATAAATTTTAAATTAATATGTGTTAGAAAAGATTGATATGGTTCTTTCAAAGTAACATGTGTGCTATTTACTTTTTGCTGGTACCTGTCAGATTGCTCCTGAAGCAGTATATTCATTACACAAGACCTCAACAAGAGACGTAAGCGGCTTCTTTGATGTTTCTAGGAGCAAACAGTAGAAAGGAAATTTTGCTTCTGCTCCTAACACAAATAATTTAGATTAACAAGTTACTAAATAGTGGATTTCCTGTGCATTAGAAGTATCTAGAACTGGTCTTTTTCACGATGCAAACTTGTGCTCTTTAAACTAGAGCATTATCGAGCAAAGGAAGTAACGCCCTAACTAATTAACGCAACGAGTCATCCCATTTTAGAACATGTGATAAATTTTCTCATGAGAAAAAATTTTCTCATTTGTGGCTGCACCTTTAGGTTTCTAACATTATGGTTGTACCCCAGGATTCTGTACTTAGCTACCACATTTTGCATTTGATGTACATTTGCATATCAACAGTTCCCTATTAATTGGCCCCAGCATGTTTGTCTAAATTGATGCAAGGCATGGCCTTTTATGGAAATTAAACGATGTTAAGAATGTTTTTCTCTTTAAATCTCTCTTAATTTGGTATCCGTACTCCCCCCCAGCTTTGCCTCAGCTGTGCCAACTTCACAAGAAAAGGGAGGTGGATATACTCCATGTAGTGTATCATAATGAACTAATATATGTGAAGAAAATAGGATGTAATTTCGGGCAGCAATTTTGAAGAAAATTCCCAGGGAAAATGCAATTCGATGTAGTTTAGAATTTTGAAGAGGGCAAGCTATTTGATTTTGAATGAAGCAACTTCAAAATGGTATGAGTTGTACCTGCTTGAACAGGAAGTCAGGTGAATCGCCTACTTGATGGTTACGAGCACGGAAGTCCTTCGGGGAGTGGAACTGGATACAGTTGTTCAAAAGAGAGCACCTACAGATATTAATCTGAGAATTCCAATCCCGTAGCCCATAATTTTCTTGTAACCCCCTTTACCTTTTCATTTTTTTTCCATGGTGAAATACAACGTACTAATGTATTAGGTTATTTTCTGAACAACGCTTCTCAATGAATCATGACTAATAACTAAAAGGGTATTTTGGCAAAGGGATCAGTGCGGTGCAATTAAGCAAAGTTGAGGTCACTAAAGCTATGGCCTGCACTGTTTTTGAAATCTACAAATCTTAATCCCTTCATATGGTAAATTAAAATAGAAGCATAGCTACCGCATTTTTTTCTTCCCTGAAAAAAAAAAAAAAACTGGCACTACCAGAAAACCGGAGAAAAGCAACGGAATTACCGACGGAATTTTTCCGTCGGTAATTTATACCGACGGAAATAATTCCGTCTCCAAATCTGTCGGTATATACCAACAGACGTATTCCGTCGGTATATACCGACGGAATATTTCCGTCGGTATATACCGTCGGTTTCGCCGACGGAGTATACAGTTCGTCTGGAAATACGCAACGGCATGGTGACGTCAGGCGATTTTACCGACGGAAAGTACCGAGGGATTCAAACTGTGATAGCCGTACAGTGACGTGGCGCTTTCACCGACGGAATCACCGACGGAATTAATCTGTCGGTGATTCCGTCGGAAAAAACCATTATATGCACCCATCTGCCGACACTCTCTTCCTCTATTTCTCCTTCTTCTTCTTTCCCATCCCACCTCTCCCCTCCCAAACTGCAGCCAAACACCCATCCCAAACTCTCCACTATTCTCAACACGAGAACTCAAGTTTCTTATATCTTGTACATGGTCACAATATCCGTTTCTTGTAGATTTTATCATTTTTTTGTAAGTAAATCTATCCTTTTTAGTTTTAATATTTAATTGTGAATTTTATTGTTTTAGTATATATATTTTGTTAACGTTTGTACTTGTTTAATTGTTATTTGTCAAAGAAACTTGTAGTATGAATGTATAATTTTGTAGTTGTTATAGGTTGTTTTAGATTTTGTCAAATTATATTTGTTTGTAAATTGTTGAAATTTTGTTTGAATTACACCGAATTAAATGTGTCGTTGTGATGAAATAAATAATTAATAGCTTGTTTAAGTGTCTTGTTTAATTGTTATCAATTATATTTCGAAGTTGTGATTAATTCTGTAAATTTATATATGTATAAATTTGTATGTATGAACGTTGATAGTTGATAATTGATAATGAATATTTAACATAAGTGTTGTTTTAGTTTGTTGGATGATGTCGGGGAAAACCAATATTTTTGTTATGTTTTATAGAGGTTCAATATAAGTCATGGATGATCGTTCATAGATGTATCGGGACTCACCCCAAGGATTGCGGAGGATGGATTATTGTAACGGTGTCCAGGGTTTTATTAATTTCGCAACATCTATTCCGAGGAATTTTACTGATGGCGGTATTAGGTGTCCATGCAGGAAGTGTAAAAATTTAAAGTTTCTGCATCAAGATGTTGTAACGATGCATCTTCTAACCAAAGAGTTCATGGAAGATTACCTGTGTTGGTATGCTCACGGAGAACTATTTGTTCCTGATGAGAGCATGGAAGAACAGGTGGTTGGGTCAACTTCTAGTGCTAGTAACATGCATGAAGTTGGAAATGAGAACAGTAATCCTTACAGGAATATGGTTATGGATGCAATGAGAATGAGTGAAGATAATGTCAGGGAATGTCGAATCGTAGAAGAATAACCTAATGCAGATGCAGCAAGGTTTTTTGATATGTTGAGAGATTCTGACGAACCATTATGGGATGGCTGCAAGAACCACAGTAAATTATCAGCCGTAGCACAGGTGTTCACCATCAAGTCAGATCACGGGTTGAGTGAGGCCGGTTATGACAAGATTATTGAATGGGCGAGAAGCATTTTACCTGAAGGGAACAGGCTGAAAGAGAACTTCTATGCTGCCAAGTCCATGATGAAACCCCTCGGTTTAGGATACCAGAAAATTGATATATGCCCTAACTTCTGCATGTTATACTACCTTGAAAATGCTGAGATGACCGAGTGCATGACATGCGGGCATTCCCGTTACAAACCCAGAACTGGTAGAGGGAAGACTCTCGTGGCATATAAAAAACTTAGATACTTCCCAATCACACCTAGACTGCAGAGGTTATTCATGTCACCAAGGACTGCTGAGCACATGACATGGCACCAATCACACCATGCGGTTGATGGAGTGATGGTTCATCCTTCTGACGGTGAAGCCTGGAAACACTTTAACAGTATGCATCCTCCCTTTTCAGCTGAATCAAGGAACGTGCGTCTTGGGTTGTGTACAGACGGATTCAACCCATTCGTGTCATTTGCTGCTCCTTATTCTTGTTGGCCGGTCATACTGACGGTTTATAACTTGCCACCGGGGATGTGTATGAGGCCGGAGTTCATGTTTTTATCTATGGTCATACAAGGTCCGAGCAGTCCGGGGCGGAATATAGATGTTTGTCTTCGTCCGTTGATTGATGAGTTGACGCAGTTGTGGTCCTCTGGAGCTTTGACTTATGACATCTCGAGGAAACAAAATTTTGTTATGAGAGCGGCTTTGATGTGGACTATCAATGATTTCCCAGCTTATGGAATGGTTTCTGGTTGGAGCACGCATGGAAAGCTAGCATGTCCATATTGTATGGAGAACAACAAGGCATTCACGCTAACAAACGGGGGTAAAGCTTCTTTTTTTGACTGTCACCGTCGTTTCTTGCCACATAACCACAGGTACAGAAAGAACAGAAAGGATTTCTTTGTTGGCAGAGTTGAAAATGATGTTGCACCCTCGCGTCTTTCCGGTGAAGAATTGTTTGATGTTGTGTCAGAGTACGGTGAAATTGTGTTTGGTCTCCAATCAGGTAAGCAGAAGTTTTCTGGTTTTGGTTTGACCCATAATTGGGTGAAGCGAAGTATATTTTGGGAGCTTCCTTATTGGAAGACCAATCTTCTCCGCCATAACCTTGACGTCATGCACATTGAAAAGAACGTGTTTGAGAACATTTTCAACACCGTCATGGATGTGAAGGGGAAGACAAAGGACAACATCAAGGCTAGATTGGATGTAGCGCTGTTCTGTAACCGTAAAAATATGGAGTTGGTTTGTGATGGGTCACAGGTCGCAAAACCAAGAGCAAGCTTCGTGCTAGAGAAAAACGCACAACTACTAGTCTACAAATGGCTTAAGAGTCTGCGTTTCCCCGATGGACATGCCTCGAACATATCAAGGCTGGTTAATACGGAGGAATGCAGATTATATGGAATGAAGAGTCATGACTGCCATGTGTTTATGCAAACACTCATCCCATTAGCTTTTCGTGATTTGTTGCCAAAGGGGATATGGGATGCACTAACGGAGATTAGTCATTTCTTCAGAGACATATGCTCCAGCAAGTTGAATGTTGATCACATTGAAAGGCTTGAAAAGAATATCGTCGAGACAATATGCAAACTTGAGATGATATTCCCTCCATCATTTTTTGACTCAATGGAGCATCTACCCGTACATTTACCATTTGAGGTAAAAGTTGGAGGACCGGTCCAGTACAGATGGATGTATCCATTCGAGAGGTTAGATATTACAGTTGCTATGACATTTATAATTAAATGTTTTTATTTTTATTTTAATGTTTTTATTTTTATTTTAATGTTTTTAATTGATAATTTTTTATTAATATATATATATATATGTAGGTACTTGTTCAATCTTAAAAAAAAGGTTAAGAACAAGGCGCATGTTGAGGCGTCAATATGTGAGGCGTATATTGTTGAGGAGATCTCAACATTTATCTCATACTATTTCGAACCTCATTTGAGAACGAGGATAAACCGTGTTCCACGGCATGATGATGGTGGTGAAGTGCATTCAAGTGGGAACTTGTGAATATTCTCCAATCCTGGACGACCCACACCTAAAAATGCCGTGAGGGGAAGATATTTGTCTGAAATAGAGTTCAGACAAGCACACAATTATGTCCTATTTAACTGTGATGAGCTGAGACCTTTTATTAAGTAAGTAGATGTTCGACTTAAACTTTGTCAAGAGTGTACTATTTATGTTTTGTGATACCATACACTCATATACTTTGGAACAACCTTGCAGGCAACATCGACGATACTTACTGTCCAATAACTCACAGCTGACCGAATCTCAGATCTTTCAATTACAAGATGAACAATTTGCCATATGGTTTAGAACACATGTAAGTCCTAGCACAAACTCATTATCTCTTGCAATGTAATTAATTGTAGTCAATGTTACATAATATCCGTTTATTGATTATTGTTGTATTTAATTTACAAGCTAGGTTTATCAAATGGGAGGTAGTGCTGCTATTTCACTGTCTTTACTATGTTTGGGCCCTGAAAGAAAAGTCAAGTGCTATAATGGATATTTTTTCAATGGATATGTCTTTCATACTGAAGAATACGGGCATGGAAGAAAGACATACAACAGCGGTGTTTGTATTAAGGGATCGACTTCTAGTGAGTTTGAAGTTGACTACTACGGTAGATTGGAAGAGGTCATCGAACTGCAATATCATAGCGAGCAAAATAGAGTGTTTTTATTCAAATGCTATTGGTATGACACAACTGACAGAGGAATCAGAGTAGATCCTCACTATGGTCTCGTTGAAATCAATTCAAAAGCTAGACACCGCAACGTAAACGACGTCTTTGTTTTCGCAAAGCAATGCCAACAAGTTTATTACACATACACCCCTTCCTTTAGAAAGGACCGATCAAGAGTTGATTGGTTATCCGTTTTAAAAACAAAACCCAAGGGTCGTGTCGAGGTTGTTCAGGATGAGAACGAAGACACAAGTGTGATAGATGAAGTCTTTCAAGCTAGTGAGTTGGTTGAACCATACCGAGTTGCTCCGTCGATTGACTTAGAAGAAAATTTAAATTTTCGTGTTTTCAACGATAGTCTTGTTGATGTTGACGCAGAGGAGTTGAATGTTGTTATGAGCTCTACTAGTGGAAAAAAGAATGTTGTTGAAGAAGATGATAACGAAATTGAAGAGTGCGATGAAGCTGATGATAACAATTCAATAGAGGACGAAGATGAAAATTCCGACTAACTAAACATGTTATAAAGCCTTATTTTTATAATGTAATAATTTGAAACATGAAATATTTATTCTTCTTTAAGGGTCAGCCTTTGTTATTGTGTTGTGTGTGTTTTTTAATTTGCAATTCAAGATTTTTTGAGAGGGTTACATACAAAACATAAGAAAAATTTACCTTTTCACCGACGGACATACCGACGGAATATAACCCATCGGTATTTCACAGAGAGTTGCAAAAAAATTACGGGATTTTGCCACATTCACTGACGGCGTTCCGACGGATTTTCCGACGCTAATACCGACGGAATCACCGACGGGTTGTCTGCACGCATGTCTGACACGTGTCCGTCTGCACTATTACCGACGTCATATACCGACGGCATTACCGACGGACCACGCATGTCTGACACGTGTCCGTCTGCACGCGTACCGACGAAATTGCCGACGGAACGGCCGACGGAACGAAAAGTTTGGCGGGATTTTTGAAATTTTTTGGTGCGCATTTCAATTAATTTCCGATGGAATTACCGACGGAAATTAATTGCACCGACATCAATTAATTTCCGTCGGTAATTCCGTCGGAAATTAAGCTATATATACCCCCCCGCACCTTCTCCTCTTCTCCTCTTCTCCCCTCCTCTTCTCTCCTCTTCTCCTCCCTCTTCTCCTCTTCTCCCCCTCTTCTCCCTTTCACTTCTCTTCTCCTCTTCACCCTTTCTCTTCTCCTCTTCTCCCTTTCTCTTCTTCTCTCATTTATATTTAGCTTTTAGAAGGATTTTATTGTTTTGGTGGTAGTTTTAAAAGGTATGTATTTTTTTTTCTTTATCTTTGTATTTTTTTTATTTTAATTATGATTATTTTTTTTGGTGTTCTTTGTTTTGTATATTGTTTGTAGATAAAATCTTAAATTCAACACATTATTAAGGTAAGCATTTTTTATTTCCAAATTTATTTTGAATTGATATAATGTTTTTTAGTTTTGTGTATTGTTTGTTTTGTGTTTATGTTGTGTGTTGTGTAGTGTTTTTTAGTTTTTTAATTTTATTTATTAATTTTAGTTTTTTAGTTTTGATATTATTGTTTATTATTGTTAGTTTATATCCGTAAATTTGAATATATGACTTTAATCTAATGTTTGTAACTCTAAGTACCAATTTAACAATGAATGTTCATAGTTGTAATTCTATATGATGTTATTGAATAAAATGTTGTGTTGATGATGATGAGTTGGGTTGAGATCCAGGATGATTGGATCGGGATGTGAAATAAAATTGGAAGTGTAATATGATTTTGTCGACAACTTGGGACCCCCCAGTACAGGGGAGACTCTGTCGAATTTTTTTTAAATAATCGAAGTTAATTATGTAATTATTCGTATACATTTGTGTAGATGCGTAGAATGAAATCTACAGCACGTCGTCAGAAGACGGTTGCAGCTAGTTCTTCTAGCAGCGAGGAGGACGTATCCTTAGGTGCTGATCACGGCGAGGAATCTACGCCAACTTGTGATGCTGCCTCTTCTAGCGCGGTTTCACAGCGCAGAAGCGGTGTGCCTTCACAGCGGGGTCAATTCACCCGCAAGTACCAGGCATAATGGAAGGATGACCTCTCAATGTAAGTTTGTTTAGGTTTTAGTTTTTTTTTTATATACTTATAACATAATTTATGAACAACTAATTAATATTAATTACTACTTTTATTTAATTTCAGGTTCACAAACATTGAGGCTGCAAGGACTATAACACTGGCGTTTAAATCGTCAATGGAGATTCCATTGTTTCAATGGAGCCAGGTTTCCAAACATCCTGAGTGGAAACCTAATATCGATGCATGGTTTAAGCGATTTCAGGTCGGTGTTAATTTTTAATTTCCAGCTTATTTTTAATAAATGATTTTTATAATTTTATATCTTGTACTATTTTTATTTTATATGAATTATTTATATACACAGAACAAATTTGAGTGGGATAGGGCGGACAACAATGTTGTGAGGAGGGTATGGGAGAATCACGCGGCAACTAGGTAACATCGACAATAATATTTATTTTTGTTTTATAATTTAATGTTTTAAATTCTAATTTGTTACTATGGAAGTAGGTTGCGTGATTTTTGGTATGACACCCAAAAAAAATCAAAAAGACATGCGAGGGATAACGGTCTTGAAGGATGGAATGAGGTGGCGGTTTGGCAGGAATTCAAACCGCCATTCATCTCGGGGGAAATATGGACGACATATATTGAGCACGTGACCTCAGAGCGGTTCTCACGGCGCTCACAGTCCGGCGCCGACAACCGGAACCGGCAAATTCATGGTTCGGTGACCACGCACACTGGCGGATTCGTCCCATTTAGCGCACATGCAAAGCGGATGATAAGATTAATTTTATTGAAATATATCGTCAATTAATTTGTCGTTCCTTATAATATATTTAACTTTCAACCTATTTTTTCCTTACAGGCTGCGTCTCTTGGACGTGAACCGAGTCCAATGGAGCTGTTTCTAGAGACGCATGTGCGGAGTCAAGACCGCCAAAAGGGGGTGCAGCAGTTCGTGGACAACCATGCTCAGCACTTCGTGGTATGTTCGTTCATTCATTTTATTTTGTAAGTTATTATTTTCTTGAATTGCATCTTGAATTGCATTTGATGATTTTTTTACCGATGGAATTTTCAGGAGACCTATAATAGCCGGTTGAGGGAGAGATATGGGGACAATCCGTCGACCCATCCAGATTTCGATCCAGATTTGTGGATGGAGGCGGGATTGTCTGGTGGACCCGATAAAAATAGGGTCTACGGGCTCTCCAACACTACGGCTGACAACTTGCGTTCGACTCGTAGTGTCTCAACTGTTGGAAGCTCTCTATCAGTATCGAACACCCAGTCTGAGGAGTTCATTGCGTTGAAACAACAATATCAACAACTCTCGACGAATTATGATGAGCTCCGTCAAATAGTCATGGAGATGAGATCAAAGATGGGTGACGATACTTGTGCAGCTTCTTTTTGGCCGTATGGTCCTGGGAACAACCAGCCTCCTCCTCCTCCTCCGCCTCCTCCTCCAGCTCCGCCGCTATTCTAGTTTAATTTTGTTTTTTCAACACATTACATTTGTAATGAATATTATTACTTTTACATTTTTAATGTTTAATGCATTTTTATTTGTTTATTAAGGTTTTTTACAATTAATAAATTATTTGTTTTATATATTTTAAATACCTACCGACGGATATACCGACGGATACTATCCGTCGGTATTTAACAGAGAGTTGCCGAACAATTACCATCCATGCCATATTTATCGACGGAATCACCGACGGATATTATCCGTCGGTGAATAAATTCCGACGGCATTACTGACGGATCATATCCGTCGGTATTACACAGAGAGTTGCAACAAAATTACAAGCCATGCCATAATTACCGACGGAAACGCCGTCGGTAATTCCGTCGGTAATTACCCTTGAAATTACCGACTGAGTTTCCGTCGGTAATGTTCCCGCGGGAAACTTTTTTTTGGCGCGCGCGTATCTTTCTGTATTACCGTCGGTGGGTGGTTTTTTTTATTTGCGACAGAATTAGCGACGGAAATGGGATTTACCGATGACTGTTATACCGACGGACGTGTTCCGTCGGTGAGTCCGTTGGTATTATTTTCACCGATGGATTGCATTGCTGTCACCGACGGAATGAGTCCGTCGGTAAAACTGGATAATGTTGTAGTGTGGGTTGGATGAATCCGATATGTGCAGTCAGGTTTCATGTTTTAGAAATTTGATATCATCTAGGAGCGAGCAAGGATAAAGAACAAATTTACAAGAACAGTGTCCACATAATTAAATTGGGAAGAACATATTCACCATAAATTTGTAACTACATTGGAGAAATATTACATTACATGAATCCTCTTTTTATAAGCTTATGATATTTTTTTCCCATATAGAAAAATATTTTATAGAAAAACAAAAGGTTATATACTATGAGATCTATTATAGGATGATGGTAGTTCAAGAGGTAGTTTAGAGGTTTTAGTGATTAGGGATTAAAATTTAAAGTTGACAGTTAAGTTTTTTAGTTGTAGTAGTTTAGTAAAAGGACTTAATTTATAGTTTGGAAATGGTTGAAGGATGTGGGATTCAAAAAACAAAAACTTTGTTGATGGAAGATATAATATTTGGATAAGAGTTTTAGGACAAAAGTTTTTAAACTTAGTTTAGTTTTTTTGGCTTGCTTTATAAGTGATGGTTGCATGCCTATTTATAGTATTCTTTACCAATCTAAATGGAACAATCTAGACAAAACTTCTAGCCGTAGAACTTGTTGGAAATTTAGCCATTACAATAGAAAATTCTAGAGTTATTTGTAGTATTTTTTAGAATTGAATTGATCTCTAGGATCTTCTTTAAATGCATTAATAATTTAACACATCTCTTTAATGCACTTAATTGATACTCCAAGTTGATCTTATAGTGCCTTGAACTTGACTCGTGGAAGCGCTTTCACAAAGATATCTGCTAATTGTTCTTCGGTCTTGCAATGCTCGAACTTGATTTCTTTGTTGCCAATCACTTTTTGTAGAAAGTGATATTTGATGGATATATGCTTAGTCCTCCTATGGAATACATGATTTTTTTTTTTCTCATAACAATCATTGGCCTATTATAACATAACAACATTGTAGATCCTTGTTGGCGCATTCCCATATCTTTCAATGTAAACTTGACCTAAATTAGAAATCTTATTAAATAAATAAGGAAATTAAAAACAAATAACGTGCAAATTAAATTGAACATTTGAATTAAAAGGGATGATATTTGATTTTGAAATCGGAAATAAATTGTTTGTGTATTAATTTTTGTAAAAATAGAATATGGAAAATGGCCTAAAAATAAAAAAACACAGAAATGAAAATAAAATTGAAAGAAAGTAACGTATGAGAAAAAAAAGGTATTGGGATGTATTTCGATGAAAATCGATGAGGTCAGCTGAAAGGCGGTATTAAAATGTGTTGGGAAATATTACCCAACAATTAAAAGGTAAAGTGAGGACATCGTGGGGATAAATAAAATTGTTGATATATATATATATATATATGCGCTTATGTGGCCGGCTAGTTAGGGAAAAGAGAGAAGGGAGAATTTTTGTGAGTTTATCCTAAATCCTTTCATTTCTCTTGGAAAACTCATGTGATAGGCTAGTTTTAATGAGGATTTATATAAGTAAACACCTAAACACCATACTAGAAGAGATGTGGGAGATAAATTTTGTGAGAAGCAAGGGAGTTAGAGGCGAGAGGGTCACGACTTGGTAAGGAATAAAAAAGGGCTTGAAAATTTTTGACTGGTTGACATTTGAAGCTTGAATTATTACTTAGTAAGTTGTTCTAATGCTATTGAAATAGTTATTATGAGGTTAATTGATAATGATTGAACACTACAAGATTTAACAGTTTTACCGACGGAATTTTTCCGTCGGCGTAAGACACATATTCTGTCGGTAATTAATTTACCGACGGAATCACCGACGGAAATGCTCCGTCGGTAATTTTTTTTCCGTCGGTAAATTCGTTGGTAATAAAAAAATAAATTTATCCGCTTCATTTCGTCGGTATATCCCTCGGTAATAATATTTTTTTATTACCGACGGATTTACCGATGGAATTTCCGTCGGTAATTATTTAATAACATTTTTAAAAAAATTCATTTTATAAAATTATAAAATAATTAAATTAGCATAAATTAACACTGTATAATATATACTCAAAATGCTTGGAAAAAAGAATAAGAAAATCAACTCAAACAAATTTGCAACAAATAAATAAAACGAAAAAATAAATTCAACTAAAAAAATTCATATGAAAAAAATAAAGTTGCAATTGCTAAAAATTTAAAAATCCTATAAATAAATCAACTAAAATTGAACTCATATGAAAAAAAAATCTCACAACAACATTTATACAATTATTAAGAACAAAAACAATTAAAATAAAATAAAAAACAAATATAGTGAAAAAAATCATGAAAAAAGAAGAAAAAAGAAAAATCTTACCTTAATGTAGTTGCAAGTGAAGCTAAGGAGAGAAAACAAATTTCGTTAAGCATATTAATTAAAAAAAAACTAAGAGGATAAAAGAAGAAAGAAGAAGAAGACATATCCAAGCATGGAAAAAAAGAGAAGGAGATGAGGAGAGAAAAGAAAAGAAAGAAATATATATTGATGTTTTTTACATATAGTGAAGAAGAAGAAGAAGAAGAAGAATAAGGAGAAGAAATGAGTCTGTCTCTTGTGAAATAAGGGGATTCAGGCTTTTTATTGGGGCGCGTTACCGACGGATTTACCGACGGATAATTGAATATTAATATTTTTTAATTATTCTGTCGGTAATTCCATCGGTAATATTTAATTTAAATCTTCAATTTCGTAAATTTTTTTCAGAAACCGCCAACAATTACCGACGGTTTTTCAATCCGTCGGTGATTCCGTCTGTAATATTTAAATGAAAATTTTAAATTAATTGAATTTTTTCAGAAAACAGCCAAATAACACTCTCTGAAAAATACCGACAGAAAATTCCTTCGGTGATTCCCTTTGTAATTGACATGATGAACAGTGTTCACAGTATACCGACGGAATTTACCGACGGTAAATTCCGTCGGTAATTTCGTTGGTAAAAATGACACGTCATCTTTTTTTTTTTGCTTTGTTTTAAATTTTTTTCCCACGGTAATTCCATCGGTATATACCGAGGGAATATTTCCGTCGGTAAAATCCCTCAGAAATTTACTGACGAAAATATTCCCTCGGTATTTCCGTTTGTATTTATCAATTTTCTGGTAGTGGAAAATCTTCAATTTAAGGAATTAGGATTCTTGATAACATTTGGGGATATTATAGAATTGTTGTGCTATAATATAATTGGGTTGGAATAATGATAGACTAGCTCAAAATATCAAATATAAAAAAAGGAAATCTATGTTTTGGTTATGGGTAGAACTAACTATTGTTGAAGGGATTAAGAAGTTATGAAAGTTTCGATTAAAGCTAAGAAGAAAAGGACTTTGAACTCAATTTATTTAAATTGACATGGTAATTCTGTAGGAATATGTAGTTTTAAAAATAAAATGATTGACTAATGAATAAAATCATGGAGTACAATGGAGCTCCATGGCCGACCAGAAAGGGAAATAACTTGGAGGTTGATAGAATTATGATAATGCTTGTGAAATGTAGTGAAAATGTGTATATGGTTATGCAAATGATAAATTAAAAGAGTTGAATTATTTTTATTTAATGATGATGAGTTCTCAATTAATTATAAGTTTTATCATTTGAAGTATATTGGACAAGTGAGAAGTTTACTTGTATGTGAATTGGTATAATAATTAAGTTTTTCTTTGGAAGAGTTTTGGCTATCTCAAATAAAATGTGAATAGGATTAGTTGGTTTTTAGGAGATTGTGTTTTAGTGGTGTTATAAGATATATGGAATGGCAATGCTTACTTTGAATGGTGAGAGGATGAATGAAAATACTTAGTTGCTTGTTAAACCCAGATAGAAAACTGAACAATTTCATTACTTAATTTCCAAAGGAGATTAGGACTTAACAATGATAAAACTTGGGATAAAACTCTAGATATTAGCTTTCAAACGGGACTAACCTTGCTTAATTTAGAGTTATAAAGCTCTAGATATGAGTTAAAAACTGAGGAGAGGTTAAATTGAATCCTGCTGGACAACTTGAATAGGTGGCTATAACGGGTAGTTTTGGATGTGTTCATGTTAGGACTGGTTTTTTTTTTTCTTTAGTATACTTGTATCTTTGTACCTCAGTGTTTAGAAGAGACAAGTCATGCCCAAAACCAAATTCTACAACTTTGGTTATGATTAAATTAGAAACGACGTCTTTGAAGTGAGATTTCAATGATATAAGTTATAAGAATGAAACTTGAGTATACTAGAGTATACATGTGTGTATGAATTATAAGAAGTTTATTTTGTTAATTAGATCAAGAATGAGAAGTTGAAATGAAGTTTCCACTAGAAGTTAAATTGTAAATGATGATTAAGTTGAAAGAAATCAACTTAGATTATATTATGCAGAACAAACATTGAATGAAAAATGATATGGTATATCTATTGATACAGGAGAGGCCACAAGAGCTCTACAACAGTAGGGAGGTACATCTAGCACACATACAGCATGTAGGTGTATAACACCTCGATACTTTAGTAATTAAGATAAAAAATTACAATTTCATTGAATGTGCCTTGTTTTTAATTTAGTATTGATGAGATTGGAACTAGCTTCTTAGTAATGGGACTAGTGCCTAGTCATGGGTAGAGAAACTAGCTTCCCAGTAATGGAACTAGTGCCTTGTAAGAGGCAAATGAACTAGTTATTCAGTAATGAAACTAATGCCCAAAAATGGATAGGGAAAACAAGTTATCTGGTGATGGGGCTAGAGCCCTGTAATGAGCAGTGAAGCTAAATACCCAGAAAGGGGAGATTGTGCCTGATAATGGGCTAATAGTATTAGGTTAATGATGATCAGGGCATATGATTTATCATGATGATTTGATAAAACCATAAAGAGAAAATTAATTGAAAATGATGAATTGAGATTAAAATGTATCATTAAAGCTGTTTTTGTTGATTGTATGATTTAAAATATAGTTATATTTATAATGTGTGATACATCAATTTTAGGTACTTCGCAGCTGCATGTAGAATGATAGATATTTAGGACTCCTTTTGTTAAGTTAGTGGACATGTAATTAGCAAACCTTTAGTCATGTAAATGTTAGACATGTAAATAATACTAATCCTCATGATGTTGTAATACTTTTGATAAACTCACTAGGTTAATGTTTATGGATTCTCTTAAACATTTAAGAATTATATATAAGTATATAACAATAACTTAGATTATTCTGGTTACTTTTATGATGAGTATTAGAACTATGATTATTAGATGAATTTCTAGTGGTAATTCCATTACAAGTGTTTGAATTTTTATACATCATTTAATTATGCATATATTATGACTTCGAGTTGTGTTGATGTGGAAGTCCAAGATGGCTGGACATGATTGTGAAGTTGATTTACTAAGTGTTTTAAAGTTGTTGATAACTTAGTACGGTCCAAATATAAAGAAAGCTTTGCCAAAATTTCAGTAAATCTATTAGTAATTGAAATTGCATGATCCTTTGAATAAATGAATTACTGTACAAAAAAAAACATTGTTTCTATAATTATCACAAAGAAAATCACGTGGAAATTATATCTAAATATAATAGGATGTTACATCTAATATTCTTTTAAGTCATATATATAGCTTGACTTATTGCTCTTGTGACTGCCACATACTCTACTTCAACTGATGATTGTGCTACTCATTTTTTCTTTTTATATGCCTAATAAAATACTCCAAAAACTGAGTGAAAATGTGTAGTCTAAAATGCTTCTCATATCATCAATCAATCCAGCCCAATCACACTGTCTATGCATACAAGTAGTCTTGCTTATGTAGTTGGTTTATACCATATGCCATACTCCTTTATTCCTTGCAAGTATCTAAGTTTTGTTTTAGCAACTATGTAGTGGATTTGGCTTGGACTTTGCATGAACTCGATAGTAAACTTGTTGCATATATTATATCTGGTCTTGTTGTTGTTAGATATAGTAAGTTCCCAATTAAACTTCTGAATATTGACGCGTTCACCTTTTTTTATCTATCTTTCTTCTGTAATTTCTCATTAGTCACGAGTGGAGTAGCAACTGCTTTGCATGTTGTCATCTTGAATTTCTTTAGGAGGTTCTTTTATGAGATAAATATTCCTTCATTTTCTTGATCTATTTCTATCCCTAAAAAATAATGCATCAAGCCCAAATCTGTCATTTCAAAAGTCTTCATCATGTATTCTTTGAACTCTTGAATCATCTATTTGTTGTTTCTCATATAGATAAGATCATCAACATAGAGAGAGACAATATGGGTGTCATAGCTATTTTGGGTCTTGATGTAAAGTGTTGGCTCACTCTCACTTCTCCTGAATCCTTGTTCGTTGAAGCAACTGTCAATTCTACTATACCAGGCCCTTGGTGCTTAATTAAGCCCAGACAATGCTTTTTTTAATTTTAATACTTTATCGTTGTTACTTTTTACTACAAAGTCGAGCAGTTTCTCCACATAGATTTCTTATTCTAAAACTCCATTCAAGAAAGAGAAATTCATATCAAGCTGATAATTTTTCCATCTCTTTTAGGCAGTTAAAACAATTAATGCTCAAATAGTGTCTAGCTGAGCAATTAGAGCAAATATTTCATTGTAGTCAATGCCAAGTAGTTGAGAGTAGCTTTTTGCTACTAACCTTTCTTTATACTTTTGTATTGAGCCATTAGAGTTAAGCTTTGTTTTATAGACCCACTTAACTCCAATGACCTCTTTATTTTCTGGTCAACCTACTAGCTCCCATGTCTTATTTTTCTTGATCATTTTAATTTCTTCCTCTATTACCTTCACCCAAACTTCTTCTTTAGATGCAGCTTCATAGCTTTCAGGCTCCACAACTGTAAAGTTGTAACACTCATAAATGTCAATTAGTGACCTCATTTTACTAACTAGTGAACTTGAAGAAGTTTCTTCTTGATTTGTTGATTAAGAAGATCTTGGTGATGATGATGGATTTCTACTTTCTTCAACATCTCCTCCATCAACTTGAGTTTAGAGAAAATTGATCATTCTCTTTTCAATTTTTTCTCCATCCCAATTCCACTTAATATTCTCATCTCATCGAACTTAAGTTGAATTGGGATGGTGCAACAATCTCCATCAAAGTAAAGAGCGTAACCTTTTTCCATCATTTAGCCTACGCTCAATTAAATTACTTTTAAAATTTGGGACAAACAATACATTGTTAACAAATTACATATGTTCCTTTGTTTTCATAGTGATATTGCCTTTTCCTTTAGCCTTGATCGTTGCATTGTTTGGGACTTTGGAATTGATTGATGAGTCAATGTAAATATGGTATCCTCGCTTCTCATATGGTTGTTACACATGCTATCAATGCACTACACATCTTTCTTGTCTTGAGTGGTAGCATGACAATAATAGAATAACTGCTCTTCATCTTCCTTCTTCTCGTTAAAAATTTCTTAGTGATTATTTTTTATGCGGTAATCCTTTTCTAGATGTCCGAACCATCCACAAAAGTGACATTGTGGTTTACCATGGTTCTAACAATCTTTCTTCATGTCATAACCCAATTTTAGGTTTCCCCTAAAATTACCATTTCCTTTTAAAATGAAAAGCAATAAAACAACTTGAAAATAAACAAAACAAAACTGGCAACTTGGCAAGAACAAACTTCGGTTTCAAATGCATGGAGGAACCAAAATAGAATTTTAGATAAAATTAGAAGCCTAATTGTACCCCATTATATCCAAGACTGAAGGAAAATACAGATTCAAGGTCAAATTAAATGATTATTAGACAAATCTGTATAAAAAATAAGATTGAGGGCTTATTAAACCTTGAATAGGCCAATCTAATTTAATTATGGGCCTAATTGAAGTTTTGATTAAGATTAAGAATTCATTTGGGTCAAATTAAAAGATTTAATTATGTGCAAGGATTTAATTATACTTTTAATGAGTTAAACTAATTTATTAAGGACTTAATTAGTGAAAAATTAAGTTTGGAAGCTTAATTGGGGTTTAATTGAGAAGATTGAAATTTGGAGGACTAGATTTAATTTTTCCAAACTCAATTGGGTGAAATTAAGGATAAAATTACAAAAAATCAAAGTTTAAGGGTAAATTGAAGAATCCTAAAACCAAGGATTAAGGTGAAAGAAGCGTGCACATTCAGGGACTGTAATTGGTTAAAATCAGGAGTAAATTTGAAGAAATTAGAAGTTTAAAAATTAATTGAGGATGAAATTGAAGACAACAAAAATTTAGGGTCTAAATTGACATAACTACGGACTTAATCGAAAGAAATCTTGAGAAATTAACCTAAAATTTCCAAATTCTTTGCAATTTAAAGATCAAGTTTCTCTTTGTGAAATGAACAAAACAATGCCGTTTTGGCACCACTATTCATTTTCTTCTTCATTTCTCTTGTGGAGAGCTGGCTGGGGTTCCTTTTTTTTTTTGTAGAGCATTTAATGCTCTCCCATGCCTTATGTAAGATAAAATGGATGCTCATCTGGTAGCCCTGACATCATACTACCTCCCAACATGATTCTCGCCGAGTAGTTCCCCCTGTAGTCGCTGTAACACCGATATAAAATTGCTGACTCGACCAGCCTTTGATAGCCTGGTTTGAGAGTACCAGGTTACTACCTCGGCATCAATGGCTGAGATTATTCTAAGGGGATTAAAGGGAGTTAGGAGCTGAGTCAAAAGGATCATATTCATCTCCATCACCTCCTATAAATAAGAGTCTCGTTTAGTTCCAAAGATAGCTAGACTTTATACTAAAAAAACCCATATAGAAAAAAACATCACCTATCTTGTTCCAACCAAGATCTACACTAGCCTAATACCATACTAGCACCCATACACCGCGTTTGTAAACCTTTCAGCATATAAACACTCGGTCCTACCAAAACCAACTTAAACTCTCCCCTGTTCCAGTCAAGAGTACCTCCTTCTCCCTTGTCCAACCAAGAACTCCAGATCTCTATCTCCTTTTTCCAACCCAAAATACCATAAAGAAACACCCATTCCAATAGTTAGCCAGCCAAGAACAAATAACAAAAAAAAAACCTTTCATGAAGCCACAATTACAAGTTCTATGTTAGTAAAAAAACAATAACATATTTCTTTTTCTTCGTCTTTTTCTTCATTGTGTAGAACTCAATACCTCCCTCCCTTTTCCACAACTAAAACACTACCTTCCCTAAAAAAAATAGGGAAGTTTTCATAGACTCCCAACCATTCGCTTCAACCTCTGTGACACGACCAAAAGATTGATGTCTTCTCCCAAGTGCAGGAGTGTCGAAGTAATAAATAACCCGGCAAGACCGGGGTCGAACCACAAGGAGGTTAATTGTATAAATTATAGTTAACAGCAACACAATAACAACAATAATAATAGTAATAATAATAATAATAATAATAATAATAAAGAAGAAGAAGAAGTTGATGAGAACTTTGAGATGGAAGATTAACGTAAGGATTAAACAATGATAACAACACATGTCAAGGTTAGAGGATCCACTAATGGTATTTCAAACAAGTATAATATAAACTTTTTTTTATTCAATTGGAAACCACACACAAAGGAGGTTCCAATCAGATTATAAATTGTTAACATGATTACATTAGTTATCTTATTTGAATAATGCTAATACTTGTAAATGTTGTTAGGCATTCATGATTATAACTTATGTTAACAACAAATCAAGTTCCTTTCATAGCTCAGGTGTCGGTTATACCATACAGTATGGGCTATGAAAGTGCCAAGTATTTGTTGTACCAAGTGTTATACAACATAAATCTAGATTAACCATTTAACAAGCAAAGTATTAAAAGTGAACAAGATAACAAATATAAAGCATGTTAGTATCCAACATTAAGGTCCATGTTAAGTTTATATTATACTTATTCTTACACCATTAGTGTACCCTTTTCACCTTGACATAATTAACTTAGCAACACATAATGAAAGAAAGAAACATAAATAAACAAGGAAAGGAAATGAAAAGCATAAGCAAGAAATTAATATAAGCAAAACTTAAGCATTACAAAATATAAAGAGAGAGCAAGAGCATGATCTTGATCTGAACACCAAGATGCCTAAATACATGGCAAATGCCTCCTTTTATAGGCCAAAATTCGGAACTATTGATTTGTTGACTAATTGATGAATGGGTGGCCACATCTTGACTTGATGACAATTCTTATCTTCTTGTCTGCCAAAAACGTCATTGATAACGTCATAATTTGAACAGACTTCAATCATGAAAGTTCTAGGCAATTGTCTTATCTTTCCAGGGTAAAAATGTGAGATCATTTGGACTTCTAGAACTCGAGATATGGGCTGAACACTGAACAGTGTCTGGGCTGCAGGACAAATTCGGACTTCTTCGTTGTTACTACAATTTGGACTTGAAAACGGCCTTGTTAAATCTTGGGCTCCCATGAAAGTTGTAGACCTATGTCTTATCTTTCCATCCATATAAAATAGAACTAAATCCGAGATCTACAGCTCCAGATATCACCCAATTATCAAACAGTGTTCCGGTTTGGACTGCACCAATCATCTCTTTTCTAAGTTTGGCCATCTCTTTGTCCTTTCAACTCATCAATCAATTCTTTCATTTATGTGATAGGCCTGCATTTAAGATGAACATTTACCATAAATTAAAGGTATCTTATATTATTAGATATGTTATTATAAAACATGCTTTAGTTAAGGAGTTATTGATACTTCAAGTGCAAAATGACGATATAAAACCTTGATAAAAATGCACTTTTAAGTACTAATCACACCCCCCAACCAGCTTATTACTAGTCCCTAGTAATCAAAGCGTTAAAATAGAAAAACAATTTGCAACTTTCACAAAGCAAGGCATTCATCATTCAACTTCTATTAATCTATCCAGATAAACAAACTCTCATTAAATTTATATATCTGCTCAATACCTCTTAAACAAAATATTAATAAACCTTTTTTTTTATGTGCTCAATGTATGAAAACATAGATGATGGGGCTTTTATTGGAAGAAAACAATATTCTGTTCTAATGTTTAAGGTTAACTTCCTTGGGTTGGGATTATTATCTTCTTCTCTTTTTTTTTTCTTTTTTTTTCTTTTTCAATATATATACATATACTTAAAACACAATGCATCTTTAACCCATGTAACGAGCTTTCGGTTAATGACTCCCAGACCAGTTGGTCTTAGGGCATTAGGTGTTGAGACACCCCTACGAGCTTAGTAACTCGGGTTGCAGATACTGATACGTAGATAGTGCAATGTTTGATTCCCTTAAGCTTTTCTCCTTAACCCATGTAACAAGCTTTGGGCCAATAGCTCCCAAGTCAGTTGACTTTAGGGTATTAGGTGTTAAAACACCCCTTCGGGCTTAATTGCTTAAGTTAGGGAGGCTACGAAACCAAACTTACCTACGTTTTTATTATCATCATTTTTTTATTTCTTTTATTTCTTTTCTTCTTTTTTTTTTCTTTTTTTTTCTTTTTTTTTTGAAAATTATATACTATCCCTATCCCTTAGTTGTTACCTTTAACAAAAGAACATAAATAATGTGATAATCCAATATGCAACCCACAATCATATGTTAAAGTGTGTGTGTGAAAATGAAGGTTTAAGAATACTTGTTAAATGAGTATATGAGCAGAATCAAGTGATAATAATGCGAGAGTTTGTAAACCTGAATATTTCAAGAAGTATTCTAATAGGCCTTGTTATGAATATTGCAAATAACCATTGGAAAATGTTTACTAAGATGCGTCTCAAGAGTCACTAAAATTTCCCCTTACTCTGCCATCCTAGGAATAACAGTTTTGTCAAATGGTTTTAATAATAGCAAAAACAGTTAGTAAGTTTTTTTTTTTTTGTCAACTACTACCCTCCCCCCCCAACCAGAACGAGACATTGTCCTCAATGTCTTAAGGTAGAAAGATAGAGTATAGAAGACATCACCTGAAACAACGAACACTGACAAACCTGAAACACACTTAAACAAATATAAGAAATAACAACACAAAATAATATGCTATTAATAAAACCAAAAGACACAAGGATTCACAAACGAAGGCTCAAATCCAATCTAAGCTTTTTACGGCTTTCTGTAGTTGACCAATTTATGCGACTCATGGAAGGATCAATTACAGGGGTGAAAGATTGTAGTTTGTCGATCAATTGTTCAGCAGTAGCAGCAGAGATTATGATTTGTCGTGCCGAAGATGTTAGAAATTCCTGTTCCACAGCTTGATCAAGAAAAGACAACAATTTATCATAAAAACCATTAACATTGAGCAAACCTATAGGTTTATGGTGAATGTGAAGTTGGGCCCAAGAGGAAATATGAAAGATCTCTTCCAATGTGCCCAAACCACCTGGTAAGGCAATGAAGGCATCAGCATGGTTAAACATTGTATTCATTCGATCAAACATTGTGGAGACTTGTAGTTCCTCTTCAATTGTTCTTCCAATGATGTCCCCTTTTGTTAAAGCTTCGGGGACGACCCCCAAAACTTGACTACCTCCTAAAATGCAGCTATTGCCACACCCCCCATTAACCCAAGGCTCCCTCCCCCATACACTAAATGAATCTTTTTCTTAGCTAGTACCTGACCAAGATGATTTGCTGCTTCCAAAAAAGCTATTTCCTTCCCAGGACTGGATCCACCGAAAACACAAATATTTTTTATGTGATAACTTGAGGGACCTGCCATTTCTACACACTTCTATATCTGTCTAATGTAAGGGTTGAGTAGAAATGAGGGGAAGGAAGAGAAGATTTTATAGATGAGGATTTGAAAATGCAATCATATCACCTAGATATAGGCCAGCTGGAGTCTCACACTCTCTCTCTCTCTCTTTATGTATTTATTTATTTATTTTGAAAAGCATGTGTATGTACAGGTAGTTGTGATTGTGGCTCACATCTTCCCTTGGTTTTACGTCCAAGAACGGCTTAAACGCCCTCTATGGGTCGGGGATAGGCTTCCCATCCAGTTTTCTTAAAAACTGGCAAACAGAGTCTTTTTTAGTCAGATTCCCAAGACTAAGTCGATCATGTTCTTTATGAAAATGGGGCCATAAATCATGAATAGCACGGTGCACATCTCCACTAGGATGCGTCTCAAGGGTTAATAGAAGATTATCTAAAGACCCCTTACTCAGGCCATCCTTAATGAATTGTATTTTATCTTCACGGTTTATAGATACCATTCCTAAAGAACGACATGTTGCATTACAAGTCCATCTGGCACATCTGTGACAGACTTTCAGTCGTTTTGCACGACGTTTCTTTGCAAAAGTGCTTTTACCTGTTCCAGGCATGTGTGAAATGAAAGAATTGGAGGACTCACCTGATAATCGGACCTTTGCTTCAATCAGCCAGCGAATATCCTCAGGAATTCCATGATTCATTAACAACCTCAATCTTGCACACCTAGCACGGTAAATTTTTGTAATCGCATTCTGAGGCAGAGCGGGAAAGTACTTTTTCAATTTTTCAAGAGTGGTGTCCATTTTCAAATGAGAATTGGAGAAGAGAGTCAAAGAAGGGAGAAAGAGCAAAGAATTGCACAAATATACAGATATCAGTTATTATGGGAAACTGAAAGAACCGACTGAAGTCACGGAGTACCGTTATCCGCCATTTGACCGGGGTGAGAGAGACTAGCAAAACAAAATTCACACCAAAACGAAACACAAAACAATGTGAGAAAAAGAATCATTCTTTATATACAGGATCACTTAATTCAGTAGAGTCATTTTCAACTGAAAAATTGTCAAAGTAAACTTTCAAACGATGCCCATTTACCTTGAAAACATTGTCATTCTTTGGATTCTCGATATCACAGGCCCCATATGGATACACATGTTTCACAATAAAAGGACCGCTCCATCTTGATCTTAGCTTTCCAGGAAATAAATGGAGTCGAGAATTATAAAGCAAAACTTTTTGACCAACATCAAATGTTTTTCTCAAGATTCTCTTGTCATGAAATTCTTTTATTCTTGCTTTATGAATTTTTGAATTCTCATATGCATCATTTCTTATTTCCTCAAGCTCATTTATTTGTAACTTACGCAGCTGACTAGCATCATCAAGGTTTGAATTGAAAGCTTTGATAGCCCAATAAGCTTTATGTTCCAGTTCCACAGGCAAATGACAAGGTTTTCCATAGACTAGTCTATAAGGTGACATACCTAATGATGTTTTATAAGCAGTTCGATAAGCCCAAAGTGCATCATTAAGTCTTAAAGACCAGTCTTTCCTATTAGGGTTCACTGTTTTCTCTAAGATCTGTTTGATCTCCCTATTAGCAAGCTCTACTTGTCCACTTGTCTGAGGATGATAAGGGGTGGCAACTTTGTGTGTGATTCCATATTTCTTCATTAAAGACTCAAATGGCTTGTTGCAGAAATGTGTTCCACCATCACTTATCATGGCTCGAGGGATTCCAAATCGACTCAAAATATTTTCTTTCAAGAACTTTATCACTGTTTTATGGTCATTGTTTCGACTTGGAATTGCCTCTATCCATTTTGAAACATAATCTACTGCGACTAATATGTACAAGAAACCAAATGATGGAGGAAATGGACCCATGAAATCTATACCCCAACAATCAAAGATCACAATGACAAGAATAGGATTTAAAGGCATCATGTGACGTTTTGAAATAGATCCCAACTTTTGACAGTTTTCACAAGTCTTGCAGAATGCATGTGAATCCTTGAACATGGTGGGCCAGTAAAATCCACTTTGTAAGATTTTTGCAGTGGTCTTTCTTGATGAGAAATGACCCCCACATGCTTCAGAATGACAAAATTTAATGACACTACTTACCTCATTGTCAGGAATGCATCTTTGAAATATTTGATCAGGACAATATTTGAATAAATAAGGGTCATCCCAATAAAAGTTCTTTACTTCGTTCAAGAACTTTCTTTTGTCTTGGGTACTCCAATGAGCCGGCAATTGTCCTGAAACAAGAAAATTAACAATATTAGCATACCAAGGCATTGTAGAGACAGAAAATAAAGATTCGTCAGGAAAGTAGTCATCGATTGGTGTGATGTCAGATCTCGATTCTGTTGTCAATCTTGACAAGTGATCTGCAACAACATTTTCGGTGCCTTTCTTGTCTTTGATTGTGATATCAAATTCTTGAAGTAACAAAATCCACCGAACCAATCTAGCCTTAGAATCTTTCTTAGAAAGAAGATATTTCAATGCTGCATGATCACTAAAAACAACAACAGGTGAGCCAACAAGATAAGACCTGAATTTTTCACATGCAAATACTAATGCAAGTAATTCTTTTCAGTGGTGGTGTAATTCATTTGAGCACTATTCAAAGTTTTACTTGCATAGTAAATCACATAGGGTTTCTTATCTTTTCTTTGTCCCAAGACAGCACCCACGGCATAATCACTAGCGTCACACATTATTTCAAAAGGTAATGACCAATCAGGAGGTTGAATGACAGGAGCAGAAGTAAGCAGGTTTTTAAGTTTAACAAAGGCTTCTTCACAATGTTCAGTCCATTCAAAAATATTATCCTTTGTTAGAAGGTTACTCAAGGACTTAGATATTACACTAAAATCTTTGATGAACCTTCTATAAAAACCAGCATGTCCTAAGAATGATCTAACATCTTTAATAGATTTTGGTGTTGGCAAGTTAGCAATTAACTCGATTTTAGATTTGTCAACCTCAATTCCTTTTGATGAAACAATGTGACCAAGTACAATGCCGTTTGTTACCATAAAGTGACATTTTTCCCAATTCAGTACAAGATTCTTCTCTTCACACCTGCTCAAAACCTTTTCTAAGTTAGTCAAACAATCATCAAATGAATCGCTAAAAATAGAAAAATCATCCATAAAAATTTCAAGAAAACGTTCAACCATATCACTAAATATACTGAGCATGCATCTTTGAAACGTGGCTGGTGCATTACATAATCCAAAAGGCATCCTTCGATATGCAAAAGTACCAAATGGACATGTGAAAGTAGTCTTCTCTTGATCTTCCAATGCAATTTCAATTTGGTTATAACCTGAATAGCCATCTAGGAAACAATAAAATTCATGACCTGCAACTCTTTCTAGGATTTGATCCATGAAAGGTAAAGGAAAATGATCTTTTCTAGTCATTGAATTAAGTTTCCTATAGTCAATGCACATGCGCCAACCAGTAATAGTCCTAGTTGGAATTAACTCATTTTTCTCATTTGTTATCACAGTGACTCCAGACTTTTTGGGTACAACTTGGGTAGGACTTACCCATTTGCTGTCAGAAATAGGATAAATGATTCCATTATCTAGAAGCTTAATGACTTCATTTTTCACTACTTCTTTCATATTAGGATTAAGCCTTCGTTGCATTTCTCTAGAGGGTTTAGCATTTTTCTCCAAATAAATCTTGTGTGTGCAAATCAAAGGACTAATTCCTTTTATGTCAGCTATGGTCCATCCTAATGCATTTTTATGCATTTTCAGAGTTTGTAATAACTTACCTTCTTGATGTGCATTAAGTTTGGAAGAGATTATTACCGGAAAAGTTTCATTTTCTCCCAAAAACGAGTATTTGAGATTGAATGGTAACGGCTTCAAATCCGGTTTTGGTGGTTGAACACTTGAAGGTATGGATTCAATTGATCGTGGTGGCAATTCCTCAATTTTCGGTCTCCAACTATTTGCCTTTGATTCTTCCTGAAAATAAACCATTTGCAAATCATCAGATTCATCAATCTCAATTTCACTAGAAGTGGTTTGAAATTGATCATGAACTAATTTTTCAGTAAAGTCCACTTCCTGTAAATCATTATCATCTCCAGGTTGCTTGCAAATGTTGAAAATATTCATCTTCAATGTCAGGTTTCCAAAAGATAGCTTCATCAGTCCATTCCTACAATTAATCAATGCATTAGAAGTTGCAAGAAACGGACGTCCTAAAATAACAGGAAATGAATTACATGCTTCAACAGGTTGTGTGTCCAAGACAATAAAATCCACTAGATAAATGAACTTATCGACTTGTACTAACACATCTTCAATTATTCCTCTAGGCACTTTTACAGATCTATCGGCAAGTAAAAGAGTTACAGAAGTTGGTTTTAACTCACCTAGATTGAGGCTTTGAAAAACTGAATATGGAAGTAAATTCACACTAGCTCCAAGATCAAGTAAAGCTCTTTCAATTTTATGTTCTCCAATAAAGCAAGAAATTGTAGGACAACCAGGGTCTTTATATTTCAATGCATTATTGTTCTGAAGAATGGCACTTACTTGTTCGGCTAAAAAGGCTTTCTTTTTCACATTCAGTTTTCTCTTCACAGTGCATAAATCTTTCAAAAATTTAGCATAAGAAGGAACCTGTTTAATAGCATCCAACAAAGGTATATTGATCCTTACCTGTTTGAAAGTTTCAAAGATTTCAGAGTTGTGATTAACTTTCCTTTGTTTGGTCATGACATGAGGAAATGGAAGTGCTGGCGGGGAATCAGTCTTTTCTTTGTAATGATCAGATTCAACCCCTTCCTTACCCTCAGAGATTGACTCATCATCATTCTCATAAGGTTCAAGAATGGGTTTTTCAATAACCTTACCACTGCAAAGAGTGATGACTGATTTTGCTTGATCCATGTGTTGGCTTCCAGAACTACTTGCATTCGCATTGTATTGCCCCTTTGGATTTTGTTGTGGTTGAGATGGAAACTTACCTTTCTCTTGGAAACTGAGAGCAGATGTGAACTTTGCAAGAGTATCTTTAAAATCTGTCATGCTTTGAGCAAGTTGAGTGTTAATTGCCTCTTGCTTTTTCATAAATGCATGCAATGTTTCCTCAAGATTTCTTCTAGGAGGCGGAGCATAAGGAGGTGCATATCCATGAGAATTTTGGAAATTATGGTGTGCTTGAAACGGTGGTTGTGAAGTTTGTGCATTATTGTTATCACTCTTCCAATTGAAATTTGGGTGATTTCTCCAACCAGGGTTGTATGTTTGCGAGTATGGGTTATGATTGGGCCTTTGGAAACTGTTTAATGCATGGGCTTGTTCATGGAGACATTCTTTAAAAGAAGGCAAAGTTGGACAGTCATTGGTTGAATGTTCGTTGGTTTCACAGATTTGACACGCAATGTCTTGAACAGATTTTAATTGACCACTCTTTTTCAATTCTAGTGCTTCGACTTTTTTAGCTAAAGATGCAAACTTGGCTTGGAGGTCATGATCTTCCCTAAGGTTGTACATACCTCCACTAGATGTATGAGGTTGGGTTTTACTTGGTGCCTCATAAGTTCCTGTAGTGTCCCAATTTTGCGCATTTTCAGCTAGCAAGTCTAGGTATTCCATCGCTTCATTAGGGTCTTTATCCTCAAAAGTTCCATTGCACATCAATTCAACCATTTGCCTATCTCTAGGAGTTAACCCTTCATAAAAATGTGAAACCAATCTCCATGTTTCAAAACCATGACGGGGGCAAGTAGTAAGCAAGTCTCGATATCTATCCCAACATTGGTAAAATGTTTCTCCTGGTTTTTGAGTAAAAGTGATGATTTGTTTTTTGAAAGAGTTTGTTCTGTGAGATGGAAAAAACTTCTTTAAAAATTGTTGTTGTATTTCATCCCAAGCATGAATGGATCCAGGTCTCAAATTTTATAGCCATGTTTTAGCTTTATCTTTTAGTGAAAAAGGAAAAAGCTTTAACCTAATGGTGTTCATGCTATAATTTGAGTCATTATAGGTGTTACAGACCTCCTCAAATTCCCTTAAATGCAAGTATGGATTTTCTAAATCTAAACCGTGAAAAGAAGGTAAAAGTTGAATAATGTCTGGCTTAAAATTAAAATGAGATGCATCAGGAGGAAAAACTATGCATGAGGGTGCACTTGTTCTTGTGGGATTCATGTGGTCTCTAAGAGTTCTAACCCGAATATTCTCATTATTCTCATTATGAAGCGATTGGTTATCTTCTTCGGCCATATTTTCTGAAAATGATGAGGATACCCTACAAAGTCTACCACTTAATGTACGTGACCACACTCTCATGCACGTGTAAAAAGAGAATAAAAAGAAGAAGAAAACAAAGCAAAACAAAAAAAATAAACAAAGTTAGATACAAGAAAAGTAAAAAGAGAGAATAAAATAAATACTATAATTTGTACAAGAATTTACCTCCCCGGCAACGGCGCCAAAAACTTGACACGACCAAAAGATTGATGTCTTCTCCCAAGTGCAGGAGTGTCGAAGTAATAAATAACCCGGCAAGACCGGGGTCGAACCACAAGGAGGTTAATTGTATAAATTATAGTTAACAGCAACACAATAACAACAATAATAATAGTAATAATAATAATAATAATAATAAAGAAGAAGAAGAAGTTGATGAGAACTTTGAGATGGAAGATTAACGTAAGGATTAAACAATGATAACAACACATGTCAAGGTTAGAGGATCCACTAATGGTATTTCAAACAAGTATAGTATAAACTTTTTTTTATTCAATTGGAAACCACACACAAAGGAGGTTCCAATCAGATTATAAATTGTTAACATGATTACATTAGTTATCTTATTCGAATAATGCTAATACTTGTAAATGTTGTCAGGTATTCATGATTATAACTTATGTTAACAACAAATCAAGTTCCTTTCATAGCTCAGGTGTCGGTTATACCATACAGTATGGGCTATGAAAGTGCCAAGTATTTGTTGTACCAAGTGTTATACAACATAAATCTAGATTAACCATTTAACAAGCAAAGT
Organism: Populus trichocarpa; assembly: GCF_000002775.5. Lineage (NCBI taxonomy): Eukaryota > Viridiplantae > Streptophyta > Magnoliopsida > Malpighiales > Salicaceae > Populus > Populus trichocarpa. The sequence goes on along the minus strand of NC_037290.2, from coordinate 14,606,073 downwards.
ATTAAAAGTGAACAAGATAACAAATATAAAGCATGTTAGTATCCAACATTAAGGTCCATGTTAAGTTTATATTATACTTATTCTTACACCATTAGTGTACCCTTTTCACCTTGAAATAATTAACTTAGCAACACATAATGAAAGAAAGAAACATAAATAAACAAGGAAAGGAAATGAAAAGCATAAGCAAGAAATTAATATAAGCAAAACTTAAGCATTACAAAATATAAAGAGAGAGCAAGAGCATGATCTTGATCTGAACACCAAGATGCCTAAATACATGGCAAATGCCTCCTTTTATAGGCCAAAATTCGGAACTATTGATTTGTTGATTAATTGATGAATGGGTGGCCACATCTTGACTTGATGACAATTCTTATCTTCTTGTCTGCCAAAAACGTCATTGCTAACGTCATAATTTGAACAGACTTCAATCATGAAAGTTCTAGGCAATTGTCTTATCTGTCGAGGGTAAAAATTTGAGATCATTTGGACTTCTAGAACTCGAGATATGGGCTGAACACTGAACAGTGTCTGGGCTGCAGGACAAATTCGGACTTCTTTGTTGTTGCTACAATTTGGACTTGAAAACGGCCTTGTTAAATCTTGGGCTCCCATGAAAGTTGTAGGCCTATGTCTTATCTTTCCATCCATATAAAATAGACCTAAATCCGAGATCTACAGCTCCAGATATCACCCAATTATCAAACAGTGTTCCGGTTTGGACTGCACCAACCATCTCTTTTCTAAGTTTGGCCATCTCTTTGTCCTTTCAACTCATCAATCAATTCTTTCATTTATGTGATAGGCCTGCATTTAAGATGAACATTTACCATAAATTAAAGGTATCTTATATTATTAGATATGTTATTATAAAACATGCTTTAGTTAAGGAGTTATTGATACTTCAAGTGCAAAATGACGATATAAAACCTTGATAAAAATGCACTTTTAAGTACTAATCACTCTCCTATTTCAATAAACAAAGTCTGTTATTTTGCAAAATATAGGTTGCCAACGATGAAAGAAGAAAGGTGAATCCAACCTTTGGGAATATAATACCTAAGCATCAAAGAAGCCTCAAGAGCTACTTGTGCTTTAACATCGACATCTTCGGTCCAGGTATAAATCTATATTATGTTGGTTACAAAAAAACAGTGCTCAATGTTATTATTGATGGACAACGTTATCTCTAGTTATATTTGCTGAATATAAACTGATACACGAATGAATAAGGTTGTAATATTTTGACTTGAAATACATGTTTTGGGTTTATATGTTTGTGGATTCATAAATGAACAAAAATGAACATCACAAAGGGGTTGTGTTTTGTTGTTGTTAAGTTTGGGTAAAGATCCTTTGCCATGTTTAAAATCATGTTTGTAACGTTTATGGGTATGGACTGTTAGTTTAAGTATGCTATAAGTTTCTATTTTGGGTTTTGGACCATGTTGTTGGCCTAGTTGGACTTGAACCCAGCCTGTACGGCTGGGCTATACCTAAGCCTTGCCCGTGTGGCCGGGCCTGACCCTCTAAAAGTTAAGACCATTTTTTGCTTGATAGAATTTTACAAAGGGAAAGATGTTTTTTTTTTCCTTAGGGCGTGTTTGGCAAACACTCCCTACTGATTTTCCAACAATGTTTATTTTCTTATTCTTTGTGTTTTTTCAAACAAACCCCAACAAAATTCAAAAAATTCTGAAAAAAATTCAAGGATCATTTTAAAGTTATTTTTGGGTTCTTTACTTGTTTTTCAACCATTTTTTTTAATAATATTTGGGCTATAGATTTACACTGTAAGATGTTGACTTGATATTAAATATACTTGCTTTTCTTTCAAAATTTTAGAAAATAAAAAAAATAAAAAATTCTCTTATTAAAAAAAAATAAAAAAACATATTTAGCCCCTTCAAGATCAAGAAAAGGGGCAGAAAAAAAAAGAGGAAAAGGAAAAAAAGAAAAAAGATAAGAAATATCAATAAGAAACATAATGGTAGAGGTCCAAAAGCCTAAACAAAAGTTTTCTTAAACTTTGTAAGTTTGTAAGAGGCAAAAGTTTTCAAAGGAAAGTTAAGAGAGAGTATTTAATGTATACATTGCAGACCGAAAAGTAGGTCATTTGTGGCCTAGTTTTGTTGTTGTTTTTTTTTTTGGTTTATAATTATGTTTATAAGCATAGAAAAGATGTTTGGAATGTTTAACAAATGATGTTGCATTTACCTTTTTGTTGCTGTGTTGTTTTATTTAATGATGTTCTTTTGAAGTTTTTTTATGTTTTTGATATATTAAAGTTGCTATTGAAGTTTGTTTTTTTTTTAAAAATATATATATATATATATATATATATATATATATATATATATATATATATATATAATGTTGTTTTAGTCTTTGTTTAGCTTAAGCTATGCATGTAAAAGTAAATGTCTTTATCTTGAGTTTGCTAGGCCTGTTCATGTACAAAATGAGTTCATATAACTAATTTTGAATCCATGTTGAATAAGCATGTAGGTTGTTTTAGGTTGTTAGTTTTTGGATTTGGTACCTCATGTTTAATTTTGATGTTTTGATGTTTTTTGTTAATTTTTTGGATTTAAATATGTTTGTGTATGGTATTGTGACTTGTTGGGATAAAAAGAGCATGTTTTGGAAGCCAAAATGCCCATTTCTAGCTTAGAAGTGGTTGGGCATAGCAGAGTTTTTTTCTAGGTTTATGGGAATTGTTCTTCATGTTATTGGAAAGAACATTGTCTTAGCCCCTTCATTTTGACCATTCTTAGTCCATGTCTTAGCCCCTTGCATAATGGGTTTCAATAATCTAGTGTTTATTTGCATCAATAACATGATTTTAATGGTTTTTAATCTTAGGGTCTCGGTTTAGAATTGAAACCTATTTTGATAAAATCGTGATGTTTAAGAGATAATCGAAATGAATAGATGCTAGATTATTGATCCTTGCATGATTTCCAACATGTATGTACCTTCATTTTGACCAAATCTAGTATGTCTTGGGTTCCATGTTGCTTGGTTCATTTCAGGTGTTCTTCATTTTCATGTGTGTTTGATCATTTTTGTTCAAGAATTTTTGAATTTTTGTGATTTTCTTTAGTATTTAATATATTTTTGATTTATTTTTTTTTTGGGTTGTTTTTGGGTCAAATAATGATTTTTGGTTTAGTTTATGGTCGAACTAAAATTTTTGAGTCTACCCAGTCAAGTAAAAAAAAGTAATAGGTTAAAGGTTTTAATACCCTGTTTGGTTTGCCATTTTTTTTTGTTAAAGGGTTTTGGGTTTAAGGGTGTGTTTGATAAACACCCTTGAAGCTTATTTTTTTATATAGTTTTATTATAAAAACAAATGAGTTTTTGCTACACAAAGCCTAAAAAAATAAAAAATAATTTTTTTTCTTACATATGACTAAAAATCCTAAAGTTATTTAAGAATTTTGTTTTTTAAAAAATCTAAAGTACTTTGACATGTTTTTTTTAAAAAATATTGCATGGATTTTACAATAGGTTTGTAAGACTCCAAAGGATTTTGACCTACATTTCAATTTTTTTTTTTGTTTTTAAGATGAGGGATTATGAACTTATACGTAAGACATATTCTTGATATTAAATAAAAAGATAGTTTATTTGATTTTTTTCATGTTGGCATTAGAACAATTATATTTTTAACCTGATAAGATAAAGACCTCCTTACTAAGGAGGACTTTTCTTAAACCTTAAACAGACCAACAGTTAGAAAATAGAACATTTTCTTAGTTTATATCAGACAAATAAACAATGTAGCTTACCTCAAGTAAGGCTTATTAGAGATGCTAACACCTTCTCTTTACACAATCAATCCCTTTTCCCAGATTTTGAGACCAATTAGGGTTCATAGTGACCAAAATACTAGATAGCAACTCTCATTCTCTATTTTTCTACTCCCATTCCCATTCCTTGTCCTTTCTACCCACATCATTTCCAATGATCTTGATCCGGAAGGATGATCACCGTGACGCCGCACACGTGTGACATAAAGGCGACTCCACTGAGGACCCATGGATTAAGCTTTGTTTGTTTGTCTGATTGTTGTGTTTGATTTTTTTTGTACATTTTTATACTTTAATTTTTCACTATTTTTTGCCCATGTTTTATTATCAACATGCATTCCTTATATATATATATATATATATATATATATATAACACATGCAGTTGTATATTAGATATGGATTAATGCCTCATGTATCACTTGCTTTAATTTTTGAAAGCACACACAAACTTCTAGGTTAGGTGGGGTATTAACAACCTACCATATGACTATTGATTAGAGTTAAGATGCGTGAAACACCCAACTCATAATTGAGTGTCTGCTTGGTAATGGTAGGCATATGTGTCTTAACCATTCCTCGCAATGCCCCCATTCTATCTTTACAAAAATCGTTGCTGGGCAAATCTAAGACCCTTTTGAGACCAGGTAGAAGGGTTACCCATGCTCACTTGATGAATAAAACCTATCCTTAATTTGTATGTGCTACCAGTAATTTGCATCAAGGTAAACCTGATCATGCTAATCTTGTATTGCAGGATTATAAACTGAAATCATGACTTCCATAAAGTATCCATCTTTTCAAAAATTTAGGCAAGTATCTGAGCTGACACAAGTAGCTGAGGGGAACTGTCCAAGAATCGATGCTAGTGGATTGTCATGCATTACTAAGATAAATGACATGGTAAATGACATGGAAAAATTGCTACCCATTATAGGGCACATCAAAGAGATTTTTTTGAGAAGTGGTATGAGAGGATTGCACAACTATTGAGGCTTCCAGTACAAGCAGCAATAGTAATAACCTTATTGAATGTTTGGGATATCAATTATAGGTGTTTTACTTTCGGGAACATCGATATGACATCTACATTGGAGGAGTATGAATGGATCCTAGATTTTCCAAATAACAACCATAAGATCTATCTTAGACAAAACAATTTGAAGACACAGCTTCAGAGATAGTCAATTTATTATGCTTGGAAAAAATCAACCAGTATAGGGTAGCTGATGAAGGATTTAAGTGGAAGATCATCGAAGCTAAAATGAAGAAGAATGTTGAGGAAGGTAAGTTGAGAGATGAACGATACATGTTAGTGGCTTTCGCCATATTTGGTTTAGTTTTGGTTCACATCTGAAATCAGAGTCATTAGTTTAGAAGTCACAAATGTCTTCATGGAGTATTAGCATGATCAAATCAACCCTTCTGCTGCAATTTTAGATGAAACCATGCTATCACTCAACCATTATAGAATGCATAGGAAAGGAGTAATGAGATGTTGTGCTCTGATGTTGCATTTATAGATTATTAGTCATATCAAAACACCAAGAGATACTTTCAATAACTTTTGGTGGTTTGACCTTTGACTCGAAGATCTATCAGCCTACCAAGTTTCAGTAGAAAATTTGTTGCAATGTTGCAGTCACACAAATTAATTACCCTAACTTAAATAAACAAGATAATATAGAGCAAGTAAGGGATCGATCCTATGAGGAAAGTTTAGTTTAGATTTTTATGCTATACAATATGTAATTGAGGGGGGAATTGAGGTTATCTAGGCTATGACATAATTAAACAATAAAGCTAAATTAAATAAATTAGAAAACTATCAAGAGAACAAATCTTGGTTTCAAGTAGACGTCCACCTATAAAAATCAGAACCGATCATTGAAACAGAACATCAATTTATATTCTGAATCTTTATCTTTTCTTAACATTGGTTAGTTAACAGATCCGCCGTATAACTAACGCTAACCATCAAACAATCACAGTGTCCGCACTAGCAATTTGATTCAATGACAACCTTAAGAACTCGATAAATTGATTAATCTAGACAAGATAACTGTCCGCAATTCATATTTGATTTGTTCGAATGTTCTCCCTAAGATTAATAACGTAGATCCGCCACAATTATTAAACTCAGTTGCTTTACAAGTTTATATACCACAACTCCGGTTTTGATATCAAACTTAGTAATAGATTGTTAACAATAATAACTTAGAGTCTGCTCTAGCAATTAAAATAAACAATCATAGGAAATAAGCATAGAAAAACAAACATATTCATCATATAAACTGAAAAGAAAAGGTAAAATAAATCTCACAGTTCTTAAAATTCAAAGGTTTATGTGTCCTTGCAACCAAGAAAAAGAGCTTAGTCTTGCATGTCTATTGAACAACTAATAAAAAAGAAACAAGAATGCATGAATTCAAGTTTATGGAGGAAAGGGTGCATTTTTCTTATCTTCTGGCCACCCCTTTCTTTCCTTTCTCTTTTTTTTTTTTTTATATCCTAGAAAACCCTAATCCCTTTTCTATAAAATAGTTTTTTCTTAAGTAGACAATTTACATTTAAGTATTTCAATAACTATTTTCTTAAAAAAGGAGAAATAACATTGCATAAAATTTTCAAGCTTTGACTTTTAACTTAGAGGAGCTAAATTGCCGAAATAAAGATTGGATGTCGGTTTGGATGCTTTGCAAAGTACTTTGGACTTGTTTCTTCACAAAACTTATCTTCTGGCTGAATTCAAGTGTTATCTTAGAAAACTCATATCTCTCACATATGAGATCTTTTTCTTTTGATATTTGGTAGGCTGATAGGTCTTCGAGTCATGAATAAAAAAAAAATTGAGTTTGCATCAAATGGACTTCAGTAGCTCAAGATATTCAAATCTAGCAGAATACGAGATTTGTCTTTGAAGGTTGCGATTTCCATGCTTTTCTCTTTTTATTTTTCTTGAAATAAATGTATAGAAATGTATGGATGTTAGCTTTCTAATGCCTTCGTTTTTGACCTCTAGAGCTCAAGCTCTGCACAAAACATCGATCAGATGTCAAATCTGCAAATTATCTCCAATTTACTTCTTTTTAAATCTTACATCTAAAAATGCCTTCAAAACATAAAATAAAGAATATCAAGGTATTTTATATATAAAACATAGGCAAAACACTAGTTAAATATGAGGAAAACTATCTAATAATATGGTTGCATCAAAGACCTATCAACCTACTAAGTTTCAGCAGAAAACGAGCTCATATGAGAGAGATATAAGTTTTCTAAGACGACTTATAAATTCTTCCAACAAACAAGTTTTGTAAAAAAACAAGTTTAATTTACTTCCCAAGCATCCAAATCGACATCCAAGTCTCTATTTGGGCAATTTAACTTCTCTAAGTCCAAAGTTAAAGCTTGAAGATTTTATGCAAGACTAGTTCCTTTTTTTTTATAAGAAAAATAGTTATTGTATTACTTAAATATAAATTGTGTACTTAGAAAAGGACTATTTTTTTAGGGAAGTAAGGATTGGGGTTGGCTATCAAATAAAAAGAAATAGAGAAAGGAAGGAGAGGGTGACCAGAAGAGAAGAAAAACTTCAGCCTTTCATCCTATACTCGAAATCATGTATTCATCTTTTCTCTTGATTAGTTTCTCAATAGACATGTAAAGCTAAGTTCTTTTTCTTGGTTGCAAGAACATAGAAACCTTCGGATTTCAAGAACTGTGAGATCTATTTTACCTTTTCTTTTTAGTTTCTATGATTAATATGTTTGTTTTCCTATGCTTATTTTCTTTGATTGTTGATTTTGATTGTTAGAGCGGACTCTAAGTTATTATTCTAACCAATCTATTGTTAAGTTTGCTATCAAAACCGGAGTTTTGATATATAAACTTGTGAAGCAACTAAGTTTAATAATTGTGGCAGATCTATGTTACTAATCTTAGGGAAAAGATTTGATCAAATCAAACATAGACTACAGATAGTTATGTTGTTTAGATTAATCAACTTATCTAGTTCTTAAGGCTGCCATTGAATTAAATTATTAGTGCAGACAATGTTGTTGTTTAATGGTTAGGGTTAGTTACACTGCGGATTGGCTAACTAACAAATGTTAAGAAAAAATAAATATTCAGAATATAAATTGACGTATCGTTTTATTGATCAGTTCTGATTTTCATAGGTGGATGTTTACTTGAGACTAAGGTTTTTTCTCTTGATAAGTTTTTAATTTATTTAATTTAGCTTGATTGTTTTATTCTGTTTACCATAGCATATTTTTCGGGCAAAAGGGTGGATAAAGATGAATAGCAATCAGATGACTTGTCATCTGGTTTTTTATTTTTTAGGGTAGTGACGCGACGACTGTAGGGGCAATCAACCAACAAGACTTATACTAGGGTGTAGTTTAATGTCAGGCCATTATAGTGGTGTATGGTTTTTTTTTTTTAGCTACCCGAGCAGCATTTTCCGGCAAAAAAGTTGAAGAAGATGAACAGTAAGAAGATGACTTCGTCTGGTATTTTCTTTATTTTTCAGTCAAAATGATGTTGTTTTAGTCAAAATACGTCATTTCATTTAAATAAAACATCGTTTTGGCTTGTAAGGTTTTACTTTATGGATTTGACCAAAGTTTAATTCAGTCCCTCGACTTTGATTTCTTTTAATTGCATCCCTAATTGGCTTGGAACTTTTAATTACATGCAATTTTGCCCCTGCTAAACTTCAACATCAGCCCCAAATTTTGGTGCCTTTTTCATTTTGGTCCTTGGTCTTGGATTTATGCAAATTGACCCTTAATTGACCATTAAACTTTTAATTTCTTCAATTTCACCGTTGTTTTCAACTAAATTAAGTCCCTAAAGTTTAGTGTCTTTTTCAAAAATATCGTTAGCCAGCTTTAGCTAAATTGTTGGTCTTCTTATTATTATTGCTTTTCTTTTTGGATTTTTTACAAGGAAATAGGTAAATTTTGGGGAATAACCTAAAAATAGGTAATGATATTTGCAAAAACAAATTTAAATGTATTGATTAAAAAAAACTTTTAAATGTAGGGACTTAATTTGATATTATGACTAAAATAAAAGGTTTTTTCCCCCATAATTAAAATTACGCTTTTCAACTTTCTTCAATATCATCCTTGTATAATGCATTATTTTAGATTTGGATTTTAGAATATGTTTCAATTACATTATTACGAGGTTCTTGAGTTGTCAAAAAGATTTTGAAAAATTGGTTGATGTTCAATTTTGCAAAAATTAATTCGAATGAATTGATTAAAAAAACTTTTAAATGTATGGACTCAATTTGATATTATGACGAAAACAAAAGGATTTTTCCTACGCTTTTCAACCTTTTTTGCCTGCACTTTTTGTCTTATTTGTTTTGTACCTTTAGTAACTAAAGATTATACATTTAAGTTCAAAACTTCATTTTGTTCACAAATATATCCTAGAGTCTAAGTGATGAGAAAGAGTTGTTAAAAAACGACGAAGGAGAGAGAAAATGTTCATTGGTTAGATTATGTTAAGAAAACAAATTTGTGTCAAAGTGTTCTTCTTTATAAAATAAACACTATTCACCACCTCAAAAAAACATTGTTTACTAGAATAGTACTTTGATTTTTTTTCTTGTTTAATACTTGAAGCCTTTTCTTAATTTAGTCACAAACGTTTTTTCAATATCATCCTTGCATAAAGCATTATTTCAGATTTGGTTCTTAGAATCTATTTCCATTAGCTTATTATGAGGTTCTCGAGTTGTCAAAAAGTTTTTGAAAAATTGATTGATGTTCAATTTTGCAAAAACAAATTTGAATCTAATAATTAAAAAAACTTTTAAATGTATGGACTCAATTTGATATTATGACTAGAATAAAAAGTTTTTTTCCCCATAACTAAAAACATTCATTTCAACTTTTTTTGCCTTTAGTTTTTGTCTAATTTTTTTGAACCTTTAGTTTGAAGATGATGTGTTTTTGTTCAAAGAGAGTCGCTAGAAAATGATGAAGGAGAGAGAAAATGATGAAGGGTGAGATTAGGTCAAGAAAAAACTTGGTTTCAAAGTGTTCCTATTGGTAAAAAGAACACTATTCACCACCTCACAAAACATTGTATACTAGAATAGTATTTTGGTTTTCTTTTCCCACTTAATCCTAGAAGCCTTTTGCTAATTTAGTCACTGAATGTTTTTTTAATATCATCCTTGCATACTACATTATTTCATATTTGGTTTTGAGAATCTATTTCAAATAGCTTATTACGTGGTTCACGTGTAAGAAAAACGTGTTTCAAAAATGGGTTGATGTTCAATTTTGCATAAAACAAATTTAAATGGATTGATTAAAAAATCTTTTAAATGGAGGGACTCAATTTGATATTGTGACTAAAATAAAAGGCCTTTTCCCCACAATTAGAAATACGTTTTTCAACTTTTTTTGCCTTCAGGTTTTGTCTAATGTTTTTTGTACCTTTAATTTGAAGATTATACATTTTAATTCAAAACTTCATTTTGTGCACACCAATTTCTCGATGTCTAAAAGATGAGAGAGAGTCACTAGAAAACAATGAAGGAGAGGGAAAATGTTCATTAATGAGATTATGTTAAGAGAAATTTTTTTTTTGTCAAAGTGTTCTTCTTTATAAAAGGAACATTAGTCACCATTTCACAAAAACATTGTTTACTGGAATAGTATTTTGGTGATTTTTTTCCGCCTCATCCTTGAAGCCTTTTACTAATTTATTCACTGAATGTTTTTTCAATTTCATACTTGCATAATGCATTATTTCATATTTGGTTCTGAGAATCTGTTTCATCTAGCTTACTATGAGGTTTTCGAGTTGTCTAGAAGTTTTTGAAAAATTAGTTGATGTCAATTTAGAAAAAAAACAAATCCGAAGTATTGATTAAAAAAAATTAAATATAGGAAATCAATTTGATATTATGACTAAAAGGAAAGGCTCTTTCCCTATAATTAACAATATGCTTTTCAACTTTTTTTACCTTCAATTTTTGTCTAATTTTTTTGTACCTTTAGTTTGAAGATTATACATTTTTATTTAAAACTTCATTTTGTTCACAAATATGTCACAGAGTCTATGAGATGAGAGAGAGTCGCTAGAAAACAATGAAGGAAAGAGAACATTTTTATTGGTGAGATTATGCTAAGAAACAAAATTTGCGTCACAGTGTTCTTCATGAGAAAAGAAACACTATTCACCACCTCACAAAAACATTGTTTACTGTAATAATATTTTGGTTTTTTTTCCTGGCTTAATCCTTGATGCCTTTTGCTTATTTAGTCACTGAACATTTTTTCAATATCATCCATGCATATGCATTATTTCAGATTTGCTTCTTAGAATTTGTTTCAATTACTTTTTTACGAGGTTCTTGAGTTGTTAAATTTTTTTTTGGAAAATTGGTTAATGTTCAGTTTTGCAAAAATAAATTCGAATCTATTGATTAAAAAAGTTGTTAAATGTAGGGAATTGTTTTGTTATTATGACTAGAATAAAAGGTTTTTTTTTCCTATAATTAAAAACACACCTTTCAACTTTTTTATGCCTTTAGTTTTTTTCTAATTTTTTTTATACCTTTAATTTGAAGATTATTTGTTTTAGTTCAAAACTTCATCTTGTTCACAAATATATCTAAAACTCTGAGATTAGAGAGAATCGTTAGAAAATGATTGAGGAAAGAGAAAATGTTCAATGGTGAGATTACGATAAGAAACAAAATTGGTTTCAAAGTGTTGCTCTTGATAAAAAGAACACTATTCACCACTTAAGAAAATATTATTCACTGGAATAGAATTTTGGTTTTCTTTTCTCGCTTAATCATGGGAGCCTTTTGCTAATTTATTCATCGAATGTTTTTTCAATGTCATCCTTGCATAATGCATTATTTCAGATTTGGTTCTTAGAATTTGTTTCGATTAGCTTATTACGAGGTTCTTGAGTTGTCAAAAAGTTTTCTAAAAGTTAATTGATGTTCAATTTTGCAAAAACAAATTTGAATGCATTGACTAAAAATACTTTTAAATGTAGGGACTCAATTTGATATAATGACTAAAATAAAAGGTTTTTATCCCCTTAATTAAAAACACACTTTTCAACTTTTTTTCCCTTTGGTTTTGTTTAATTTTTTTTAACCTTTAGTTTGAAGATTATATGTTTTTGTTTAAAACCTTATTTTTTCACAAATATGTCCTAAAGTTTATGAAATGAAAGAGAGTCAGTAGAAAATGATTAAGGACAAAGAAAATGTTCATTGGTTTAGATTATGTAAAGAAAAAAAATTGGTTTCAAAGTGTTCCTCTTAATAAAAAGATCACTATTTACCATCTCACAAAACATTGTTTACTGGAATAGTATTTTGGTTTTCCTTTTCCGCTTAATCCTAGAAGCCTTTTGCTAATTTAGTCACCAAATGTTTTTTCAATATCATTCTAGCATACTACATTATTTCATAGTTGCTTCTAAAAATCTATTTCAAATAGCTTATTACGAGGTTGATGTTCAATTTTGCAAAAAACTTTTTGAATGTATTAATTTAAATTTTTTTTAAATGAAATGGCTCAATTTGATATTGTTACTAAAATAAAATGCCTTTTCCCTAAAATTAAAAACACTTTTTTCCTTTAGTTTTTGTCTTATTTTTTCTAAACCTTGAGTTTGAAGATTATATGCTTTAGTTCAAAACTTCATTTTATTCACAAATATATCCAAAAGCATAAGATATGAGAGAGAGTCACTAGAAAACGATGAAGGAGAGAGAAAATATTAATTGGTGAGATTATGTTAAGAAATTGTTTTTTTGTCAAAGCTTTCTTCTTGATAAAAGGAACACTATTCACCACCTCACCAAAACTCTATTTGCTAGAATAGTATTTTGATATTTTTTTCCTTCCTTAATCCTTGATGCCTTTTGCTAATTTAGTTACCGAATATTTTTTCAATATCATCCTTGCATAATGCATTATTTTAGATTTGGTTCTTAGAATCTGTTTCAATTAGCTTAATACGAGGTTCTCGAGTTGTCAAAAAGTTTTTCAAAAATTGGTTGATGTTCAATTTTGCAAAAACAAATTCAAATCGATTGATTAAAAAACCTTTTAAACATAGGGACTCAATTTGATATTATAACTAGAATAAAAGTTTTTTTTGCCTACATTTAAAAACACGCTTTTCAACTTTTTTTTGCCATCAATTTTTGTCTCAATTTTTTAAAAACTTTAGTTTGAAGATTCTACACTTTTGTTCAAAATTTATTTTGTTGACAAATATGTCCGAGAGTCTAAGATATAAAAATAGAGTCGCTAAAAAATGATGAAAGTGAGAGAAAATGTTCATTGGCAAGATTATGTTAAGAAATTTTTTTTGTCAAAGTATTCTTCTTGATAAAAGGAACACTATTCACCATCTCACAAAAACATTGTTTACTGGAATAGTATTTTGGTTTTTTTTTCCTGTTTAATCCTTGATGCCTTTTGCTAATTTAGTCACCAAATATTTTTTCAATATCATCCTTGCTCAATACAATTTTTTAGATGTGGTTCTTAAAATTTGTTTCAATTAGCTTATTTTGAGGTTCTCAAGTTGTCAAAAAGTTTTTGAAAAATTGGTTGTAGTTCAATTTTGCAAAAACAAATTTGAATCTATTGATTAAAACATGTTTTAAACGTAGGGACTAAATTTGATATTATAACTAGAAAAAAAGGTTTCTTCCCCACAATTACAAACACGCTTTTCAACTTTTTTTGCCTTCTATTTTTGTCTATTTTTTAAAAAACTTTATTTTTGTTCAAAACTTTATTTTGTTAACAAATACGTATCAGAGTCTAAGATATGAAAGATAGTTGCTAGAAAATGATGAAGGAAAGAGAAAATGTTTATTGTTGAGATTACGTTAAGAAAAGTTTTTTTTTTTTTGTCAAAGTGTTCTTTTTTATAAAAGGAACATTATTCACCACCTCACACAAACATTGTTTACTAAAATAGTATTTTGGTTTTTTTTTTCCTGCTTAATCCCTGAAGCCTTTTGCTAATTTAGTCTCTAAATGTTTTTTCAATATCATCTTTGTGTAATGCATTATTTCAAATTTGGTTCTTTGAATCTATTTCAATTAGGTTTTCGAGTTGTAAATTTTGTTTTGAAAAATTGGTTGATGTTCAGTTTTTCCAAAAAAATTGAATGTATTGATTAAAAAAACTTTTAAATATAGGAACTCAATTTGATATTATAACTACAATAAAAGGCTTTTCCCCCATACAAACATTGTTCATTGAAATAGTATTTTGATTTTTGTTTTGCCTGCTTAATCCTTGAAGCCTTTTGCTAATTTAGTTAGCAAATGTTTTTTCAATATCATCCTTACATAATGCATTATTTCACATTTGGTTCTTCAAATCTGTTTCAATTAGCTTATTACGAGGTTCTCAAGTTGTGAAAAAATGTTCCTAAAATTGGTTGATGTTCAGTTTTGCAAAAATAAATTTTAATGCATTGATTAAAAAAACTTTTAAATGCAGGGACTCAATTTTAATATTATGTCTAAAATAAAGGGTTTTTTCCCCATAATTAAAAACATGCTTTTCAACTTTTTTGCCTTTAGTTTTTGTCTAATATTTTTTGTACCTTTAATTTGAAGATTATAAATTTTAGTCCAAAAACTTCTTTCTGTTAACAAATTTGTGCCAAAGTTTAAGAGATAAGAGAGAGTTGCTAGAAAACGATGATGAAGAGAGAAAATGTTTATTAGTGAGAATATGTTAAGAAAAAAATTGGTGTCAAAGCGTTCCTGTCGATAAAAGTAGTGTCATTGAGGTATTTTTAATCTTTCATGTTACTAGAAAACCTAGATCAGGGTTGAAATAGATTTTTTGTTTAATTTTGTATTTAATTTTGAACTGATTTAGAAGTTTTTTTAGTTAAGCAATAAGTTTAGTGACGTTTAGAAGAGTGTTTTCTTAGTGTTTTTACATTAAAATAAGTAAGAATTGTTTTTGGCCCAATAAACCCTAACCTAATTTTCTAGCCACCTGTCCAATGATCGGGAACTCGGCAATCAAAAAACACTTTATTTGTTTTTTATAAAACAAATTAAGTGAATGGTTAATTTTTTTTAAAAAAAAGGTTCAGGTATGCAAACCTAGCTTGGCAAGATCACGTGCCTAGGTTTATTTTTAAAGGGCTAGGCATGTTGGGCCACTAGACCCACACACCTGTGTTTATGTTTAATGGGTTAGGTGTGTTGAGCCACAATACATGTGTGGATTGTTTTTTTTTTTTTAATTTAATCTTATTTTCTTTTTAAATTAATTAATTTGAAATTAAATTATTAAAAGAATTTAAAATGTATTTTATATATTATTTTACTAAACACCATATAATTTTTACTTTGTTTTCGAATAAGATTATAACAATCTTTTTATAATATTAATAAGCGTTTCTTTTTATAGCTCATCATTATTATTATTTTTGAAATTTTATTTGAATTCTTTCATTTGAGAGTTTATTTTTATTATCATATAATTAAATAAAAACTAATTTCAAAAAAGAATTATTAAACCCAATCAGGTTCATAACTCAAGTTACATATTTGACGAGATATGGTTGGTTTGAGTTGATCTAAAATGTTGTCTTCTTGGTTTATTTTAAAATAACATTGTTTTAAAAAAATTTCTAGTCATACCGAGATTGTTTTATCTATCTCTCATGTTGTCTTTGGACCCCGCTTAGTCGACTAACTCAAATTGAGTCAACCCTTGCAAGATTTAATATGAAACCCGAGCTACGTAGAGAGTCGGGATAAGAGATTTCAAAACTGACTCACTAGGTTAGATTTAATGACACTTCCAAAGAGTTTCTCATGATAACGCGTGAACATTGTATTATTCTTATGATTTTTAATACACTTACGTTAAAATTATTATAATATTATTTTATTATAATTGAAATTTTCTTTTAGAATAATAATAGAATATCATCTAGGAAAAAAAAATCCCAGTAAAGTTTTTTAAAAAATAAGCATGTTAATGAGATAAAGGGGTTTTAGTTATAGATATATCTTTTTTATCCTTAATTTTTGTTATGTCTTCTGTTTGCTTTTGATTTTTATTAAATAAATGACATGGAACAAAAAAATATTTTTTTTTGTCAGATTTCAAGATATTAAAAAGAAAATAGAGACTTATACTTGCAAATTAGTTTGTTTCAATGAAATTTAAATTACTACTCTTCTTACAAAAAATAGTGCTATATAATTAAGTAAAGAAAAATTAAAGGGCTCTTTGTAGATTGAATATCTTAATTTGCATATATTTTTTTAACTTAATAACTTAAGTTACAATTAAATCTATTTTTAATATTTATTAATGCATATAATTCTAAATCTATTTGTTGAACATACACATAATGTTTTATTAAAATTTTTGTAGCAGTTCCAAAACACATTAGCAATATCTATATTTTTACGTTGTATTATTTTTATGTTTTTTTAATATACTCGCATTAAAATTACTAAAATGTTTTTTTTTTTAATTGAAACTTGCTTGTAGAATAATAATAGAGTGTTGTCTAGAAATCAAATTCTCAAGTAAAAAAATTCAAAAGAATTGAGCACCTTAACAAGATAAATACTTTTTAGCTAGAGATATATATATTTTTTATCCTAATTTTTTTATATGGCTTCTAATTACTTTTGTTTTTTTATTAAATAATGACATGGAACAAAAAAGTTATAGTTTTTTTTGTCACAATTAAAGATATTAAGAAGAAAAATGAAGAGTTATACTAGCAAATTAGTTTGTTTCAATGAAATTTTAATTTTTTTTGTAAAACAATATAGCTATATAATTAAGTAAAAAATAAATATAAGACTATTTGCAGCACAAGATTAAATATTTTAATTTGTATATGTTTTTTTTTAGCTTAATAACTTAGTTTTTAATTACTCTAAAGTCTTTTTTTTAATAATTATTGACAATATACTATTAAATCTATTTGTCTCAATTAAGCATAAAATTTTAAATTAATAATTAAAAATTTTCTAACAGCTTAAAAACACATTACCACATACTATATTTTTTTTATTTTAAATTTTGTTGTGGTGTGACCAGCAACGAATTACGGGCACTGTGATACTATTGATATCAAAGAATCTTGAGGAAACTAATTTATAATATCAAAGGTTTTTTATATTTAATCTACTCCAAAAGTTGACAGTACAGATAATAAGAATCTACGATCACATGACTGGACGGATGGGGCTCTCTTTAAGTTAATGTTAACATGATCTTCTTTGATGTTAATTGAATCCTAACCTTTTTAAATTATAATAAATAGCTAGGATAATTTGATATATTTATTCGCTTTAAAAATAATTAAATTACCTAACATTTGTGCTAGAGGTGAGAAAAAAACCGAAAAATCAATTAAACCAAAAAAACCGGAAAAAGAATAACAAAAAAAACCGAACCGTGAAAAAAACCGATTAAACCGATTAGAATTTTGAAAAAACCGACCAGTTCGGTTTTATAAGCATGAAACCAAAAAAACCAAACCGAACCGAACCTAAACAAACAAAACCGAGCCAAAACCAAGCCGAACAAGAAAAACCGAGCCGAACCGGAAAAACCAAGCCGAACCGGAAAAACCAAACCCAAACCGAGCCGAACCGGAAAAACCGAGCCAAACCGGTTTGAACCAGTTTTTGTTCTAAAAAACCAAACCGAACCGAAACCGGTCGATTTAAATTAGTTTCGGTTTTTTTTTTAAAAAAAATTTTAGTTTGGTTATTTTTTTTTGATAAAAACCGACCCGAATTGAAAATGATCATCCCTAATTTGTGCTAAATGAAAAACTTTCCATTTAAATGGAATATATTATGAATCTTAATAAACATTTCTAATTTATATAACCTCTCATATATAACTCTTTCTATTTTTTTTAATAAAAAAACAAAAAAACTCATTGCTTAAATTATTTTTATTTTTTCATGTAAAAATTAAAACTAATCACTTTCTTCAAGATTTATCAATAAAAAAAGGCGTGAAATTGTTCAAAAATATTTTTAATTCTTTCTAAATTTCAGAGTTGTATTCTAGTTTTATAAGATATGCATTACTTAATTTTTTTTTTCCTATAACTTGATCCTAATTTTATTATTTTAACTGAAGGAAAATTCAAGAAATTCACATTAAGAACACATGAGAAAGATACGAGAGAAGCACGATTTTATAAGATATGCATTAATATTTTTAGTATATGAAAGGAACTACTTTGACAAGATACATTATGGTAGCACTAACTCTAGGAGAGACGAGACACACCATCACAGCTTAATTAACAATATGCTACGTAAAAATCAATCCAATTTTTCATTGGATAGTTAGGAATAAAATAAGATTAGTTTGTACATCAATCAATATTATATATTTTTAATGATTTTAGAACAATTTTTGCATAAGTTTGATAAATTTAATAAATTTATATGGATGCTTACTCGAGTTAAAAAAACAAAAAACAAAAATAATCTTGTTCATGAAAAAAAAAAGAAAAATCTTAATCATAGATATATAATTAAGATTTGTTACAGTTCCCCGCGACGGTGTGTTAAGAGTTTTTTGGAAAAAATGAAAACGAGAATCCTTTATTATATATAGGATTGAGGCTGAAATGGTGTTGTAGCTAGCTGGATAAATTTGGAAGATTTTAAACACTTAGACAGCGTTTTCCCTGGCCTGGTCTGTAAGAGCTTGCATGTGTTCACAATCTACAGTAGATATGATATTCTCTACATCCCCCTCTAAACTGTCCTTTTCTTTTATTATTATGTTATATAATAATTGTTTAAGTACATCACTTATCAAATCACACCTAGTGGAATTAATGCTATGAAACTAAAGCTAGGAAAGTGGAATAAAACTGTGTTGGGGAATCAGGATTGGGATTGCAAAATCTTCAATCTTGTATCCAGAAACTTGAGGATCAGGTTGAAAGTGGAAACAATCTCACTGGTTCAGCTGAAATCAAAGAAGGACCTAAAGCATTTTTTTCAAATCTTTACACAAACTACCTGATCTCTAGACCCAATTTGGGTAATGAAGGATTTATGAAGTTAGATGAGAACCAGGTTACCTGGCTTGAAAGAGAGGTTACCATAAAAGAAGTTCACTATGCCATTTTCAGTAGCGATGGCCCCAAGGCCGCAGGTCTTGACGGCTTTAACTTCAAATTATACATGCAGTTCTGGGAGTTTGTGAAACATGATCTATTCACTGTGATTCTTGAATTCTTTAGGAGAGGTAAACTTCTTAAAGGTATCAACACTAGCTACATTGCTTTAAATCTAAAAATTGCTGGCATCTCTCCCTTCAATGATTTTAGACCCGTAAACTTACTAAATAAGTTGTATAAGATTATTGCTAAGATTCTTGCCATTAGATTAAAAGAGGTAATGCAAAGTGTGGTTAGCCCCTCTCAATCAGCTTTCATTGCTGGTAAAAACATCCTAGACTCAGTTCTTTTTGCCGATGAAATGTTGGATTCTATGAAATCAAGGGGCTGCCAAGGATTCCTTCTTAAACTTGACTTCAGAAAAGCTTTTGACACTGTATCATGGTCTTACCTAGACAAATTTATGGGATACATGAACTTTGGTGCTTGATGGAGAAGATGGATTATGGAATGTGTTTTGACCGCAAGACTTTTATTATTAATCAATGACTCTCCCACTCCTGAGTTTGTAGCCTCTTGTGGTCATCGGCAATTGGGCCCCCTCTCCCCTTTTCTCTTATGTTTGACCTCTAAAGGTATGTCTATATATTCTCATCAGCAGGTGTTTGAAATCCGGTGCTCTGTATAGGATGGACTCTGTCGGTGCAAAATCTATTCATCATCTCAATTTGCAGATGACACTTTTTTTTTTTTTTCCCCAAATGATCTTCAATGCATGTTAAATGTTAAGAGAATGCAAAGATGGTTCAACTTGTGTTTGGGTCTCTATGTCAACTTTTATAAGAGCAGTCTGGTGGGTATGGATATAGATGAGATATTTGCAGAAGGGATCTCGGGTGTCCTAAGATGCAGATGTGACATTCTTCCAATTAACTATCTGGGCCTTTCTTTTGGCTCTAATCCGTATAGGATCTCTACATGGAAACCTGTTCTCTCCAAAATCCATGGGAGACTTAACTCTTGGAAGGGTAGGCTGTTATCCATGACTAGGAGAGAGTTGTTCTAATAAAAAACATATTATCTGTCATTCCCCTCTATTACATGTCTATTTTCCGTATCCGAAAGGCAGTAGCTCAAAAGATCACAGCAGTGCAATCTCAGTTTCTATGGGGTGGGAGTATTGATAATAGGAAAATCCAAAATTTGGCTTGGGAATCAGTGGTGAAAGAAGAAGACAGGGGAGGGCTTGGTGTTAGGACTGTCAAGGCAAAAAATAAAGCTCTTCTCTTCAAGTGGATTTGGAAATTAGGATTTAATGACAAGGCTAGCTAGGCTGACTTTGTTAAGAAAAAATACAGACCAAATTTCATCAATGAGGTGCCTTAGTTCTTGAAAAAACTCTTAGTGATTTGGTGAGGTATTTACTCCATTATTACTAGTAAGGATCATGATATCACCCTTATTCAAGCTAGTTGCAAACTTAAAATGGGTAAGGGTAACCATGTAAACTTTGGTCAAACACTTGGTTGACTGACTTATGTTTAGCTAACTCTTACCCTACTCTTCTTCAGTTGTTCTCATTGAAAGCAGGGCACATTTTTCAAATGAGATATTGGTTAAAGGATGTATGGCATTGGAATCTGAATTGGATAAGACCATTTAGAACTAGAGAGAATATGATGCTACATGGGTTAATTTCTGATCTAAATCTAGCAGTTATTCATCGAACGGATGAAGACAAGTTGATTTGGGAATAGGGGAATGAAGGTGGATACATTGTAAACTCCTGTATGCTTGCCGTTGATAGGACAAGGTTTGTTGGAACTAAACTCTATGGTTGGCTCTAAATGAAGGCCTCATCACTAGAGTTTTCCTGGTTAAGAGACATATCCTGAGCTCCTAGGATGATTGTTGCCCTTTTTGTGAACACCATTATGAAATTGTCTCCCACATCTTTATGCATTGCCCTGTGGTCTAGAAACTATGGAATAAAATTGTTGCTTGGAGAGGTTTGAACTAGGTAATGCCATATGCCCTCGACGACCTTCAATGTCAATGGCAAGGTCATCTACAGGATAATCAATGTAAGTTTGAAAAATCTGTTTAGGGGGGGTTATGTTTAGCATTGTTTGGACTATGTGGAATACCAGGAACAATATGGTATTCGAGGAAAAGCAGTCTATTTAGGAAGATATCTTATGATATTCGTTCTACTTTGCTGCAGGTTGGATCAGAAATCTGAATGTATCATTCTGGTATATATGGGTGCTGACCTGTATAGAAACTATGAATGCATCTTGTCTTGGTCCGTTTAATTTCTGATTTTGTTTAGTTTTTTGGGTTGTTGTTCCAACAGTAGGACTAAATGTTCCTTATTTTTTCTTCCATGTTGCTAGACTTTGCCCTTGGCTACAACCTAAGTAGCTAAAGCTCTGTTCTCTTTGTTCTTACTATCAAAGAACCATCTCAACCTAATAATTTAAACTTTTATGTGAGGTTCTCTAACACACCCCCTCAAGTGAAAGCTCTTTGGTCTTGAAACTTGCACAGACCCACATTACCTTGTGCCTAATTTTTATCAAATAAATGAGGTTGGTGAGATTCGAACTCTTGACCGCTTGGTCATCAAGGTTCTGATACCATATCAAGAAACCATCTCAACCCAAAAACTTAAGTTGTTAGATGAGGTCCCAAGTTATGATTTATATTATTCTCTAACACTTACTTCCTTTTATATATATATATATATATTCTCGATTTCATCAACAACAAAAAAAAGTATTTAGAGGCATATGGTTCCAAATGCATAATTTTAGTCCTCGCATAAATTCTTTTCTTAAGAACAAAGAAAAATAATAATAAGAATAAGAATACATTTGAGAGTAAGTGTGTAAATTACATAGATTAAATCTTCATAATAATAAGAGTAGTCATTCCCCAATTCACTATAATCGCATGATTGCTATAAGAGATTTTACTAGTGTCTCTTCTTCTTTTTACAACGACTATGAATGATTTTAGTTTTGATGCAGGAAAAAGGTTACTCTAGGAATAGCCAATCGGCATGACTTACGATAAAAAAATTGCTAATGGTAATACATTATGTGTATCCATGCATAATAATTTTTGTTTTAAAAAAATTATGGGTATTCTGTAAGGAAATGCTACACCTATATCAAACTTCTGCATGCCCATACATTCATGACAAACGTATTTAGAACAAGTATTTGAAACATCTGATCCACGACATGAATTTAATAACTATACGAACAAAATATATAAAAAATAGTACAGTGTTTTTTATTTTTGCCTTTTCAAAGTAGACTTTGTTTTTTAGAGGATGCATTTGTTGAAGATCATCAGCCTTAATCAAAGCTTTTCCATATATGCATTTTGTCTATTCACAATCACAACCACAATCATATCTAATCCCTTCCTTTTCTCTTGCTCATAATTATGTAATACGTTACCTTCTTTTCTCATGTAATACGTTGCACATCAGATGTATATAAATACAAGAACACTCACCACCAAATGTGTGGCAGTTTCAAACATTCTCATGGTATTAGAGCTTTCATTGGATTAACATCCCACGATCCTAATGGCCTCCAACTCATCTGATTCTTCTCTCACCCTTCTTCCCTTCAACACCATGATTCACATGGTTACAATCAAGCTCTCCTCCTCCAATTATCTTCTATGGAAGAGTCAGCTTCTTCCTCTTCTTAAAAGTCAAGGCTTGCTGGGTCATGTGGATGGCACCCTTGTGCCGCCACCACCATTTGATCCTCCCACCTCTCAGACACCAAACAGCAGTCACCTAGCATGGAAAGCAACTGACCAGCGTCGACCTCTCCACATCCTATGAGGTCTGGACCGCCCTGGAAAACACCTTCAGCCACCGCTCCAAGGCCCGTGAAAATCGTCTCAAAGATGACCTTCAATTGATGAAGCGTGGCACTCGTATAGTCACTGTCTATGCCCGTGCATTCAAAGCTTTATGTGATTAGCTTTATGCAATCGGTCGCCCAGTTAATGAAACCGATAAAGTTCACTAGTTTCTTCGTGGTCTTAGGCCAGATTTCTCCACTTTCTCAACTGCCCATATGGCACAAACTCTTCTCCCCTGTTTCTCTGATCTCGTCTCTAAAGCTGAGAGTTTTGAATTTTTTCAAAAATCTCTAGAGACTTTAGCGCCTCCAGTTGCAGCATTCACTGCCAACAGAAGCTCTTCTCATCGTGGAAGTAGCTCCTTTCGCCAAAACCATGGTCGTGGATATGGGTCCAGTAGCAACTCTTCCCATTCTGGACAGAGCCGTACTCACACCAACCACGGTCACCGTCCACCACGCTGCCAGATCTGCCGACTGGAAGGACACTATGCAGATCGATGTAAGCAGCGCTATGATCGACATGAACCCACAATATATCTTGCTGAATCTGATTGGCTCTTGGACATAGGGGCTTCGACTCACATGATCATTCCACATTGGAGCAATCCACAGCTTACATGGGTAAGGAATGTGTAATTGTAGGGAATGGTGCGTCCCTACCCATTACCCACACAGGCAATCTTTCCCCTTCCCCAGATCTCAAATTGTTAGATGTTTTAGTTATTCCTCACCTTACTAAAAATCTTTTGTCATCAGTAAACTCACAAATAATTTTCCTTTATCAGTTACCTTTGCTAATAATTTTTTCATTGTTCAGAATTGCCTAATGGGAAAGGTGGTGGCAACCGGTAGACGTGATGGAGGCTTATATATGCTAGAGCGCGGAAATTCTGCATTTATTTCTGTCCTTAAAAAAAAAATCTCTTCATGCTTCATATGATTTATGGCATGCACACCTTGGAATGTGAATCATTCTATTCTTGCTTTATTAAATAAAAAAGGACAACGTCATCTCACCTCTTTATTGCCATCACCTAAGTTATGTGATACATGTCAACTTGTAAAAAATCATCGATTGCCTTATACTCGTAATGAACACAAGTCATCACATGTGTTAGATCTAATTCACTGTGAAATATGGGGTCCTTCACCTGTTAAATCTAATTTGGGCCATAACTATTATGTTTTGTTTATTGATGATTATTCTCGCTTTACTTGGCTTTATCCTTTGAAATTGAAATCTAACTTCTATGATACCTTTATTCAATTTCAAACATTTGTTGAAAATCAATATTCTTCTCGCATAAATTTTTTTCAAAGTGATGGTGGTGTAGAATTTACAAGCAATTGCTTTAAAACTCACCTTCGTACCTCGAGTATCCATCATCAGCTATCTTGCCCATATACTCCTACCCAAAATGGTTGTACTGAAAGAAAACATCGTCATGTGACTGAAACTGGTTTGGCTCTTCTTTTCCATTCTCACACTTCTCCTCGCTTCTGGGTTGATGCCTTTAGCACTGCAGCCTACATCATCAACCGATTGTCTGCACTGCTTCTCGGAGGTAAGTCCCCCTTTGAACTTCTATATGGTTCCTCCTTCCAATTATGAGAATTTTTATTCTTTTGGTTATCGTGTGTATCCATGTTTATGTGATTATATGCCAAATAAATTTTCCCCTCGAAATATTCCTTGTATTTTTATGGGCTACAACACTTCTTATAAAGGGTTCCATTATCATGACCCCTCTACATCTAGAATATATATCACTCAACATGCTTAACTTGATGAAAATTACTTTCCCTCTCTAGATACCTCTCAGGCTCAACCCATGTCTTCCCTCCAATTTTCCAATTTTTTAGAACTAACTCCTTCCTATACAAACATGCCCACTTCTTCCCCAACGCCACATTCCCAACATATTACACAATCCGGATTTAACTCGTGTATTCTTTGTACTTATCCTGTGAATGAGCCTTTGCAGATGGACAATTCTATTGCAGGTTCTTCTCCGCAGCACTCAGAACCTAGTTCAACCTCTCTTGCACCCACTGAACTGGCTTCTACTATTCCAGTTGCTGTCTCTCAGATGCGTTCTAATCCTATGCTCACACGAGCCAAAGCTGGCATTTTTAAAACTCGGCACCCGGCAAATCTTGTTTTTTTGTGATCCTCTAGTCTTCTCTTAGCTCTTTTGGCATCCATTAAACCAAAAGGCTTGGCTCGTTGCCATGGATGAAGAAGTTCAAGCTTTGCAAAATAATCACACTTGGAAATTGGTCCCTCGACCAGCCAACACCAAATTTATGGGTTCTAAATGGGTATTTCAGACCAAATATTTGCCTGATGGATCCATCGATCGTCTTAAAGCCCGCCTTGTTGCCAAAGGCTATACACAAATACCTGGTCTTGACTACACCGACACCTTTAGCCCGGTTATAAAGGCTACCACTATCTGTGTTGTCCTATCTCTTGCTGTGACAAACAAATGACATCTTCGCCAACTTGATGTCAAGAATGCATTCCTCAATGGTCATCTTACTGAACAAGTCTACATGGAACAACCTCCGGGGTACATTGATCCTCGCTTCCCTAATCATTTTGTCAATTGAAGAAAGCTCTTTATGGACTCAAACAAGTACCTCGTGCTTGGTTTCAGCGTTTCAGCTCTTTCCTCACTTAGCTCGGCTTTTATTGCAATCGTGCCGACACATCACTCTTTGTCTTTCACAGGAAATCTGACGTTATTTATTTGCTTCTTTATGTTGATGACATCATCATTACAGGGAACAACTCCTCTCTTCTTCACAGTTTTACTTGTAAGCTTCATTCTAAATTCGCTACTAAGGATTTGGGTTCTCTGAGTTACTTCCTTGGTCTTGAAGCTACATCCACAATTGATGGTCTTTTTATTAGTCAACTAAAATATGCTCGTGACATTCTCACTCGTGCTCAGTTACTTGATAGCAAGCCTGTTCATACCCCCATGATTGTTTCTCAGCACC
Source organism: Populus trichocarpa (assembly GCF_000002775.5). NCBI lineage: Eukaryota > Viridiplantae > Streptophyta > Magnoliopsida > Malpighiales > Salicaceae > Populus > Populus trichocarpa. Next base: position 14,580,179 of record NC_037290.2, on the reverse strand, counting down.
TATCTTCTGATGGTTCTCTGTTTTTAGATCCTACTCTTTATCGATCTCTTGTTAGTGCCCTTCAATATTTGACCATCACGCGTCCTGACATTGCTCATGCTGTCAACTCTGTGAGTCAGTTTTTACATTCTCCAACTAATGACCACTTTTTTGCAGTAAAACGCATTCTTCGTTATGTCAAAGGGACTTTGCATTTTGGCCTCACCTTCCGCCCCTCTGCTACTCCTACTACTTTAATTGCTTATTCTGATGCCGACTGAGCCGGATGTCCTGACACTCGTCGCTCCACCTCTGGTTATTCCATTTACCTTGGTAATAATTTGGTTTCCTGGAGTTCCAAAAAGCAACCTACTGTGTCTCGTTCAAGTTGTGAGTCTGAATATCGTGCACTTGCTATCACTACCGCAAAATTGCTTTGGCTCACACATCTCCTTCGTGATCTGAACGTTTCCCTTCCACAGAGGCCTCTTCTCTTATGTGACAACAAAAGTGTCATTTTCTTAAGCTCCAACCCTGTTTCTCACAAGAGGGCCAAGCATGTTGAGTTAGATTATTATTTTCTTCGTGAACTACTTCTTGCCGACAAGCTTCGCACACAATATGTTCCTTCTCACTTACAAGTTGCTGATATCTTCACCAAAAGTGTGCCTAAAGCTGTCTTTCAATTTTTCCGGTCCAAGCTTCACATCGGTCCCAACCCGACGTTCAGCTTGCGGGGGGTGTTGAAGATCATCAGCCTTAATCAAAGCTTTTCCATATATGCATTTTGTCTATTCACAATCACAGCCACAATTATATCTAATCCCTTCCTTTTCTTTTGCTCACAATTATGAAATACGTTACCTTCTTTTCTCATGTAATACGTTGCACATCAGATGTATATAAATACAAGAACACTCACCACCAAATGTGTGGCAGTTTCAAACATTCTCAGCATCCAGCACTGGTAATCGAATAGTTTTATTGGCCTGGCTGCATGTAGTTCACAACATAAGAAATGACGACGCAAGCAAGTGTCATTGGATTTAAATGTAGCTTCAACTTAACATCCAAGATAATTTTAATTATATAAATCTTTCTGTGTAAAGAATCAGTGATGGGAGAGCCCTTTCTATATGGGCAAGAGACCTACGGAATTGGGCTCCATAACTTGACAAATGTAAAATAGCCATACCCTAATATATTGACTTTGAATCATGAATGTTGTTAAATTGATCAATGGGTATGATCAATTCAATTTCCAATCTCTTGCTGCCATATGTATTACACATACTAATATTGTATCATTGAGCTCAATTTAGTCGATCTAGTTTTATCATATTAAGACACAAACTAACGTTTTTCTTTTGGGCTTACACAAATATTAAACCATGTTTATAAAAGAAAAAATAAAAAATAAAATATAATTGAATCTAATTTAAAAGTCTGTGGTATTACAAAAACGATTATTTTTTAAAATATGTTTTTGCTTGAAAATGCATTGAAATATTTTTTTAAAATTATTTTTAATATCAGTACATCAAAATAATCTAAAAACACTGAAAAAATTAATTTAAAATAAAAAAATAAAATAAAAATTTTTTAAAAGTATTTTTTAAGCACAAAATTAAACAGGCTCTTATCTAATCCACTTTTCTTTTAGAGATGTAAATTATTAAGAACTAAATACAATAGATTCGTAATTTATATATTTCTAGGTGTGTTGCGTTCAGCTGTCAAATTTAGTGTCGAAATATTAATGTCAAGGTCACAACAAAATGAAATGATATGGGTGACGACGGTATGCATTGAATTAGCGGGTTTAGAAACATAACTTGTGTGGTAGGTTTAATTTAGCAACTTTTGAGGTTAAGCATTAGGTTAGGTATGAAATATATATGATATTATATAGATCGATAAACCTTTCCTAATTAATCACAGTTAATCAATAATTTATATATGAATGGATTTTATTTTATTTTATTTTATTTTGAAAAATTGACATGTCATTGGAAGGGATTGGTGGGGTCTTGGGTAATTCACATGTCTGTATAAGAAAATTGGAGGATTCTCACTTTCCACCACACAGCAACTCATACACATATGACCCACAAATCATGCGTCAAACAGCTAAATTAGATTTGGTTCCACCATACCCACTTCATAACATGATACACACACACTTTTCAAAATTATCACGATCTCTTTCTAAAAATAAAAGATTTATTTAGCATATTCTCATTAATTTCTCAATAATTTTAATTAAATATGAGGATTTTGAACTCCTTTTAGAAACATATAGTACATTATATATGCATTGAAGGCGTTCTCACGAAAAATATTAAAAAAAAAAAGAAGACTATTGATAACCGCTTTGGGTTAGAATTCGAATGCCAAGAAATTTAGTTCCCCTTTGATCCTTAAAAAGAAATCCCTAAGAAGCTGTAAACAAGAGATTTCTAGAATCTATAATGGTTAAAAGTGATTTGGTCTAACTATATTCTTAAAGTCACAATTAAAACGATTATTTTATGATTAATTAATATGAGTTGCTTATAGAAGTTTTACAGCTGGGCCTTTTAGGGTTTCGTCAGCTATGCATCGACATAAATACGACCACCTATAGCCCCACCTAAAAGCCCCCGCCCCGCCCCCCAATTACTTGGTCAACACCACCATCTAAATAAAATGCAATTCTAACCTCACCATCCTTTGGAGAGTGTGTTTTATATATTTCAAAAAACATGAGAAAAAGTCGAGCAATATTTTAATCAGCATCCGAAAGGCTAAACAAGTACAAAATGCATGCAATTTCTATGAGAGATTAATCGTTTAATTTATCTAGAGTACTTTTGTAACTTAATTAAACAAGAAAATCATAGTATATTATTATTATTATTATTATTATAGAAATGTTGTCGTAGCAATTAACCCATCAATTACGAACGCTCTCTGGTGGCGCGTAAAGTAGCATGTAGTCATATGCTTAATGAAAGTTTGTTAGAATTTTATAAGAAGTAAAATCAAACACAATTGCTTTCAAGTCATAGTCTATAAAGTCTGATATCTAAATGGAAATATATATATATATATATATATATATATATATATATATATATATAGAGAGAGAGAGAGAGGAGTATTAAATAATTAAGTATAATGGTCATCCAAAATTTGTAATATAAAAACAATAAATGGGAGTTCTAAAAGTGAAGGTGGAGAAAAAGAGCATAAAATCTAAGTATATATTTCTATTAAATCTGTACACAAATCTGATCCAGCGATGCAATTATTACTGGGGTATCAAACAGCTTAAAAAGGGTCTTGAAGATCTCCGATTTCCTCAGCACTTGTTTACCTGCACCAAGTTTTTTTCTTTCTAGTAAGAGAAAGCTTTGGGATATTGAGAGTTACTTACCTTTCTCCTACAACAACTTAAGAAGAGAAAGAAAGGAGAAAGAAGAAGAGAAGAGAAGATCATGGGTAGCGGTTATTTTGGAGAACCTAACTTGGGAAATAATGAAAGAGGTGGTTCTTCAAGGAAAGGCAAGAAGAGCAACTCGGACAAGCCTAAGCAGCCACAGAGAGGCCTTGGTGTTGCTCAATTGGAAAAGATCAGATTACATGGACAAATGGCTTCTGATTACCATCCCTCCCTTCACAGAACTCCTTACGCTACAACTTTCAATCAGCAGGTATATACACTCTCTCCCTCCCTCCCTCCCTCTCCCTTTGTGTGTCGTGCTTAGTATAATCAAGGTCAGTTTTTATAGAGTTCGTTGAAGTTTGTGGACTTAAAATATGTATGTTCGTTGATATTGTATGTGCAGGAGGATATAAGAGTGCAAACAGGCTATTCACCAACAGCAGCATCCTCGGCTTCCTTTGGCTACCCCAACTTCATGGTATAGCAACTTACTTTTCTGTTCTTTTTTTAAAAATTTATTTATAGAATATTTGATAACCCTAAATTTCATTCTAGTAAAAATATGTGTGTTCTCATCTTGTGATCATGTGTATCAATATTAACATGAACTGTGCATCTTGAATGATGATATAGCTAGATTAGCACTACCGGTGAGGAAAATTTAAAGAAATAGAACAAGTTTAGTTGCAACCAATTGCATTTGCATTAGCGTTTAGAAAGTAGTCCTCTCCATCATTATCCAAGCCTTGCTCAATTCGAATTAAGTTCTAAAGGACAAGCTTCCAATTTCAAAATGAATTCCCATGTCGTATAAGCTCTTTTCGAGGGGATCTTATTAACTCCTTTGGAAGCTTAATTTTTTTTTTTTAAAAAAAAAGAAATCGAAAGCTTAATTTGTTTAGTTATTCATATCCACAAACCCTAGTTACTTGCCTGTGAAATATGTAAGAATCCACACCATCTCATATGTTGTCATTATTAAAGAAGCAAATAGTGTTGCAAGAAGCAGGAGCTTTAACTAATTATATAGTTTTACATATTGCTTTTCTTTTCTGCAATATGTCTTGTCCCTATATAAAACCATCAGTTTTACTTGGTGTTGCAGATGGGACTGGGTGATTATGATAGAACGAATATCAGATATGGTGGTGATTTTCAACCCCCAACTGCGGCAAGGTACTTAATTACCTATGCTACTTGATTTAATTCTCGATCAAACAAGGTTTTTTTTTTATTTGGAACAAGGTCTAGATTTTCATGTCTTTCCTTGGAAGTTTGCTCAACCTTAGCTACACTAGCTAGGTTTCTAATTAATCTATATGTTTATAATTTATTTACCTCAGTTGGAACTCCGGACATAACATCTATGAGGCTCAACATTATGCACAAGCAAATGCAACTAGACACCCTTGGCCTCTGCAAGTTGAGGTGTTGTTTTCATCCTTCGTAAATTTCTACAATAAGATTCTCAAACTAGGATTTGAATGTGATAGATAATGTCTTGATATCAATCACTCTCGTGTTTCCATTAATTAGGACACGCCGCAAAAACACAGCAAGAAACACCGAAGTAGCTCGATGGGCTCTAGCAGTCAAAATTCTGAATCAAGAGATACACAAGAACTAGATTTGGAGCTCAGATTGTCAATATAACGAGCCATTTTCTGCCAATCAAATGAAAGGAATCTCATTTCATGCTCTTAAGTGTTAATTGGAAGTTAATGATGACAGGCTGGGGCTTTGGTAAACTGCACACAAGGTAGGCAGTGGTGATGAGCGAGTCTGAACTTTCATTTGGAAGGAATCTTAATTATGTAATTGAAGATGGGTTCACTTTCTGCATAAAAAAATTAGATTTTCTTCTTGTTTATGAAGTGTCAAAGAAATGAGAAAATCATAGTAATTGTGCAGAATCCTTCCTTTGGTTCAGGTCTAGCAGGCAGCATCTAAGAAATCATATAGTTTCCTTGACTGAAACAAATCTAGTTCATTGGATGCCGAATGTCTCTATTCTCTTACCCCCCACCCATTGTTCAGTAGTTCTAACTTAAAGAAGATACAAGAGAGATTAAGAAGGACGAAAAATCGTACTAAAAGGGAAATTAACCAGAGTTGTCCATTGACGAAAAAGTGATGGGCAACCTTGGAATCTCCACATAGTTTCTTTTCATGATTTTATGTATCTATCATCAAGGCCGGAAATTAAGCACGGTATTAATTAATTGACTATAACATTAATTTTGATGATGGTGCATTAGCTAGGTGGGTGAATAGATGACAATTTTGCTTCTAACTTCCAAATTCACTAGGTGCTAATAGAGGGTTCAATTCAATGAGACATAAATATTTGAAACCAGGGAAGTGCATGTTGCGGCTACTAGCTAGTGCAAATGTTTAGAACCTAGCTATCCCCCATTCCGTATGTCGTATCAGAACTAAATTCCAAGGCTTAAATGGACAATTGACTTTCTTGTCTATAAACTATAATATATGCACCTCTCAACCGAAAATCAAGCTCAGCTGTTAGGCGGTTTGCTGCTGGAATCAACTTCTAGCTAGCTACGTGGTTAAACAAGTTTTTGATATTATGTTAAAACTGAAAAAACTTAAGTACTTAGATTTAATTTCATGATACTTTGTAACAATAGAAAGGAAGCAAAATTTAGAAGGGGATTGTCTCACACCCCTTTCCTCTTTCAAGAAGCTAGCTAGTGTGTCTTCCCTGCTGATCTGTTTCTCAAGACCAATTCAAAGTTTCTCTTCTATTTATTTTTATTTTTTTTAGTTTAACGTGGGTGTCCGGGCCAGCTTGCGCGCACCTCGACTAATCCCACGGGCCCTGAAGTTAACGACCATGTAAGTCTCCAGTGGCCATCATATGAGCAACCACAGGGTTCGAACCTGAGACCACAGAGGGAGCAAATCTCTTGGTCCCAATCTCTTACCACTGAACCACCACCTAAATGGTTTCTATTTTAGTTTTATTTATGTTGAAGGGAGGGCAATGAGGGACGTTGGTTAATGTACAAAACACATAAATTTATCAATTGAGGCTAGCTTTAGGATATAAGCCACCTATTTGGAAATCGTTTTGTTATAAGCACATGAGTTTCCATGGAGGTGTGTTCGTAAAATACTGGGTAAATATTTCAATTTATTTTTATATAATTAGATACATCTTTGGTACGCACTTACGTTTCTAATTTTATTTATTATATCCTTGTATAATACCCAATTCTCCAATATGTTCTTTTATTATTTTTTTCTATCCAAAATGATAAAATTAAATTTTCCATTAGTTATATAAGAATATAATAGAAATTTTTCAAAATTGCTCAAAATTTTTTTAAAAAAATAAAAAAATTTCAAAATTAATCAATCATAATTTTTTTTAAAAATAAAGATTTTATTTTTTTTAATAAAAACCAAAATTATATTCTTGTAAATCTCAACGATACTTTTAGAATGAAAAATGTAATTATATCGATTTGGGTAGAAACATTTAATATAAACAACTCTTCTAGAACTCCTTCCCCCCCCCCCCCCCCCCCCCCCCAAAAAAAAACCAAACTAAAATAAAAACAAACAGAAAAAAATGCTCTCAACCAAAAGCCCTCCCCTTCCCCCAACCAAGCCCCTTGCAATCTCGATCAAACCTACCTTACCCAATCTCACCTCTCAAACACCTGCAAACACTATTATCAACCTCGAGACATTTCAATTATTTTATTTCTTGATAATTAAGTGTGAAGAGGTGTAATATTTTTTATTTTAAAAAGGTGGGCCTTCTTATAGTAAATATATTTGCTATTTTTTTTGCTTTACTCTTGATTTCTTGATTTTATGGGACCTACGAGGAAAGAAAAAAAATATAAAGTTATCAATGTACTTTGCTATCTTCTCTCCCTGTAACCCTAATATAAATTTCTGCAACCGGTCAAAAACAAAAATAAAGATACAAATCGAAAGAGGAATTTCCCTGCGGAAAGATTGAAGCAAGCCACCAATTAATTCATCTTTCATCAAACAAAACAAGGTAATTGGGCTTCGATAACTTAAATTTAAAATATATTTTTGTTTTGTTTTGAGATGTTTGTTAAGAATTTGATGAGATTTTTATATAATTCTACTATTTTTTCTCTTTTGTTTTTTTTTAGATTTGCTAGTTCTACCAATTATTTTTTGAATTCTTGTTATAGTTATTTTTTCTAATTAATTAGATATATTTTATTGGTTTGTTTTGATTATGTTTGAATTTTTTTATGTTTTGTTTTTAGCAGAGCCACCAAAATTATCAATTTTTTCTCACGATATATGTTTTGATTTTAAGTTGAACCATGAACCTGCGTTGATTAGTGAATAACCTCTTATTAGAATCAACATTGCTCATTTAATTAGATATCCAAGGAATCGTTCTCAAATTTGGAAATACCCGGTTAATCAACAAGGTGAAATTCGAAGGGCATACATTAATTTGGGGCCATATCAACCTTTGATGTCTCATTGGTTCAAAAGTTATTCGTGGCTTGAATATTCAGAGAAAAATACTGCATTTTGTTTCCCTTGCTATTTATTTCCAAGTAAACCATCTGGAAAGACAGGATCAGACACATTTACTGTTAAAGGATTTAATTGTTGGAAGAAAGTTAATGATGGGGAACGGTGTGCTTTTTTTACTCATATGGGAAAAGGTTTCAGCTCATAGATTTGCTACCATATGCTTGAAAGTTTTGAAAAATCACTCATGTCATATTGAGAAGGTAGTTAAGAGGCAAACTATTCAAGAAATTCTAAATAATTGATTGCGTATGAAAGCTTCAATAAATATTGTTCATTGGCTCACATTTCAAGCATGTGCTTTTAGAGGGCATGATGAACGTCCAGAATAAAAAAAACCGAGGTAATTTTCTTGAAATGATAGAACTTTTAACATCATACAATGAACAAGTAGGTGCTCTTGTTTTGGGTAATGCTCCACAAAATGCTAAATACACCTCACATCAAATTCAAAAAGAAATTTTGCATGTCTTTGCTAGAAATGTACAGTTTTCAATTCGTCATGAGATTGGTGATGCAAGATTCTGTTTAATTGTTGATGAAACTCGAGATGAATCTAGAAGAGAGCAAATGACCCTTGTTATTAGGTTTGTTGATAGAAGTGGATTTATACGAGAACGATTTTTGGATATAATTCATGTCAAAGATACAACTGCTTCAACTCTTGAGGAAGAGATTTTTCCTTTGTTTTATCTCATCACAATCTTGATGTTCAAAATATTAGAGGACAAGGGTATGATAGTGCTAGTAATATGCGTGGAGAGTGGAATGGTTTGCAAGCTTTATTCATTAATGATTGCCTTTATGCATATTATGTACATTGTTGAGCTCATCAATTACAATTAGCTCTTATTGTTGCAGCTAGATAAATATATTATGCTCATACTTTCTTTCAGAATTTGATTTTTATTATTAACATTGTTAGTGCTTCTTGTAAGCGTAATGATGAATGACGGGCTTTTCAAGCAGCTACAGTTGAACATTTAGCTAATATTGATGAGATTGAAATGGGTAAAAGAGGTAATCAAGTAGGTGGTTTGCAACGACCTGGAGATAGCAGATGGAGTTCGCACTTCAAATCAATTTGCAGTTTGATAAAAATATATGGGGTAACTTGCTTGGTTCTAGAAAACTTTGCTTTAGATGGATCTACTTATTCTCAACGTGGTGATGCGACCTTTTCATTTAAGTTGCTAATGTCATTTGATTTTTTGTTCATCTTACATATAATGAAGAATATTATAGGAATTATTGACATGCTTTGCCAAGCCGTGCAACAAAAATCTCAAGACATTTTAAATGTTATGCATTTGGTGACTACCACAAAGACTTTAATTCAGAAGTTAAGAGAAGATGGTTGGGAAACTCTTTTAGAAGAAGTGACATCATTTTGTAAGCATCAAGACATTGAAGTTCCTGATATGGATGCTTGTTTTTTTAGTGTGGGACGATCTCGCCGTAAAAAAAATTCAGTAATAGTTGATCATCACTACCGAGTTGATATATTTACAGCTATCATTGATCAACAATTGCAAGAGCTAAATAATAGATTCAATGAGCAGGCGATCGAGCTTCTTAAGTTGAGCACAACTTTAGATCCTAGAAATAGCTATAAATTATTCAATGTTTAAGATATATGCTTACTTGTTGACAAGTTCTATCCTGAAGATTTTTCTGATCAAGAAAAAATTCATTTGAGACTTCAGTTGCAACATTATGAGCGTGATGTACCCAATCATCCAAAGTTAAAGAACATGTCATCGATTGCTGATTTATGTCAAGGATTGGTTGAAACAGAAAAATCAATACTTTATCCACTAGTTGACAAGTTGATTCGGTTTATTTTGACTCTTCCTGTTTCGACAACAACTATTAAACGAGCTTTTTCAGCGATGAAGATTGTTAAAACAAGACTTCGCAATCGGATGAAGGATGATTTTCTTGCAAATTATTTGATTGTCTATATAGAAAAAGAAATTGCTGAAAGATTCACAATTGATATGATAATCGATGATTTCTATTCTATGAAAGAATGATGAGCACAATTAAAATAAATATGTAAGAATCATTCTTTATACTTTTTTACTTTATTTCAAAGTTTATCAAACATAAATAATGTTTCGCTTTAGCTAATGTTTCTTATATACTTTGTATGCTTATATTTGATAGGTATAAAGACCAACAACATTAAAGTAATGAATACATTATGAAGATGAAATTAACTTCATTGCTTTGACTCAATTTGGTATTGCTCCATACCTTTTACCTTATACAAAGATCATTATATGTTTGTAGTAAGTTATTTGAATAAAAAACATCATGCAGATTTTTTTTATAACTCATGTATAATAAATTAAAACAAATATTATATCTTGTTATATTAATCCCCCCCTTGTATGTTTATATTTGATAGATATAAAGACCAACAACATTAAAGTGATGGATACATTATGAAGATGAAATTAACTTCATTGCTTTGACTCAATTTGATATTGCTCAATATCTTTTACGTTATATAAAGATCATTATATGTTTGTAGTAAGTTATGTGAATAAAACAACATCATGCAGATTTTTTTTACAACTCATGTACAATAAATTAAAACAAATATTATATCTTATTATATTAATAATCCTAACTTCGCCCCTAACCTCATAAATCACCATGCACCCTCACCTTTTTAAACATCCACAACATTCTCCTCACTCCCCTGTTAAACCGAGATTTCAAAAACCAGTTTTTTAACCCACATACAACACCCTGAGCAACAAACACTTTTCTAACACACCTCCCCTGTCCTTTGAATTCTCAAAGTTCTACTTTGAACGACTCCCATCTTGGATATATAGGCAACAATGACCTCAAAAAGACTTTCAAAGATTGGTTTCGTCACTAGTCTCTTTGTTTCCAAGAAAAGACATCAAGAGGAAGACGATTTGGTTTTGTTTCTTTCCTCTCCCCTTTAAAAGAAACAAACATTTGCAATAGCATGAACCTTATATGGTTTGACTCGTTCAAACTTCTTGCAAATCCAGTCAGATTTCAACCTCTTCAAGATAAAAAAAATAAAAAAAAATGCCAAACCACACAACCAAACCTGACCCTAAACCTATGCCCAAGTTAACCTTGAGGGACACTGAAACATTTGTTGAAGTTCTCTCACTGTCGCAAAGCCATTAAGAAAGACAGTGGTGTATGAGACTATCCCTGATGATAAGGAATGGCTTTTGAGAAGTTTAGATGGATAGATAGCCACAAACATAAACTATGCTACTTTAGAGCATATGGTTTTGAAATATGTTAAACAGGCAGTTGGCTTTCATTTCTTGGGTGCAAGCCAAGCAATTATCACTTTCACGGACAAGGAGTCTATGGAGAAAGAACTGAAAGATGTTTGCTCTGTTATGAAAAACTCTTTCATTCGTTTCAAACCGTGGGAACAGAAGGTTAAAGCCACAGATCAGATTTGTTTGGGTGTCCATTCTGGGACTACCGTTGGTAGGTTGGAACCGCAAATGTATTGAGACGATTGTTGAGGGCGCAGGGAAGATGGTAGGATACGACATTACCAGTGTTAGTCAAGGTTCGCTTATGAGTAAAGGTGTTACTAAACACGACTTCTTTTGTGACCTTAAGCGAACAGATATCGCTGATTCTTGACGGCGACGAATATGAAATCTTAGTCAACAAATTGAATCCAGATTTTAGTCCCCTGTTTACTACAATCAAGCACTCAATGGATGCATCCGGTACTCGCGTCTCAGATGAGGAGTCCTGCAGTGAGAATAAAAATTCAGAAGGGTACAAGGTGGTAGTTGTACAACGGATACAGTTTTTGCAGAGCATAAGGAGGTGGATATGGAGAGTGACTCTTCTCTCCTCCTCTGTCTAGGCCACGCTGGACAAATGAGCTACCCGGATCACACTGACACAACTTTCAAATCCTTTTGCTTGTTTCCCGAAATTAAGGGAAAGTACACGCACAGTTTGCAGACGAAAGATAAGCAAATGTCCATTGCCCCATACTAGCCGTCCTTTGTTCTGTCATGCTATGATAAATTTATGGCAAACACTCAAGAGGCAAGGGATAGAGACAACAGTTCAGATGATTCAATTATTGAAGTGGGCCTTACCAAAAAACATGTTACAGGTCATAACACCTCTTCAACCCAAGAAACAAGTCTTGTTAACAAGCCCGTGAGGTCATGGGCTACAGGCCTTAACATCTCTTCAGCCCAAGAAACAAGCCCTTCTTCTAAGCCAATGAGACCCAAGAACTCAGACCAGCTTTACAACAAGCGACTTGTGCCCAAATATTCCTATAATAAAAGGAAGAAAGTGAAGAAAGATAGATGTGTTTTGGCTTATGATGGCATATCAGCTGAAGATCTTGAGTTCCCTGTAACAAATATATCCGATCATCAAAAGGATACATCTCTGAAAGACACCAGCTTATCCCCTGTTACTAGGTCAGCCGCAGATGAAAGAGAAGAAAGGAATCCTAATCATGCCTCCACGGAAGAAGAGGTTAGGGGTACAGAGGTTTGTTTACCAGCCTCGTTGAATACTCAGTGCAGTCAGCAGGGCTCTTTAGATGCGAAAAGGAAAACAACGCTGCTAGAAGCAAAACAAGGAAACTGAAAATGTTGACAGCAAGTGGCAGGGTAGCTAATACAACCGAAGAAAGTGTTTCCGTAGACTCCCTCAATTTGGGAATCCAGCAAGGGAATGTTCGGTATCAGATAACTTGCAATAATAATCAAGCTGACGGTTTTGATAAAGAAAAGGAGTTTCAGGAAATGATACAAGATGCAGTTACTCTGGGTTTGGGGAATCCTCGGGATCTCACAGCGTATGAAGATGGAATCTGGAGCAATATTGACAGAGAAGTGAATGAATGGATATCGATCAACCGACTGTAAGTGATCCGTTTTGCTCAGCATGCCTCGTTTTGGTTTTTAGTTATTCTCTATTAATATCTTTGCTTGGAACAGTTGTGGTTTAGATATGTCTAATAAACACAATTCCATCCAGAATAGGCTAATAAATTGTAATGTGGGAATTGTTCTGACTCTTTCATCAGAAATCTGTGAAATGTTGTAAATGTTAAATAGGCTTCCCTGTAGGCAAATCAGGAGGAATAATTGTGATATGGGATAGTTCTATCTTTGAGGTGGATAGCATTGAATTTAGGGGGCAGTGGATTTATTCATGCGGCACAAATGTTAAGTCTTCCTGGTAGTTGGTGTCTATGTAGCATCTTATGTGTAAGAACGTGCTAAATTATGGGAAGATATTACTATTCTTAAGTTTGCTTTTGAATTGTCAATGGTGGTGTTAGGTGACTTCAACGAAACCCTTTACTCTCATGAGAGAAGTAGTGGTTACCTCAATCATTCAGGTTCAGCATCTTTTCACAGCTTCTTATCTGACTGTGAATTGATAGAATTCAATCCACATGGCAATCGTTTCACTTGGTACAGGGGTGGATACATGAGCCGCATTGACAAGGCTTTTGCCACTCCAGATGTTCATCTTTAGTTCCAGACTTTAACTCTCTGCTGTTATTCGAGGGGACCGTCGGATCATTGTCAACTGCTACTTGAAAACTCTAAGGTAGACTGGGTTGCCTCTTGGTGGGCAATCCGAGTAGGCTTTCTACTTGGAAACCAGTGTTGTCTTCTATCAAAGCTAAGTTGAGTACTTGGAAAAGAAAGATTCTAACATGGTTGGGAGGATATGTTTTAAGTTTTTTGCCTCTATATTATATGTCTATTTTTCCTATGTTAAAGGGTATTATCAATGCCATATCTTATATCAATCACTTTTTTTTTTGTGGAATGGTATTTCAAACTCTCATGCTATTTGCAAGGTGGCTTGGCATAAGATCATCAAGTGTAAATCTTTTGGTGGTCTTGACTTGGGATCTTTGCACCATAAAAACTTGGCTTTGCTCTTTAAATGGTTCTAAAGTCTAGACAAATGAGTGGTAGGAGGCTGGCAAGACTTTATCCTTCGAAAATATCAGCCAAATTTTGCAAATGGACTTTCTGTGTTTGTCGATTCTCTTTCCCAAACTTGGCATGACATGGTGTCGACTATCTTCACAAATGAAAGCATAATCATTCCTCTCAAGTCTAACATTGGGTTCAAGGTGGGTCATGACAACAACATTTGGTTTTGGACCAATTCTTGGCTAGGTACTGCAACCCCTCTTCAGATCTTATTTCTTAGACTATATAATCTCTCTCTGCAGCAATCAATAAGCCTTGTAGATGTGTATTGCCTGGCTAATAATTCAGTCAACCTGTCTTGGAAGAGAAGTACCGGTCACGTGAGCTTTGTATGTGGGAAAGCTTATTTGTAGAGGTGGAGCGTGGTCTAGTCTTCTCTGAAGGTGAAGACATAAAGGTATAAATATTTCATAATTTCGACACTTACTCAGTTTATTTAGGATGCTAATTGCTAGATAGCCTCTCTGCTTCAGGGGATCCTTCCTTTTCCATTTTGCTTTGGAAAGGTTTTGCCCTTTATCAATCGACGTTTTCATATGGTTCCCGTTTAATGGAGTCTTAGCACAAAGGGTTTTTAGCTGAGAGGGGGATTATTAACTATGAAGATGCTCTTTGTCCTTTTTTTTTATTGTAAGGAGATTTGGACTATAAATCACCCTTTTCATCAGTGTATTATTACGTGGAATTTTTGGGGTAGATTCATGCATTGGTTTGGATGTTTAGGTTGTCTGCCCAGGGACCCAAATCATAATCTATAGGAATGGCTCAAATCAGTCAGAGGTAACTTTTAGCGTCAGGCTATTACTCTTCTTTACAAAGGCTTCTATTAGTCTATCTGGATAGTTAGCAATCGTCTCATATTTGGGTCCAAAACTCCAGACTAGGATGTGATTTTCGACCTTACCTATAAACACTTAACAAAAAAAAAGTAAAGCTAGAAACGACTTCATCGTTGCTGTCGATTTCTGTATAGGCAACGACACAGTTTTCCCTGCTGATTTCTGGATCAGCAGCGACACAATTTTCGCTGCAGATTTCTTGATCGGCAGCAACACAATTTTCATTACTAATCTCTGAGTCGGCAGCGACACCTTTTTTTGTTGTCGATTTCCGAATCGGCAGCGACATAGTTTTCGATGCTGATTTCTGAGTCAACGATGGTTGGGTGCGCTGACGAATCCATGTGTTTTGTAAAACCTGACAAATCTTGTCTTTGGTCGAGCCATACTAGGAAGAATTAAGGGGTGAAAAACTGGCCAACTTTGGAGGAAAAAAATGTAAATCCCAACGGGAACTTGAATAAAAGGCCAACCAACACTAAACAAAATTAAAAGGACCAAACTGGTTTACTCTTAAGAGGCCTTCAGAAGGGGGAAAACTGGTTTCTCGGATAACTTAATGAGGGATAATGATAAGGTAGAACAACCCCCAAACACCCCAGCACACTTATAAAGGCTATAAATACAAGGAGAAAGAAAGGGTGACCCTTCCTCTTTCTAAAGACTAGTTGTAGCAGCTGTATGCTCTTGCTCCTCTACCCCTTCTCCACAGAAAACCAGACCCAATCTAGCTGCATGCCCCCTCCATTAAATGTGTGAGCTAAAGAAGACCTAGAGAGTGAGGTTAGTGACTGAAATCATGGAAGGAGGAAGGGTGTAGCAGGCCTATTAAGCTGCAGAAGAAAAGAACAAGAGAAAATCGGACAGAAAAAGAAAGAGATACCTCTGAAACTACACTTGGAACCTGTAAAAAAAGACATAAGGTAAGACCCATTTCATCTCTTGACTAAAAGATACCTCACGATTTGGATAAGGAGAAAAAAGGAGAAAGAAGAACCTAGAGGGTTGGTTGGACAACAGGTGAGAGAAGGAAGAAGCTGGACACAAAGAGATGAACAGACCACCAAATCCCTTCCTAAGGTTATTGAAAACCATGAGGTATGAACTAGAACCCTTCTCCACTGTTCTTTTGACTTTGGGACTGAAAAGAAAGAAGAAAACCCTAAGCAAATGGCCTAGGATTCTTACATCAGTTGTTGAGGAAATCTAGATTAGAAAGAGGGACAAAAAGGGGACTGAATAGGGGGACTTAATTCCAGAACACTTAACAAAGGAAATGAACAATTTTGAATGCATAAACTTAGAGAGATGGCTGACCAAAGTGAGGGTTGGACAGAACATGGATTAAAAGGATAAAATGCAAAGATTATCCTTGTTAGAGTTGCTCAATTATGTGAAGCCAAAACAGAACTTATGCTTGTGTTTATGACAACATTTTTGCATATATGAATGATGAAATTATGTGAAAATATGGTAAAAAGTGTTATGAACATAATTGTACTATCATTTGAACCTTAGAAGCATATGGAAATCAGAACTGAATTCACTCCATGTTGATGCCTTGAGTTTGTGTGTGTAATGGATGAACTTGTTTAATTAGGAAGCAAAAGGTATACGTATGAGTACGATATGTTGCTCGCTATACTATTGTGTTAAACTTGATGAAATGCATGTGAAAGATTAGATGAAAGAGGCATATATGTTTCGGTCAAGAATAGGAACATTGACGAAATCTAACATGATGAACCTCTATAAGTTGGTGTGAAATAACATAAATGTGGGACTTGTTTACGTGTAGTTGAATTGCTACAAATTATATTGATGAATTTTGGATAATACCATTGAGGACTTAAAGTGATGTTGGAAGGGATGAATTGGGGAAAACCTTGTTAAATGAACATGTGTTGATATTTGTGTTGTTTGGTGATGAGTAATTAATGAAGTGTGATTCGTTGAGGTTCTAGACCCATCTAGGGTGAGAAATATTGGTAGAGGGAAGCATAGCGTAAGCCTTATGCTTGGCTGAAGGGAAGGAGTGAAACTAGAAATGATTTCATCACCGTTGTCGATTTCTGAATCGGTAGCAACAAGAGTTGCGTTAATGATTTCTAAGTCAGCAATGACTCAGTTTCGTCAACAATTTATGCGTCAACCATAAACCATATGCGCTGACGATTTCAGCGTTAACCGGGAAACTATGTTGCATTGATGATTTCTAAGTCGGTAACGACTTGGTTTTCATCAACGATTTCTGAGTCAGCAGTATCCAAGATAGGTTGATGATTTCCACCAAGTACATTGTTCCCAGCGAATTAGTTCTCGATGCCGGATTTGTGGAGTCAGCAGCAAATCAGTTTCGTTGTCAAATTGTGGAGTCAGCAACGAATTAGTTTTCACTGCCGAATTGTGGTGTCAATAGAGAATCAGTTTTCGCTGTCGAATTGTGGTGTCAGCAGAGAATCAGTCTTCGCTGCCGAATTGTGTAGTCAGCAGCGAATCAGCTTTCATTTTGAATTGTGATGTCAGCAGCGAATTAGTTTTTACTGCTGAATTTGTGGAGTTAGCAACGAATCAGTTTCGCTGTCGAATTGTGGTGTCAGCAGCGAATCAAGTTTTGCTGCCAAATTATGGTGTCAGCAGCGAATCAATTTTTGGTGCCGAAGTGTGGTGTCAGCAGCGAATTAGTTTTCGCTGCTGAATTGTGGTGTCAGCAGCAAATCAGTTTTCGCTGCCGAATCATGTGCTCCAGCGAATCAGTTTGCTAACGTGTTTGTGTCACCAGCAAACCAATTTCACTGACAATTTTGTATTCCAGCGAATCAGTTCGCTGACAAATCTGCAGCACCAGTGAACCAGTTTCGGTGACGAAGTTCTGCGACAAATTACATAACAGAACTGGTTCCATGATTAAAATGATTGCATTGTATGATTGTAATATATAAACGCTAGAATGTGAACACGTGTGTTCTTGAAATTTCTATGGTGATAAGTTGTTTGATTACTGAAATGCAAATGAACTGATTTGTGACCATTGATGTGTTAGGTGATACGACCAGGACCCGATCCGTGACCGGACAAGGACATCCCATGGAAGGAGTAGGTAAGTGATTTCCACCCCCTTCTAGCATAACGTTAGTTTTTGAAGTGAATTTATTACGAAGGATCTATTGTTGTGCTATATGGAATGCTAAATTGTCACGAATGGTGTATGAGCATTACAAAGGATTTACCGTTGTATTATAATGAATGTTAATTATCACGAATGGTTGTATAAGTATTACAAAGGATCTATCGTTGCATTATATTGAATGTTAGTTGTTACGAATGGTTATATGAGTATTGTGAAGGATCTATTATTGTGCATACATAGTGCTAAATTGTTACAAATTTTTGTATAAG
The DNA here is from genome assembly GCF_000002775.5 of Populus trichocarpa. NCBI lineage: Eukaryota > Viridiplantae > Streptophyta > Magnoliopsida > Malpighiales > Salicaceae > Populus > Populus trichocarpa. The sequence continues at coordinate 14,561,964 of NC_037290.2, read as the reverse complement.
TATTACGAAGGATCTATCGTTGTATTATGCTGAAGGTTATTTGTCACGAATGTTTATATGAGTACTGCGAAGGATCTATTATTATGCAGACATAATGCTAAATTGTTATGAATTTTTGTATGAGTGTTACGAGGATCTATTGTTGTATTGTATTGAACATTAACTGTAATGAATGGTTAGATAAGTAATACGAAGGATCTACTATTGTGTTATACTAAATGCTAAACTGTTACAGATTGTTTGTTCGAGTATTACAAATGATTTATTATTGTGTATACTGAATGTTAAACTATTACGGAATGTCTGTACAGGTATTACAAAAGGTCTATTATTATGTTATAGTGCATGTCAAATTGTTATGAATTGTTTGAATATGCATTACAAATGATATATTATCATGTTATAGTGATTCCATAAACCGCCTATGGAATGTTTGATTGGCTAATGATTAACTTCGGTTAATGGCATCCTAGAAGGATAACCGACCTTACTCAACTCATGATCTGACTTGATAGTTAACACTTGTGCAACGACCGATAATTTACCATGATTTGTGCAACCATCCCATAATGGTTCGTCAGAATCTTTCAAAAGATAAAAAAACATGGCCGCATCCGTATTAAGTTCTTCATTTACAATTGGACATTGACTGACATGACACTGACTCATTCCCATAAAAAAACTATAATCCTATAAGGATTATACAACTCCATGCACATTGCTAGCACTAAAAGTTGACCCAACCATTATTTCTACCATGATCTTGTAAGGAACATATGGTTCTCCGTGTGCATACCAACACAAGTATTGATCTATGAACTCTTTTTGTAGAAGATGCATTGTTACAACATCTGAATCGAGAAATTTTTTATTTTTACATCTCTTGTATGGACATCTAATACTGTCTCTATTAATATTTCTTGGATTAGATATTATGTAATTAATAAAACCCTGAACCTCACTATTGTAATCCATCCTCCGCACTCCTTTGGGTAAATATTGATACATCCATGAACGATCATTCATCACTTCTATCAAACCTATATAAAACAATGATGGCAACATGTATTAATTAACTACGTTAACTAAATAAATTTGCAAAAGTATTGGTTTAGCTTAAGATTATTCAAATCTATTTTAATACTTGTTTTAATCCATTATCAATTATCTACGTAGATGCAATTTTGTACATATTTAAGGAAATTACAACTCGGAAATGAAATTGACAAAATATAAAAGGAACCCATTAAACAAGTTATTATTTATTCATCACAAAACATCTAAGTCAGTAATTCGACATAAATTTCAACAATTTACAAACAAATATTATTTTACAAAATCTAAAACAAACCATAACATGTACAAATCATAAATCCATACAGCAAGTTTGTTTAAGAAAAAAATAATAAAACAAGTAAACACCCAAACAAAATACATATACTACAGAAATATGCAAAAAAAATAACATTTTAAAATTATGTTCAAATTTAAAAAAGATAGATTTGCTTACTTAAGGTGGAGAATCCTTAATAAAATTTTAATCAGAACACAAATGCTGACAAACTAAGTGTTATGGTGGCTGAAAAAGTTGTGGGAGGTTGAGTTGTGTTGAGATTGAAGGGGGGTTGGTTGTTTTGTTGCACAAAAAGTTTCTACAAAGAAGAAGTAGAAATGGGGGAGGGGGAGAGGAGGGTCGAGCGCCAGATCATATATTAAATATTATCGATCGATTTATCAATGAAATTATTTCGATGGTGACTTCATCGACAATTCTGTCGATATCAATGCCACATCACTGTACGATTTGCAAGAGAGAGATGTTTTGTTTTGTTTTAAAAATAAAATAGTTTTTTTTATAAAAAAAAAAGACATCAGTTTTTCTTTAAAAGCAAAATAGGTGTTAATGAAATACTATTTTACATTAAAAATAGTTAAAATAGTTATGCTATTCCCAACAAACATATAGAATAATCTAAAATAAATTGTCGCCAAAACACAAAATATTGATGTTGAAACCTCAGACATGTTCGACTTTACTTTATCTAATACTTGCCTAACAATGCCACATTCGATATTAGATTCTTTGAATGAGTACAAAATATTCCAACTGATGACTTCTCTTAAAGTTAGCTAATTCTATTAAGTTCTCTCGCTAATAAATGTCAATATCTAAATTTATATGTTTAAAGCATAGAACAATAAAGAAAATAAAGTATAGATCTTGTGAGAAATTTTATTTTAAAATTTGAATGATAAAGAGGGTTATGAAAATAATGAATTGTTTAGAAATTGTGTCAATACAAATTCTCAATAAAATTAATAATATAAAAAATAGGTTTTCAAATAGAGTTTCATAAAAAATTAGTACATTGGTATGTGTTTATTTAAAATAAAAATAGAAAAAACTGACAATTTAATTTAAAAAAAGAAGGATTCCACGATATCTAACGTTCTTATTTTGATCAAAAGTATATCAAAACAATTTTATTTTAAAATGAAATCTACTTTACTCTCAAAAGGTTTTTACACTAAAAGCAATTGTGTTTCAAAAACACAATAATACTAAACAGATATATAGAATATTCTAGAATAACTTGTAACTTAAAAATATCGATGTTGTAACCTCAACCATATAAGACTACAATATTGGATACTTGGCCAACAATTCTATGTTTAATATTGGATTTGTTCAAATTCTAATGACTACTCTCAATGTTAGTCAATATAATTTTTTAATTAATCGAGAGACTCATTGATTCTTTAGCTAAATAATGAAGGGTAGCCCTTTTATATTATACGATAATCAAATAAATTGAAGTCATTAGAACTCGGATCTAGATTATGCTTGGATACATAATCACTAGATTATGTATGTTTGTTAATATCATTTGGTTCATAAAGAAGTATTTATCATGGGTTTTTTATATATATATAACTAAAGAATTGCATTAAAATGCTAAAAGATGGCGGGAAGGACAAGATACAAAACTGCATAACACTCAAGTTTAGCAAATTTAATAAACTAAAAAGGGAAAAGACCAAGAAACCACAAAACAGAGCAACAACCAAAGGATGCAGCTTTGTCTCCACACAAACAAAACTACCAAGCTAAAATTCCAAGGGATACTTCCGTAAAACCAAAAATATATCTCGATTCTGATTTATATTATTACTATATCTTTCTATCTATCATCATCTTTTCCATATCAAAAGAGATCTTCAGACCAAGCTACTATCATAATGAAACATTATCTCCTTCTTGGATCTATTTTGATATGCCAAGAATAAAATAGAAGAGAATGAATGGTATGGTGAAGAACCAGACCACTCTTTACCACATGCTAAAACTAGCCATGACCTCTCTAGAATTCAACCTTTAACACCTGGCAAAACAAACCATCACCACCAGGAACCTCAAATAGAAATAGATAAAAAAAAAAGGCCAAAAACATATGGTTGACTGCAACAAATTCACTTGTTTTGACACTCCTTGTTTAGCCAAGTGATCTATCATATGATTAGACTCACGATGAGAATGAATGAAAATGATTGAGCCAATGCATGGAGCCAATCTCTCAGCTGAAGAGAAAAGCTTAATTCAATTATAATATGCTTGTGATGTAAGAGAGAGTTAGAAGCTAAGATTTCAATAGCTTTGACAACAGCTCGAAGCTCGGTTTCATTGGATTATAAAATACCAGTCGACAACGAGAAGATACCAAGAAGAATTCCATAATGATTTCGCAAAACACCACCTATACCAGAGGGACTAGGCTTTCCTAGTAAAGATTCATCCACATTCCATTTGAAGCTATTAGCCTTAGGGGGAGACCACATGATAACCAACTTAAGTTTTTGGAGATTAGTCCATCTAAATAGTTCCTCTACTGATCTCAACATATCTGAAGCCAAATAGGGGAAATCAGAATCTATAGCCTTGAGCCATAAGTAGAGTCTAGTAATAATAAGGAAGAATAATGTGTCGTAGTCTGGGGTTTTCTGCTTGAAGATCACATCATTACAAAGAAGCCTAATGGACCATGAAACTAAGAAAAATGGCATCAACCATGCCTTTTTTGGGAACTTGCCATTGACCAAATAATCCTATTAAGAAAAAAGGGTTGAAAAGCTATTCGAGCGACACCAAGTTAACCCCCACCAGTTAATGACTTTGGACCAAAGGATTCAATGCTTATAGCAATGCATAAGGATATGATCAACCGATTTTTCCTCAGCTAGACATGTAGGGAAAATTTGCAACTGAGACATCCAATATACCCCTTTTACAAACATACCATGAGTGTTTATTTTGTTGAAGATGGCCATCCAACAAAAGACCTCTACTTTAGGTGGGACGATCCCTTTGCAAATCCCAGCAAATGAGAAGATAATGTCCATGGAAGGACAAGAGCCTAACTCTACATCTTTATCAAAATTTACCTTGGACAAAATAACATACAATTGGTCTAATAAACCAATATTTTTTCCTCGTAAAGGTCTAAACTAGGAGAAGAACCAAAACCATTCATATCCATCCCACACTCCCATCTAGTCAAGGCTTGCTTCTTTATCATTAGATAAGCTAAAGAGGGTAGGAAACTGATATGTCAAACTACCATTATCAATCCAAGTATTAAGCTAAAATTTGATTCTTTTGTCACTACCAACTAACACCACAGATTGGTGATTAACAATATCCTGTAGCCTATTATCTTTAAAATAGTGGTTAACAGTGCGCAACCATGTACTTCCAACCCTTGAAATAGTATTTTGTGGTATAAGTCTAAAGCATTTGAGATTGCAAATTCTTTTGATCACATCTTTCCTCATGCTAGACTCCTCCAAACCAAACCTCCATAACCATTTGAACAACAAGGCTTTGTTTTTATCCCTTAGAGATCCAATCCTAAGGCCATCAGCACTTTTAGGAAGAGTAATTGTCGACCAACTAACATTGCACAACTTCTTACCTTTCTCTTTCCCTGACCACAAGAAGGATTGTAATTTCTTTTCAATTGTTACTGCTACTACAGCAAGCATAAGGAACGAAGACAAAAAGTAAATAGGCAAGTTACTTAGAATTGATTTAATTAAACACAACCTACCTTAAATGGATAGAAGCCTACCCATCCAAGAGGTGAAGAATAGGTTTCCATATCGATGTTCTATAAGAGCTTGCACCAATGGGACGACCTAGATATTTGAAAGGAAGTTGTTCCTGCTTGTATCAAAAAATTTGAGCTATGTAATCACAAATTTAATCTTCTATACCAACATAAAAAATGTTACTTTTAAAGAAGTTAACTTTTAGACCCAACACTAGTTCGAAGCACAGGAGGATGCGTTTAATATTCTGCATACTATATAAAGAAGTCGAGCTGAAGATAAATGTGTTGTCCACAAACTGAAGGTGAGATGGAATAAACCCATCATAACTTATGTTGATTCCCTCAATCAAGCCCAAATCACAACCTCGCTGCAACATACAACTCAGCCCCTGAACTATAATATTGAAAAGAAAAGGAGAGAGGGTCTCCTTGGCACAAACATTTTTCCAAGCCAAATTCCTTTATGGGGAATCCATTTACTTAGTTGTTGAGATGATTGTATGATCCAACCTCACCATCTACTACCAAAGCCCATATCAGCCATTACCTTATTGATATACTCCTATAAAATAGAATCAAAAGCTTTGTGAAAGTCTAATTTGAAAACATATTCTTTGCCCTTTCTCTTTTTTATGAAGTTAATCGCCTCGATAGCAATCAAGACACTATCTAAAATTTGCCTTCCTTTGATTAAAGCATTTTGGTAATCACTGATAACTTTTGACATAACATGCTTCACTTTGATTCTAGCAGCTTTGAAATAATCTTATAAAGGCTTCCCCCACCAAATTGATAGGTCTAAAATCATTTAAATTATTAGCACCCTTTATCTTAGCAATAAGGGTAATGAAGGAGCTATTAATACCTGAAGGTAGAAGGTTGGATGGATAGAACTCATCAACCATTCGAACAATATCCCCACCAATGATGTCTCATGTTTTTTTAATGAAGAGGAAGTTAATACCATCTAGACTTGGAGCTTTCTTTCCTTCACAATCCTAAACAACTTTAATTTCATCTCTAGAGAACAAAATTTCTAGAGCCAAGGAGGAATACTGAAGCTTTAGAAAATCCAAATTACAATAGGAGGCTTTAGGTCAACCATCATGAGAATAAAGCTTACTAAAGAAATTGAACATGCTTTCTTCACATCAGTAGGATCTGTTAAAGTCGTTCCATCAACATCTAGAGATAATATGATTCTTTTTTATATATATAAAATATTATAAATTTTATAGATCAAAACGAAACTAAGCTAGAAAACCAGCGTGTCAGAACATACAAGTATATACAAGGAAAGTAAATAACCCAAAGGGAACAAGCTCCCTTGAACAACAAAAGAGAATAGCATATAGCCAACAAACCAGGCCATAAAGCAATAGAAGCAGCAGAAACCATATACAAGCGGATGCATAGCAGCTGCCCTACTAGCGGGCAACCAACATGAAAAAAAATAGCATAAACCATATAAAACAAAAGAAGCAGCATCTCCTGCAGTTCCAACAAGGAGGTACCATAGACTTCAGCTAGTAGCATGCCAAACCAGGCTTGCAGTCAGAACCAAACCTGGACAACATCCAACCATACCCATGAATTCCAACACGGGATAGAGCAGCCCATCCTGTAATCAACAGACAATATCCTGGAATTCCAGCATAAGCGATCCAGCAGCCATCAAACCGCTACACAACTTCGCATCAACTCCGGCAAAGAGAGCTAAGAGTTCCAGCAGCCAAGATCAAGAAACAACTTTGTAGCTATAGGTCTCTACTGGACAAAGCAAGCCAGCAGACAACATTAAGGCTCCTCCACTGAGAAGCAATCATCCATGAGGGGAAAAATCAACCTGTATTATTGCAGACAACAACAACAAACCAGTAGTAGGGAACAGGCCTGCAGCAACAAGCTGGACAACTTGATTGAATAGAGCAACTAGAGGACCCAGTAGCGGCAATAAGCTGAACAAACCAAGCTGCATAAAAAAGCAACACATAAAGCTAGAGAAGGGGAAAAACCACATCAACTCCAGCAGACCAGCACATAACAGACCGAAAAAAGCCAGCAAAAGTTCCAGCAGCCAACTTCAAAGAGCTTAGCAAACCAAGCTACAAAAAGCAACAACACAAGCCAGAGAGGGAATCCACACATCTACTCTAGCATACCAGGAGTATCCCACAGAAGCAAACCTAGCAGCATTCTATATAGAGTAGTAATCGGGGATCATAGCAGCCAAAGGCAAGCAACAACAGTAGAATCAGCAGCAGGCTGGTAATAGCAGCTCCAGCATACCAAACGACATTACAAAGAAATAGCCAGCTTCCAGAAGCTGAGCAAACTAACTACAGAAAGCAACAGCCTAGAGGATCTGTAGCAGCTGCAAGCAACACATCCAGCAACATGGAGGACATGCAGATGAGGACTACAACAAACCCAAGAACACCAAGACAAGCACAACCAACATAGGGTGACAGAGCACCAATTATAGCCACAAGCAAGCCTTGACCAAACAAATCTCAGCAACAAACACGAGGAGACAGCCACCACCAACCCACAGCTTAACAGAAGCAAAGCTAAGCAGGGCGGGACAATAGCAATAGCCACTACAACCAATAAAAAAACTCCAATGGGAGCACCCCACACAGAGCAAAACAGAAGCCAAGCAAATATAGCAACAACATTGCAAGCAGCAACAAAATACAAACATATCAACGAATATACATATCGGAAAAACCGACTAACCAGGGAGTCATGAGGTAAACCACCTCATGAGGCTATAGAGGCTGATTAGACCCTCTGATAAACAGCAAAAAAAAAAGCATTATAGAGTGGAAGGGGTAGGGGAGTTCCGCCATGTCTCGTCATGTCCTACAACAGGTGTTGTTAAGGTACCTGAGCGAGGAGAACATCCTGTAAAACCAACAACTGAAATATGTTGTGCATGAACACCAGAGGAGTGAGGGTCCCTGTCGGCGCTGGCAGAGAGAGTCAACAGTCTACCACCGGATGAACAAGAGATCTCGTTAATGCCAACAGATGGGGGATCTAAGACAAAAGGATCTTGGTATGCCGAAGGCAAATCCATATTGCAAAATAGATTTAACTGAAACTCCTCAGGGATTCATTGTTGTTGAATAGAAGAGGAGTGAGGCGTTAATTTCTATGGGTAGCCAGAAATTAACAACGGACAAAGGAGCTCGAAACAGGAACTCGGCAGCTGCAGAACACGATAACGAGAAAATTTGATTCTTATTCTTTCTTGTCGTGGCAGAGAGATGAAAAAATTGAGTATTTCTATCTCCAAACTTACACCACTAAACTCTTGATTTCTTATGCCAAACGGACTCTTGCACTTTGTACAGAGTTCTGAGACTAAAAGCAATGGCGTTGCTTTTGCTTAATTCATCCACTGATAAATCTCTACTTTTGTTTTTTGGAATCTAGGGAATCTGCTTCAAGTTCTAAAGCTTTGATTTTACTATTAGTGTTACCCACCACGTCTTTACTCCACTGCTTACAACTCTCTTTCAATAACCTCAATGCCGAAGCCACATTCCTTTTACCAAAGTTAGTAATCCAAAAGACTTGTAGCACCTTCCTGAAATTAGATAAGAGCCATCAGCAATTCATGAACTGAAAGGGCTTTGGACCCCAGTTCATAGAGTCTAATAACAAATGAATAAGTCTATAATCTGAAGAATACTTTGGAAGCCTATACAAAGTAGAAGATGGGAAAAGCTGAAGCCAATCAATCGACATAAACATTCTGTCAATACGACTTACTGCATTACCTCTAGACCAAGTAAACTTCTTCCCATTTAAAGGCAGTTCAACAAGTTCGCAATAGTTAGTTCAATTCTTAGAGCTTGTTATGGAAAATGAGATTAAAGAGCCACCTTTTCTATTGGAGGGGAATATAGTTTCAATGAAGTCACCTATAAGACATCATGGTTTGCCAACACTGTCTTTAAAATTAACAAGATAGTCTCATAACTCCTTCTTCAGCGACCCATCATTTAGAGCATAAACAAAAGACACTAAACAATCCAAATTTGAATGAGAAAACACACCCTCTAGAGGTAAAATACGCCCATTCATAGCAACTGAACAACTAGAAGCACAAAAAGAGGTTGGATTTCATATGCATAAAATACCCCTATAAAGACCTAAGGAAGGCATTGTATACCAATCTCTAAAATATCAATCCCAAGTCAAATTAATAATATATTCATTAATATTTTCCAGTTTCATTTCCAACGCATTAAGCTTTCTAACAAGATTTCTCGCACATCTTTTTTTTTATCTTTACCCCCTAAACCATATGTATTCCAAATAATCATACTACCCATTTAAAGGATTAAAAACCACACCTTAAAAGAAGCAAGAGAAGCAAGCTTACTGCTTCTTCCTACTAATCCACTCCTCCTGCTCATTTTCTATAAATCCCTACAGTGTCTATGTCATGAGTTGGCTTCCATCATGAATTTGCAAGATAGCTTTTCCCATATCCTAGGCTTCATCCCTAGGGTCAGTATGTAATGGCTTACATGCTTGATCATCAACCCTTAGAGAAAATCTAATGTGTGAACTACTTGCCTTGTTGTTGTTAAATTAATTGAGATCAAATAGAGAAAAGGAGGCTAGAATTCTGAATAATCTGTATATTATGAATGCATAGTCTTAACCTAAATACAAATAAAGTATATATAGGTCAAACTGAAAGTACTATTCTACCCTTAATAAATAAGACTACATAAATATTATTTAACATCTCCCCTCAAACTCACGATGCGGCAGCTATAAGCATCGAGAGTTTGCCAACCAGAAAACGAAAACGAGAGATGGAATGCGCCTTGGTAAAGAAATCTACAATCTGCAAGGAAGAAGGAACAAAAGGCAAAGCAATGGTGCCATGTTTGAGATGATGACGAGTAAGATGACAATCGATCTCAATGTGCTTAGTGCGCTCATGAAAAACCGAGTTATGAGCAATCTGAATAGAACTCTGGTTGTCACAATACATAGGAGTAGGATGAGAAAAGGAAATTCGCATATCAGCAAGTAACCAACGTAGCCAAACAATCTCTTTGGTAGTAGATGCCATGGCACGATATTCTGCTTCGGTGGATGATTGAGAAACAATAGATTGTTTCTTGCTCTTCCAAGAAATAAGAGAATCACCTAAAAAGATACAGAACCCGGTAACAGACTTGCGATCTGTGGGATCACTACCATGATCAGCATCAGAGTATGCACGCAACTCCAAAGAAGAGGTGGATGAAAGTAAAAGACTCTGAAAAACTGTACCCCGAAGATATTGCAAAATACGAAAAACAGCTGCCTAGTGAACAGTAGTAGGAGAAGCAACAAACTGACTAACAACATGAACAGCATATGCAATATCTGGACGAGTGATGGTGAGATATACCAAACTCCTAACAATAGTGCGGTATAAAGTAGGATCTATCAAAGGTAAACCATCAGAAGAAGAGTACCTTGCGTTAACCTCAATAGGAGTATCTACAATCTTGTTATCAGTAAGTCTAGCCCGCTCAAGAATATCTGCAACATATTTCGACTGAGAAAGAAGGTAACCTCTAGGTGAGTATGCTACCTCAATACCCAGGAAATATCGAAGATAACCCAAATCCTTCATTTCAAATCGTCTAGCCAACTCTGTCTTCAAAACTGAAATACCATCAATATCATCACCAGTAATAATCATGTCATCAACATATAAAGACAGAATGATACGACCTGCATCAGTGCACTTAATAAAAAGAGCAGAATCATGACTGCTAGAAACAAAGCCAAGAGACGAGATCACAATAGAGAATTTCTCAAACCAAGCACGAGGTGCTTGTTTGAGATCATATAATGCTTTCTTAAGCTTACAAACATATCCAGAGTCATGTGAAATACCAGGAGGGGGTGCCATATAAACTTCTTCTTGAAGATCTCCATTCAAGAATGCATTTTTAACATCAAGTTGAGAAATATGCCACTGACGAATCGAAGCTACGACAATAAGAGTACGAATAGTAGTCATTTTTGCAACCGGGGCAAATGTCTCCTCATAGTCCATACCATACTGTTGAGAGTATCCTTTTGCAACCAGCCTAGCTTTGTATCGCTCAATAGACCCATCAGAATTAGTCTTGATCTTATACACCCAACGACAACCAACAACACTCTTACCAGGAGGTAGAGGAACCAGATCCCAAGTATCTGTCTTATGCAAAGCAGAAAGTTCCTCATCCATAGCTTGCTGCCAAAGCGGATCAAGAATTGCCTCTTTATAGGAAGAGGGCTCAAAGAGACAATGAATAGAAGCTAAAAAGGAAGTAAATGATGAAGAATAACAAGAATAAGTGAAATCTGGTAGTTTTGTGGACTTACGAATGCGGATGGACTGACGTGGAGGTGGATCCACAATCTCAGATGAAGCTTGAGGGGCTGTAGATGAGAATGGAGCTTCAGGTGTGCCAGAGAGTAAAGTACCAGTACCTGCAGAGTTATGAGTACAAATTGATCGAACATAGGGAGAGGTATCATTACCAGAATCCTCAGAAAAAGGATCTATATGAATAAGATCAGATTTTGTCAGGCTATGAGTAGTGGATGAAATAGAAAAGAAAGGTATATGCTCAAGGAAGACAACATGACGAGACACATAAAGTTTCTGAGTTATTGGATCAAAACAACGATACCCCTTTTTACCTTCACCATAACCCAGAAAGACACAAATAGCGGATCGAGGGGATAGCTTACTGCGTTCTACATGAGGACGAAGAACGAAACAAGTACAACCAAAGACTCTAAATGAGGAATAATCAGGGACATACCCATATAACTTTTCAAAAGGAGATAGACTCGAACTATGAGAAGATGGAATTGTATTAATCAAACTTACAGCAGTAAGAACAGCTTCTCCCCAAAACTCACTAGGAACAAAAGCAGACAACAAGAGAGAACGAGCAGTTTCGACAATGTGCCTATGTTTTCTTTCAGCTACACCATTTTGTTCAGGAGTATCTGTACATGAAGTTTGGTGGATGGTTCCATCTAAGGCAAGCATTTGACAAAATTTATTAGTGTATTCCCCACCCAAATCACACCTAAAGCATTTGATCACAGCAGAATGTTGAGTTTTGATAAGAGCTCGAAAAGCTGCATATATCTCAAAGAATTCAGAACGATGTTTCATTAAATAAACCCAACAATAACGAGTATGATCATCAATAAAAGAGACATAATATCGAGACCCTCCTTTTGTGGAAACAGGAGAAGGTCCCCATACATCAGAATGAATCAAATCAAATGGTGAAGATGAAACAGAAATACTTCGATTAAAAGGTAAAGCAGAAAATTTTGCCAGTTTACATCCACTACAATCAGAAATGTCACAAGTTTTCAAATTTCCTAAAGCTCCTGTGGATGCCAAAAATCTCAAACGAGATGATGAAACATGACCTAGACGGGAATGCCATAAATAAAAACTAGAAGATGAAAGACTCAAACAAAAGGAAGACAAATCAGCAGTAGTAGTAGCAGCGGCAGCAGCAGCAACTAGCACTTTTAACTCATCCAAAATATATAGTCCATTCTCCCTACGGCCTGTCCCAATCAGCTTCTAAGACTGCAGATCCTGTACACAACAAAAAGAACCAGAAAACATGACTAAATAATCACCAGAATCACATATTTGACCAACAGACGCAAGATTCAATTTGAGTTTTGGAATAAGATAAACATTAGGGAGAGACAAGTGAGGTGTGACAACAGAACCAACACCTGCTAAGGGCATAGGAGTGCCATCAGCAGTCATAACAGGAATGGAGGACAAAGGGGACACTGAGGTAAAAGATGAGGAATCTGGAGACATATGATGGGAAGCACCAGAATCCAAGACCCATTTAGGGTGTGACATACCTGAGGAACTATGAGACAACTGACCTATGGAAGAAGCGGACATTGCTTGTGGCTGCAAGGAGAGAAACTTCTGAAATTGCTCAGCCAAAGAATTAGGATCGGTAATAGAGCCTGGGGAAGCTACTGCTGCAGTATTGTGGTGTGGTGGTTTATAACCCTGAGGTGGTCGATGAGCATTAGATTGTGATTGACTGCCAGACTTCCAAGCTTGATTCTGCTGTCTCAACTTAGGACACTGAGCCTTCCAATGACCTTTCTGCTTACAGAAACTGCACTCATCAAAGCCAACCCTTGTGTAGGGCTTGTTCTGATGATTAGAGAATGGCTTAGAAGGTACTGCTAGTATAGAAGGATTTGAAGCAGAAAGAATTCCCTTTTCAGAATAAGACTGAAGACGTATTTCTTCAGCCAATAACTCACTGACAACAGAGTCAACAGAAGGCAGTGGAGTACGATGCAGAATTGAACCTCTAAGTCCTTCGAAGTCACTGCGAAGTGCTGTTAAAAACTGTACCAAACGTTGCTGCTCTCTACGCTCAATATAGGCACCACATGCCTTTAATTCTGCTGATTTTGTAAGAGCCAATTGATCCCAAAGATCTGTCATAGCAGAATAAAACTCTTGAATACTCATATTCTTCTGATGAAGAGCTCGTATGTCATTCTCTAATTGATACTGTTTTGCAAAATTTGATTGCGTGAATAACCTTTGCAGATGATCCCAAACCTCTTTTGCTGTCTCATACTTCGCCAACTGCGTGCCTATCGAATGCTCAACAGAATTGTTGATCCAAGTAATGATCTTTGCATTATTTGCTTCCCATGTATCTATCAAAACAGCATCCTCCTCCTCAATATTCTTAGGTATTATATAAGTTCCACTAACATACCCCTACATCTTCTTTCCCTTAAGAAAATTTCGCATTACATAGCTCCAATACAAATAGTTCTTCCCATCCAACCTCACACTCACAGACTGAAGCGAATCATCTCTTTCAGTAGCCATAATTAACAATCACAGAGAACCAGAATGCAAAAGCAGCGGAAAACAAAATACCAAATTGCAGAAACTGAACAGAGATTGCAGAAACTAAACAAATATCTTCTCAAAATTATACGATTACTCCAAAACACAAAACCAATTTGCAGAAACTGAACACAAATACCAAATTGCAAAAGCTGAAGGGTAGACGAAATACCAAAATAATTGCAGAAACTGACGAAATACCAAATTTTACAGAAGCGGAAGACAAAATCTCACTCCAAGTTGGATCCGCGAACTTGTGCTTGGGATTAAGCCTCGTTTCATAAAACCAGCTCTGATACCATGTTAAATTAATTGAGATCAAATAGAGAAAAGGAGGCTAGAATTCTGAATAATCTGTATATTATGAATGCATAGTCTTAACCTAAATACAAATAAAGTATATATAGGTCAAACTGAAAGTATTATTCTACCCTTAATAAATAAGACTACATAAATATTATTTAACAGTTGTCACTATCCAGTTCCTTTCCAAATCAAATAATAACATTTCTATTCATAATTCCATTTACAAAAACTGAATTCTCAATAACCCTTATCTCGGCTTGCTTAGAGCCTTGTGTTCCCCTTTATGTGCTTTCCTTCTTTAAGGGAGGATGTTTTGCGTGTACATATCATAACTTTCTTTCTTTGAGTTTTCCTATTTTCCAATTCCAGATCATGTAGCTCACTCAGATCAGCAATGGGGGTAATGAAATTTGCAAATGATGACCCAATGTTTGAGTTAAAACTTGTTAACTGGCCCATACTGAAAGTCTTCTTTTGTTTTTTTCAGCCCATCTTCTTCAACTCTTCACTATTGGAGCCTTTCTTTTGGTCCAACTCATTTACCTCAATAAAGAAAGCGGCTTGTGACACATCCATGTCTTTACAAGCAGCTGTAACCATCTCATAATAGTCATAAAGCACCAGAGCCAAGTGGTTACCAGCGTCGTACATAAACTCATCAAATAAAGTTGCATGCTTGTATAATTCTATAATTTCTGGAAATAAACACAAAGGTGGTATGACTGGCCTAAAGCATGTATTGTCAAGCTGATTTTGGCTGCCCAACGCACAATTGAAATCGGATTCAAACTCAACTTTTTATCTTGTAACCTTGGTGGTTGATGTTGCAAAACCAGTTTTTTAATCACCTTCCTCTTCTTCATCATTAGAGATCACAAACTTTGTATAGAGCGAGACATCCATGGAGTGTTTGACTGTTGTGAGGGAAGGAAAGAACTCACTCTTTATCTCTTTTAACGTGGCCTCAATCTATATTCCATCAAGCTTAAGGATAAGTTGGTCATGCAAAGGTTCCAATTTTATGGTGCAAATAAGGAACCTTATATACCAGAAATAGATCCCTGGCTAACACATGTTGTGTCATAGCCAATAATATTTCCAAAGCTCTCTAAAAGATTATCAAAGCAGTTTTTGGTCCATCCTTCCATTTGGTAAACCAAAGATGGCTATCCAAGCAAACTTATCATATACTATAATCCTTTTTTCCCCACTGCTTGAGGTTATTGAATAGAGATTTCAAAGTAGCTAAACTCATTATTCTCTTGCTCTTTCTTCAAAGCTATATGATCCATAAAGGTAATAATAGCCTGACTTGCCCCTAAAAATCTATAACTCACAGGTTTATCAACTGATTTCAAAATCGATGCCTCTAGAGTTGTTACATCTACATTTGACAAAATATTTCTAATCAATCTCTGATATAACCATTTCTTATCCTTGTTTGTGGAGTCATACTCTACCATTCTCCTTTTCTTAGTGTATGTTTGGGGTTTTGAGGCTGTGAGTACCTCAATAAAAGATCTATTATCTTTTAACAGGAAAAATTATGAGATGTGACAAGTTTTGATATGGGTTTTGGGGTAGGAAAGAAGGTTTGAAAGGGTGATGTTTAGCTGGATTCACCCTCATCTTATAGATATGAAACCAAATTTTATTAGCTTGATCATAAATATCAGAAACAGATAAGGGTGATAAGATGTCCACGAAACCAAAGCGTCTTCCATAAGAAATTTTTCTCTTGCATACAAAGAGCTTGGTAACCTGGCCAAGCTTAAGAAAAACCTTTCTCAGATCTTGGTATTCCACCCATATAGGAAATCTCTCGAAGAACAAAGGCACGGACTGGATATCTGGAAGTGGTAGTAAAAGGTGTGGGGCCAGGGTTTTGGGGGGTTGATGAAGAGGATGTAACAGGGGGAGAGAGAGGGTTGTTTGTAAAGAAAAGAGGGTGGTGTGAAGATTTGGGAAGAGGTAAGATTGCCGCGGGAGTGGTGGTTTGTGAATGGTGTTTAGATCAAGGCATCTTGCAGGTTTCTGGGAGCGTTTTGTGTTCAAAGGACGTGATACATTTTTTTTTTTTACAAGTATTTATCATGGGTGTGAACAATAAAATGCCAGAATCTAAATTTAAATAGTTGCTAAAAATTGTTGGTCTCTAAGCGGATGGTAACACCATGAATTTAAGTTCTATTTTTGGAATTTAAAGTAGTTGAAATTGAATAACAATAATCCCAAGAAAAAGAAATGTCTCTAGGTATATATTTTATTTGAACATACGTAGATATACTAATTCGGACAGAAAAGATGGATGTTTTCTGTTTTGCTTGATGTGTTGAAAGATGATCTGCCATTTGAAACAGCATAGCAACCGTGACGATGAGACAGGAATTAAAAGGAATAATTTACAACTTGATTAAAGATGCATGTGGAGCTGCTGGGACATATCTCTCTATCTGTGTGGTCTAACCGTGTTGAGGGATAAATTGCAAATCAAAAGTTGAACCTGATTGTTGCAATATAAAAGGAAATCTTAATTATGATTTAAAGAAAAAAGATAAATGTTATCAATTAATTGGAAGATCATCAATTTTGAAAGGGTGTTTTCTTTTTTTATTAATGTCGGTTCAGATTAATTTATGTATACCTCGACTAATTTTATAAATTTTGAAATTAATAAATATATAAATTTTCAATAACCATAAAATTTATAAGACCGAAAGAACCTTACAAGATTTTTAGTTCATCAAATTAATTACTGATGCCCGAAAAAAATTGTTAGAGAATTTTGCAGTGTCCGGTTTATTACAACATTCTTGTAAACAAAGAAGCAAGTCAGCGACCAGCTTGTAATCTTTTTTCTGTATTTTTTTTAAAGAAAATATCATTTCATTAACCAGAATGGAGCATTAATTGACCTTGAAAATATTAGATTCTGACAAGCACCATGACGACTATATATACATACTATACTAGCTTGCCCTTAAATTAGTAATTTCAGCTAAAGATGTGCTGGAGCTTTTGCTTACCGGTGCCGAAGTAATTAAGCCTTAATTAGCAGTAGCCATGGGTTAACCTATCCATTTACACCATCAGATATACTTTTCTATGCGTGGGACAGAGAGATTTCCATCATAAACATTAAAGCAATCCGAGGTTTGTTCTTAATATAAGGAACAAAGCTCTATTTTTGTCTCCCCCCAGCGAACTTGATTCATCTATAAATTCCTTGAGAAAGAATGGTGGGTCAGGGAGAAAAAAGAACATTTCGCCGAGTGCGAAAGTTTTAGATTTCGTTTCTTGCTAGATTATTCTCAGCAATTGCAATGGCAATTGTGTTCAAGCCTCTTTTTGTTCTCCCTCTCTTTTTTCTTTCCAGTTACGCCCAACTTTGGTTGAGGCCTGATGCCTACGTATTATTAAACAAGAAAAAGATCTTAGGCCCTCATGAATTGTTCAACGACCCTTTTGGAGATGCTCTAGATTATAAGAGGAAAAAGATCACAGATGATTTCGGGACTGCCCCACTATCAGATTTCGAAAAACCTTCTGTTCTTCCTAATTATGTGGGTCTACCTAATGAACCTAAAGGGAGATGGGAGTTGGTTACTGTGAATTCTGGTGTATCTGCCATGCATGCAATCTTGCTTCCTAGAGTTAACAAGGTTTTAATGTATGATGCTACCATTTGGAAGAAATCAGAAATCCGGTTGCCTACCGGGCATTGCCGTCTGCTTAACCAGACTACAGGTGAAAAGGATTGTTATTGTCATTCAGTTTTGTTTGACGTTGCCACAACGGCACTAACACCACTGCAGGTATGTATTTATTTTTACAAGTTAGTTAATTAATTAATAGGTGTTTTGATATTCTAATTTCAATTGTTTTTTATTTAAAATAATATTTTTTTATTTTTAAAAATTATTTTTGATATAGCGTATTTTAATGATATAAAATTACTAAAAAGTATTAATTTAAAATAAAAATTAAAAATTTAATTTTTAAAAAAAATATTTTTACAACACAAAAACATACTTAAAATTAAAAAAATAAACATACCGTTTTATATTACAAAATAATCTCAATTTCATTTGCTAGATCGCTCTCTTTCCTAGCTAGCTAGCTAACAGTTTGAAATCATTCTCTCCTTTTCTAATCTTGCCTTACAGCTTCACACAGATACATGGTGCTCATCAGGAGGTCTTTCCGTTGATGGAAACCTGGTGGGCACTGGCGGTTTCCAAGGAGGTGCCAATACTGTTAGATACTTGGAGACATGTAAAGGCTGTAACTGGAGAGAATTTCCAACGGCACTTGCTGATCGTAGATGGTACGTGCATATTATTTTTCATTTCATGAACGATTGTTTACCACTTACTACTTTTATTTCCTCTCAGAAATTGACGATGTACTTGTTTTTCCTTATCTCAATCAAGGTACTCAACACAAGCGGAACTACCTGATGGTGGATTCATCGTGGTTGGTGGTCGCGAAGCTTTTAGTTATGAGTACATTCCACGAGAAGGAGACTCCAATGCCAAGTCCTACTTCTTTGACTTCCTCAAGAAAACCAGTGATAGGGATGAGAACAATTTGTATCCTTTCGTCCACCTCTCCACCGATGGCAACCTCTTCATCTTTGCCAATAATCGTGCCGTCCTGCTCAATCCCAAATCCAACAAGGTTGTCCGTGAGTTCCCAGCCCTTCCAGGAGGTCATCGCAGCTACCCTGCCACCGGAATGTCTGCGCTGCTCCCAATAAAACTACACTCCAAGAATAATGATGTCATCCCAGCTGAAGTCTTGGTTTGTGGAGGCTCCGGACACAAAGATGCATATACCCAAGCTAGCAGAGATATTTTCTACACAGCACTCCAAGACTGTGGAAGAATCAGAATTACAGATAAAAAGCCTGTCTGGAAGAGAGAAATCATGCCATCACCCCGTGTTATGGGTGACATGGTGATTCTTCCCACGGGAGACATCCTCATGCTCAATGGTGCTAAGAGAGGATGCTCGGGATGGGGTTTTGCCAGAGAACCAAATTTGGCCCCAGCAATATATTATCCCAAAGCAAAGTTAGGCAACAGATTTAAGCAACTAAAAGCCTCTATAATTCCAAGAATGTACCATTCATCTTCTGTGGTACTACCAGACGGTAAAGTCCTTGTGGCTGGAAGCAACACAAACAATGGCTACGTTTATAATGCCATGTTCCCCACTGAATTAAGAGTTGAGAAATTCTCCCCACCTTACTTGGATCCATCTGTGGCAGTGCATAGACCTGTGATTGTAACTGATAAAGCCCCAGAGAAGATTAGTTATGATGAGACGTTCCAGCTCCAAATCAAATCAACAGCAGTAAAAGTAGAGAAGAAAGACATCAAAGTAACAATGTATGCTCCTGCTTTTACCACTCATGGGGTGTCAATGAATCAAAGACTCCTCGACTTGGGTTTGGAGGATGTGATTGCCGAAAATGCTTTCCTAGGGATCCACACTATCACCGTTGTGTCACCACCTAGCGGTAAGGTTGCTCCTCCTGGGTATTACATGCTCTTTGTTGTTCATCAAGGAGTGCCAAGTGTTTCCACCTGGGTGCAGATCAAGTGAAGCTGACTCGACTGTCTTAATTTCTCTCTATAAGTTTTCTCTAATTTTGTGTTGGAATATGAATTTGATTTTGTTGCCGTGGTGCAATCAATATTTTTATGACGGATACAATTGAGGGAGGTGAATTAATTAAACTGATAATTTTTCACTTATGAAATGAAATTCTTTATTTTTTCATTTTTTTTCCCACAATTATTACCAAGAGAGCAGTTCCTGGTTTTATGCCATATTTATGCGTGTGTGTGTGTCCATGGATAATTAAATACAGCAATGAAAGGAAAACCAACCATATGAAGAAGAAAATGATGTCTGACATGAGTTCCCACCATTTAACTGTCACAAATATCAAATTTCAAAGTAAAATTGTTCTCTGTTTTCATTGATCTCTAAAGGAAGAATTCAGTCCTCTAAATACATGTAATAATCCCTAATTTACTGTCTCTAATCCCTGATTTGTAGTCTATAATAAATACAATAAATACAAGATATTCTGTTACAATTTGGTTGTCATATATTGTTGATATTCTTGCCATAATATACACTGACATCCCCCCTCAAATTGATGTTGGCCGATCAAGAACCATCAATTTGTCAATCATGAGTTGATGTCGAGGCCGAGACAAGGCCTTCGTAAAGACATCAGCTGTCTGATGCTCAGTGGAAATATGAGGTAGTGTAAGAATATTATAATCAAGAGCTTCACGAATGTAGTGACAATCAACTTCAATATGTTTGGTGCGTTCATGAAACACAGGATTAGTAGCAATCTGAATAGCACTTGTGTTATCAGCATGAAGAGGTGTAGGAGTGTGCTGAGGAAAACCAAGTTCACGTAGCAAACCCTGGAGCCACACAATTTCAGAACATGCGGAGGACATAGCTCGATACTCAGATTATGTGGAAGATTTTGAGATTCGGTCTTGCTTTTTGCTTTTCCATGAAATTAAAGCATTTCCAAGAAACATACACCACCCAGTAACAGACCGACGTGTATCCATGCACCCTGCCCAATCTGCATCACTATAACCTGTTAATTGTAATGAATTATCAGCAGGAAAAAATAATCCTCGCCCAGATGTGCCTTTAAGATAGCGAAGAATTCTTCGGACAGCAGCTAAATGAGGTTGACGAAGAGCCTGTAAAAACTAACTGACTTGTTGTACTGCAAAAGAAATATTTGGCCGAGTAATGATTAGATAATTCAAACTGCCCACCAATTGCTTGTATATGGAGGGATCGGGTAACAAGTCACCATCATTCTGACAAAGTTTTAAATTAATCTCGAGAGGTGTAAGAACGCTATTCCCTTATTCAAGACCGCCCAAGAGAAGAATATCTTGGGTGTATTTGTGTTGATGTAGAGAAATCCCATTGGACATAGAGTGCACCTGTAGACCAAGGAAATAGTGAAGGTGTCCCAGATCCTTCATATGAAATTCACTGTTAAGAGAACGTTGTAAATCCTCAATGAGTGGAATGTCAGATCCTGTAATGATAATATCATCCAGATATACCAGAAGAGCAACAATACCAGTAGTAGTTTGCTGAAGAAACAGAGATGAATCATATTGGCTCTGAATAAATTTAAGTTTCAGAAGAGTAGTGCGAAATTTTTCAAACCATGCCCGTGGTGCCTGTTTTAGACCATACAGGGACCGTTTCAACCAGCAGACTTTATCAGATGGGTGAGAAAACATACCAGGAGGAGGAGTCATATAAATATTCTCTTTCAGGTCTCCAAGTAAAAATGCATTTTTTACATCCATCTGACGAAGTGGCCATCTCTTAGAAGCAGCAATTGCCATAATGGTTCGTATGGTAGTCATTTTAGCCACAGGTGCAAATGTCTCCTCATAATTAATACCATATGCCTGACAATTTCCAAGAGCCACCAACCGTGCTTTATATCGTTCCACAGATCCATCAGGTTGGAATTTAATAGTGTATACCCATTTGTAGCCAATAGGTTTAATTCCGGTAGGACAAGAAACAATATCCCATGTGTGATTATCCTGAAGAGCCTGAAGTTCCTCTTTCATGGCCTGTTGCCAACAGTCTTGGGTAGAAGCCTCGGCATAAGTCTTAGGCACAAAAGTACTATCAATAGTAGTTGTTAAGTATCCATACCTATTTGGGGCACGTGAAACTCGAGTTGATCGTCTTAGTTGAGGGGAATGATCAAATGTCGGTTCCGTGTCCGGAAAGGGCAAAGTGGATGGTGGATGACGTCTTTGATATACAATTCCTGGCTTAAAACGTTCAAAGATATAAGATGGACTATCATCATCAAATGTGGGAAGCTGGATAGGAGTGGATTCTATAGAGGGACAAGAAGGGAAAAATTTTCTGATTTTCAAAGAAAATCACATTTCGAGAGATACGAATTTTATGAGCATTTGCATCATAACACACAAACCCTTTATGAGAATTATTGTATCCTAGAAAAGCACAACGAGCAACTTGGGCTGAAAGTTTATTACGTTCAGTAAATGGTAAATGAACAAAACAAACACACCCAAAACATGGAGAGAATCATACTCAGGAATAACACCAAATAAAATTGAGTATGGAGATGCAAAGTTTAGAACTTGAGAAGGCAAACGATTAATTAGATGAACGATTGTTGATAGAGCTTCTACCCAAAATCGAGTAGGTACCGAAGAATCAATTAATAAGGTGTGAACAACATCTAAAAGATGACGTTTCTTACGCTCAACAACTCCATTTTGTTGAGGAGTGTAAGGACAAGATCTTTGAGAGAGAATCCCTTTGTTTTTGAGATATTCCTGAAATTCTTTGGACACATATTCCCCCCCGGAGTCAGAACGAAGTATTTTAATATGAGCAGAAAATTGATTTTCAACAAATACAACGAAAGCCTGAAATGTTGAGAATACATCAGCCTTAGATCAGAGAAAATATATCCAAGTGAAACGACTGAAATCATCAATAAACGTGACAAAATATTTATACTGAGCATTAGAGATAACAGGGCTTACGCCCCATACATCAGTATGAATAATTTCAAAACATTTAGAAGCACGACTACCATGTGAAGGGAATGATAATGCTTTGCTTTTACTCAATTTGCAAGAACTAAAATCCAAAAATTCTGTTGAAAAAGAATTTTTATTCCCCAAATATCCATGTTTCATAAGATGAGTCAATACATTAGAATTGGGATGCCCCAATTTCGTATGCCAAAAATGAGGATTATTAATGACAGTAGAATAAGCACAAGAATTAATACTAGGAATAGAAAATTGTATTGGAAATAAACGTCCCACTTTAGGCCCCTTCGCGATCACCTTCCCCGACACTTAATCCTGCACACAACAACCATGACGATCAAAGTGAATTTCACAGTCATTTTCTACCATTTGACCAACAGAGAGTAAACTTGTGGATAATTTTGGTGACACAAAAATATTTTTGAAATAAGACCCCAAATTACCAATCGACAAAATCGGCAAATTATCACCATTTGCTACCTGTATATGCTGATTACCCATGTATTTTCGCACATTACACAACCTATTTTCACTGCTGGTCATGTGATTCGATGCTGTCGAATCCATTAACCATTGTTTATTATGTGCCGAATCCAAGGGAAAGTTAAGTTTATTTTTCTTACCAGAAATCCCAAGTGCAGAGAAGGCAGATATTATCATCTGCTGCACCATCTCGGGAGTGAGAGTGCTCGACGAAGAGCTCACCGACGATGAAGATTCTGGTGTTGACGGTGAGGACACGGCTGCGGTAGCCATAGAAGCAGCCCCGAATTTCGACTGCACAGTAAACCCTTGTCGATTCTGTGGTCGCAGACGACATTCCTTGATTACATGCCCCTCTTTCTTACAATAATTACAGAATTTCTTGCTGCAATTTCTGGCAATGTGCCCTAATTCTTTGCAATTAAAACACTGCACACTCACACCCCTCTGTCGTCCCCTTCCTTGAGCCATGTAAGCCATATTCATCTCTGTGACAGTGTCCTAAGTCAACTCGTGTTGAGTGGCGAGTCGTTGTTCTTCCCGTAACAGTTCCCCCAAACATTCATCCAAAGTGGGTACTGGACTTCGGTTGATCAAGCTAGCTCTCACGGCCTCAAATTCTGGCCTGAGCTTCATCAAGAACTAGTCCCTCTGGCTCTCGGCATAAACAAGGTATAGTGCTTCTAAACTCTCCTTCGGTATTTTAGAGTAAATTATGCCAGTATATTCACTCCATAGGTTTAGAAATCCAGCATAGAATTGTTCAATTGAGAGATTACCTTATTTGTAATTGGCAATACCCATTTCGACTTGAAATTTTTTAGCCGAATTGTTCTGGGAATAGATGCGTCTGAAGTAGTCCCAAATCTCCTTCCCTATGCCAAATGATCGATGATTGTTGATCATATGGGGTTCAACAGACCCCAGTATCCAAGAGACAATTTCCGCATCCTTGCTAGTCCATATACTCAGCTCCTGTGGATCGGTTGGTGCTGGTGAAGATCCATCGAGATGCCCCCATAATTCCTTCCCTTTAACAAACATACGAAACTGAAACTCCCAACTGGCATAGTTTTTGCCATTGAATCGAGTAAGAAAAGCCTCTCCAGACATCCTAGGAACCCAAAAAAATTATCAAATACTGACGAATTCAGTCTATAGATTGAAGAGAAGAACAAAGGTCTAGATCAGAATAATTGGATCTGATACCATGTCATAAATATCAAATTTCAAAGTAAAATTATTCTTTGTTTTCATTGATCTCTAAAGGAAGAATTCAGTCCTCTAAATACATGTAATAATCTCTAATTTACTGTCTCTAATCCCTGATTTGTAGTCTATAATAAATACAATAAATACAAGATATTCTGTTACAATTTGATTGTCATATATTGTTGATATTCTTGCCATAATATACACTGAAAGTAACCATCCAAGCACAATCCTAAAGCCCTATTTGGATTCCTTTGATAATAACATTTAAGCATGCCTATCTTCTCCATTGGTCTCCAAAGTGAAATCTTCAGGCTAGGAATAGTGATAAATGCCCAGCTACAGCACACCATTATCGGCCTATACATGAACCCATTTTGGAATTGGAAGTTTAGAAATTACAAGTGCTAATTAAACACGCTTCGGTATGTACTGTATAGACATATTGGATATGTACTCAGAGAAGCTGGGGTTGTGGAAACTCTACTTATATAATGCATGAACTAGCATATAACATTCCTCATAGGTGTGGACGTGCACATCACAGCTAGGCTGGCAAGGCTAGCTCTCCTACATATTAGTGTCACGCACGATGCCTGCCTGGTCCTACTGCAACCGCGTCCAAAACGCTGCTGAGTCCTCATCAATCCATTACCTAACCTCGATGATCACATGCCCTCCTGACATCAACATTCCTAACACCATCAGAATCATGGTAAACACATATTTTGTTTGTTCTCATAAATGCAATAAAATTGTGTCTGAACTTTTCAGACTGAAATAATTATACAGGCTGTAACTATTGTAGGTCTTAATCTCATAGTATGAGAGAGAAAGAGAAAGAAAAAGAAACACACAAAAAGATATTCTTCCAATCCGGCTGCCCATGTTACAGGGAATGCGTATCGACCTCATGCATGGGAAGCATAACTTAATATGACAGACCTCCTTTCACCTAGACAGTATTTGTTTTGAACTAATACAAATTGTGAATGTCAACCACCAAGACAGAGTCAATATATTTTGAAACTAAATAAAAAAAATATTCATCAAACTTAAGTTTTTCTTAGCAAGGAACATTTGCAGGTTAGAGGCTATATAAAGGCATCGAAGGCTGCTGTCAAAAGCATCCCATTTCAACTCCTAGTATTTGCTAAACTCAAAGACGAAACTTCTGCGTTGGGGTTGAAATGTCAAGTTTACGAACTTTGTTGGCGGCTCTATTCATCTTTGCAGTAGCATTTGATCCAAGTGCAGTTAATGCCAAATTCTCCAACAGCATGTATTTCTACTGGGGTGCCCATCATTCGGCAATACTGGGAAATGGCGACGATCTTCAACTTGTGTTGGATCAAACTTCTGGTAATGATTTGCTTTTTCATCAAATTATTGCCTTTTTATGATTAACACTTCAGATTTTCCTTGATTTAGCGCAACCCCATGGTAATTGATCACACGGATGGAAAACATCAATTATCAGTTTTGTGTAAATCTGTATCTTTGGATTTCAGGCTCTGGTATTAAATCAAAGCGTCCATTCCTATTTGGAAGCATTCAAATGTTAATCAAGCTGGTGCCTGGGAACTCAGCCGGAACTGTCACAGCCTACTACGTAAGTGCAATAATTTTACCTACATACAATACAAGGCCACTGTATAACATAAACATGTTCATCGTTTGAAGCTTAAAAAATTCGACTATTACTTCATAATTGGGACTCTTAAGAGACACGTGAAGAAAAATGAGCAATCACAACCAATTAGGAAGACCTAGTTATGGCCAATCATTTTAATATCACGTTTGAATATATATCTCTAAGCTTAACACCAACTATAGATCAATGTCTAAATGAAGTGGAGATGAAAAGGCTAAGCAAAATGCACCATAATAGAACATTGACACATGAAAATCACTAAATCGTGAAACTCCATAATGAATTTGTGCAGGTATCCTCTTCTGGAGACAGACATGACGAAATAGACTTCGAGTTCTTAGGGAATGCATCGGGACAGCCATACACCATCCACACAAACATCTACACTCAAGGAAATGGAAGCAGGGAGCAGCAGTTCCGCCCCTGGTTTGACCCAACTGCTGATTTCCATAACTACACTATACATTGGAATCCTACTGAAGTTGTGTAAGCTAGCAGACCATTTCTGTTCTTCCATAACATTGCCCTTATGTGTCATTACTTACAGAAGTATGATCAAATATCCACTTTTTATCTACAAAAGCAAAAATAATGACGATGCTATGAAAAGTAGAGGAAACGGAGAAAGAAAAGACACTAGCATGCCTCAACATTCAATTAAGCTACTTTTGTGCACAGCTTTTCCAACAGAAGTTAAATAGTCTTCCGGAAGCTTTCGTTAAACTTTTATTGTCCCAGCTTAATTACTTCACTACATCCTCCAGACCTGGCATCCAATTGCTAGATAATCCAGAAGGTACCTAACTTAATATATATCACTGCACTTTCAGGTGGTATGTTGATAGTGTGCCAATTCGCGTATTCCGCAACTACGAAAATGAAGGGATTGCTTACCCAAACAAACAGGGCATGAGGGTTTACTCCAGCTTGTGGAATGCTGATATCTGGGCAACTCAAGGTGGGCGAGTTAAGATTGATTGGAAAGTTGCACCATTCATAGCAAGATACCGCAGTTTTAGGGCAAGGGCTTGCAAGTGGAATGGACCAGTTAGCATCAGTCAATGTGCTTCCAACACCGCAGCTAACTGGTGGACATCCCCTACCTATAGCAAGTTGAGCAATGCCAAATTCGGACAGTTGACGTGGGTCAGAGATAACTACATGATCTACGACTACTGCAAAGACACTAAGAGGTTCAATGGAAAAACACCACCGGAATGTTTTAAGCCACAGTTCTAAAAATAAATACCCCGGCAACTCCAGTTACTTTTCCTGCCATCAGCATTCAATGGAAAAATAAATTTTGCTTCGCTCTTTTTGCTTTGACCTCGTTGATTTTTCTTCTTTTTTCTTCTTGGCCTTTATGTTTCATTCTACTACCAATTTCATTGTTTCCGTTCAATTCAATTAAAAGTAATAATTGATTTGAACAATTATTCCCAGATATGCAATGTATATGATATCAAGTTTGATTTTAATTGCAGATTGTGAAGATTTTAAAACAGGACAATATTAAACTAAGAACAATCTAAGTTCATGTATACAGCAAAGCATGCTAAATAGATCATCTCTCCATCTCATCAACACAACTTCTCCTTCGTTCTCAGTATTACACATTAACATTAATGAAGAAGCATTATGTCATTTATAATTAGATACTACCACAATATTATCACTCAACTACACAAATTAATTTATTCCTATAATACATAAGTAAAACTCAATGCACATGTTAAACACTTAATTTTTATGTTTGCATAATTCCAAATTTAAGTACTTCAAATATTACAATCCAACAAAATTATATGCAATGGCTACATAAATACTAAATCAAAGAAGCGATAATTATTAACTACTCTTGGCGAGTCTGTGACGAGTCTGTGAGGTATCTAAAATAAAATATCAATGCCATTTGCTTAAACCTTGAGTTTTAAGAGTTAACTTGAATTTTTTTATTTTTGGATAAACTTGCAATATTTCTTCTTAAAATCATGGTTTAATTTATTCAATTTAATCATTAAACGACTCATCAACTAAATTATCTCATTTAATCTATTATCAATTCTAATCCTTCCTTACTTGATGTGTGAAAAATTCAAAAATACTCTTGCAATGGTTAATCACTTCAGCATTCTCATTTAGAGGCTCATTAATCCGATAATTCAACATGGATACTAGCAAACCCATCATGGTTGCCAAATCATCCTAGCATTTCTATTTGGAAGCCTTTTGATAATTCTATATGGATACCAATCATTTCAGCGAACCCATCATGGTTGTCAAATTATTTTGACATTCTAATTTGGAAGCCAATTAATCCGGTGATCTCACATGGATATCAATCATTCTAGCAAACTCATCATGGTTGTCAAATCATTTCGACATTTCTATTTGGAAGCCAATTAATCCGGTAATCCCGTATGGTTACTAACCATTATGACGAACCCATCATGGTTGCCATTATCTCATAAATTCCATAATTTATTGGTTGTATATACAAACATAAATCTAATAATCATTAACTTAGGTTAAAGTGTTGAATATCTACTTGCAGCTTGATTATGTTTGAAATTTCTTGCTCGCCATACACGATCCAACAATTTCTCCTATATCAACATGATTTTATTTTTTTTGTTATTATCTTATCCAAACACAAACATAATCCATGCATACGGAATAACATCGAATACTAAATCAAACTCATTCATTTCTCTTTAAGCCAAGATTATTCATTTAATCCTTTTAGGTTTTTCCCTCGCGTGTCTTTTTTTATTTTTTTTTGGTGTCATACCAAAAATCACGCAACCTACTTCCATAGTAACAAATTAAAATTTAAAACATAAAATTATAAAACAAAAATAAATATTATTTTCGATGTTACCTAGTTGCCGCATGATTCTCTCATACCCTCCTCACAACATTGTTGTTCGCCCTATCCCACTCAAATTTGTTCTATGTAAATAATTCATATAAAATAAAAATAGTTCAAGATATAAAATTATAAAAATCATTTATTAAAAATAAGCTGGAAATTAAAAATTAACACCGACCTGAAATCGCTTAAATCATGCATCGATATTAGGTTTCCACTCAGGATGTCTGGAAACCTGGCTCCATTGAAACAATGGAATCTCCATCGACGATTTAAACGCCAATGTTATAGTCCTTGCAGCCTCAATGTTTGTGAACCTGAAATTAAATAAAAGTAGTAATATTATTTAGTTGTTCATAAATTATGTTATAAGTATATAAAAAAAAACTAAAACCTAAACAAACTTACATTGAGAGGTCATCCTTCCATTGTGCCTAGTACTTGCGGGTGAATTGACCCCGCTGTGAAATCGCGCTAGAAGAGGCAGCATCACAAGTTGGCGTTGATTCCTCGCCGTGATCAGCACATAAGGATACGTCCTCCTCGCTGCTAGAAGAACTAGCTGCAACCGTCTTCTGACGACGTGCTGTAGATTTCATTCTATGCATCTACACAAATTTATACGAATAATTACATAATTAACTTCGATTATTTTAAAAAAAAATTCGACAGAGTCTCCCCTATACTGGGGGGTCCCAAGTTATCAACAAAATCATATTACACTTCCAATTTTATTTCACATCCCGATCCAATCATCCTGGATCTCAACCCAACTCATCATCATCAACACAAAACATCTTATTCAATAACATCATATAATGAAATTCAAGTAAAATAATCAATTTCAACTATGAACATTCATTGTTAAATTGGTACTTAGAGTTACAAACATTAGATTAAAGTCATACATTCAAATTTACGGATTAATATTACATTTCAAGTTTTAGGAGACATGACTCTTAATTTATAAATAATTTCTTGGTCAAAAGCAAAAGGTAACTAAATCAATATCATTCCTAACACGACCCTAATGGACCTCAAAATAGAAATTAACGTGTATACATAAATATAAAAATGTAATAACAAGCAATAACAATGACAGGTAAACAATAATATCCTAAAATTAAGATAAACTAATTAAATTTAATTCTATATTTCAATTAACATTTAAAACATAAATTCAACAATAACAATTATAACAATACAAACAATAATATCCTAAATGAAGATAAACTAATTAAATGTAATTCTATATATATAAATTAACATTTTTAACATAAATTCAACAATAACAATTATAGCAATACAAACAATAATATCATAAAATTAATAAATAAAATGAAAAAACTAAAAAACACTATACAAAACAACATTCTTTTTTCCACTAGTAGAGCTCAGAACAACATTCAACTCCTCTGCGTCAACATCAACAAGACTATCGTTGAAAACATGAAAATTCAAATTTTCTTCTAAGTCAATCGAAGGAGAAACTCGGTATGGTTCAACCAACTCACTAGCTTGAAAGACTTCATCTATCACACTTGTGTCTTCGTTCTCATCCTGAACAACCTCGACACGACCCTTGGGTTTTGTTTTTAAAACGGATAACCAATCAACTCTTGATCGGTCCTTTCTAAAGGAAGAGGTGTATGTGTAATAAACTTGTTGGCATTGCTTTGCGAAAACAAAGACGTCGTTTACATTGCGGTGTCTAGCTTTTAAGTTGATTTCAACGAGACCATAGTGAGGATCTACTCTGATTCCTCTGTCAGTTGTGTCATACCAATAGCATTTGAATAAAAACACTCTATTTTGCTCGCTATGATATTGCAGTTCGATGACCTCTTCCAATCTACCGTAGTAGTTAACTTCAAACTCACTAGAAGTCGATCCCTTAATACAAACACCGTTGTTTTATGTCTTTCTTCCATGCCCGTATTCTTCAGTATGAAAGACATATCCATTGACAAAATACCCGTTATAGCACTTGACTTTTCTTTCAGGGCCCAGGCCTAGTAAAGACAGTGAAATAGCAGCACTACCTCCCATTTGATAAACCTAGCTTGTAAATTAAATACAACAATAATCAATAAACGGATATTATGTAACATTGACTACAATTAATTACATTGCAAGAGATAATGAGTTTGTGATAGGACTTACATGTGTTCTAAACCATGTGGAAAATTGTTCATCTTGTAATTGAAAGATCTGGGATTCGGTCAGCTGTGAGTTATTGGACAGTAAATATCATCGATGTTGCCTGCAAGGTTGTTCCAAATTATATGAGTGTATGGTATCACAAAACATAAATAGTACACTCTTGACAAAGTTTAAGTCGAACATCTACTTACTTAATAAAAGGTCTCAGCTCATCACAGTTAAATAGGACATAATTGTGTGCTTGTCTGAACTCTATTTCAGACAAATATCTTCCCCTCATGGCATTTTTAGGTGTGGGTCGTCCAGGATTGGAGAATATTGACAAGTTCCCACTTGAAGGCACTTCACCACTATCATCATGCCGTGGAACACAGTTGATCCTCATTCTCAAATGAGGTTCGAAATAGTATGAGATAAATGTTGAGATCTCCTCAACAATATAGGCCTCACATATTGACGCCTCAACATGCGCCTTGTTCTTAACCTTTTTTTTAAGATTGAACAAGTATCTGCATATATATTAATAAAAAATTATAAATTAAAAAAAATAAAAATAAAAACATTTAATTATAAATTACATAGCTCCTGTAATATTTAACCTCTCGAATGGATACATCCATATGTACTGGACCGGTCCTCCAACTTTTACCTCAAACGGTAAATGTACGGGTATATGCTCCATTGAGTCAAAAAATGATGGAGGGAATATCACCTCAAGTTTGCATATTGTCTCGACGATATTCTTTTTAAGCCTTTCAATGTGATCAACATTCAACTTGCTGGAGCATATATCTCTGAAGAAATGACTGATCTCCGTTAGTGCATTCCATATCCCCTTTGGCAACAAATCACGAAAAGCTAATGGGATGAGTGTTTGCATAAACACATGGCAGTCATGACTCTTCATTCCATATAATCTGCATTCCTCCGTGTTAACCAGCCTTAATATGTTCGAGGCATGTCTATCGGGAAAACGCAGACTCTTAAGCCATTTGTAGACCAGTAGTTGTGCGTTTTTCTCTAGCACGAAGCTTGCTCTTGGTTTTGCGACCCGTGACCCATCACAAACCAACTCCATATTTTTACGGTTACAGAACAGCGCTACATCCAATCTAGACTTGATATTGTCCTTTGTCTTCCCCTTCACATCCATAACGGTGTTGAAAATGTTCTCAAACACGTTCTTTTCAATGTACATGACGTCAAGGTTATGGCGGAGAAGATTGGTCTTCCAATAAGAAAGCTCTCAAAAGTTACTTTGTTTTACCCAATTATGGGTCAAACCAAAACCAGGAAACTTCTGCTTACCTGATTGGAGACCAAACACAATGTCACCGTACTTTGACACAACATCAAACAATTCTTCACCGGAAAGACGCGGGGGTGCAACATCCTTTTCAACTCTGCCACCAAAGAAATCATTTTTGTTCTTTCTATACATGTGATTCGGCGGCAACAAATGACGGTGACAATCAAAAAAAGAAGCTTTACCCCTGTTTGTTAGCGTGAATGCCTTGTTGTTCTCCATACAGTATGGACATGCTAGCTTTCCATGCGTGCTCCAACCAGAAACCATTCCATAAGCTGGGAAATCATTGATAGTCCACATCAAAGCCGCTCTCATAACAAAATTTTGTTTCCTCGAGATGTCATAAGTCAAAGCTCCAGAGGACCACAACTTCGTCAACTCATCAATCAACGGACAAAGACAAACATCTATATTACGCCCCGAACTGCACGGACCTGGTATGACCATAGATAAAAACATGAACTCCGACCTCATACACATCCCCGATGGCAAGTTATAAACCGTCAGTATGACCGGCCAACAAGAATAAGGAGCAGCAAATGACCCGAATGGGTTGAATCCATATGTACACAACCCAAGACGCACGTTCCTTGATTCAGCTGAAAAGTGAGGATGCACACTGTTAAAGTGTTTCCAGGCTTCACCGTCAGAAGGATGAACCATCACTATATATAAATTTACAGAAATCACAACTTCGAAATAGAATTGATAACAATTAAAAAAGACTCGTTAAACAAGCTATTAATTATTTATTTCATCACAACACATTTAATTCGATGTAATTCAAACAAAATTTCAATAATTTACAAACAAATATAATTTGACAAAATCTAAAACAAACTATAACAACTACAAAATTATACACTCATACTACAAGTTTCTTTGACAAATAACAATCAAACAAGTACAAACGTTAACAAAATACATATACTAAAAAAACAATAAAACTCACATTTAAATATTAAAACTAAAAAGGATAGATTTACTTACAAAAAAATGATAAAATCCACAAGAAATGGATATTGTGACCATGTACAAGATATAAGAAACTTGAATGCTTGTGTTGAGTAGTGGAGAGTTGGGATGGGTGGTGGACTGCAGTTTGGGAGGGGAGAGGTGGGATGGGAAAGAAGAAGAAGGAGAAACAGAGGAAGAGAGCGTCGGCAGATGGGGTGGGTATTTAACGGTTTTTTTCGATGGAATCACCGACGGATTAATTCCGTCGATGATTCCATCGGTGATTCCGTCGGTGACAGTGCCATGTCACTATATGGCTATCTCAGTTTGAATCCCTCGGTCATTCCGTCGGTAAAATCATCTAAAAAAACTCCATATCACTACGTCGTTGCATCTTTCCAGACAAACTGTATACTCCATCGGAGAAACGGTCGGTATATACCGACAGATTTTGAGACGGAATTATTTCCGTCGATAATTCTGTTGGTTTTCTCTGGTTTTCTGGTAGTGAATTAATCCGGTGATCTCACATGGATACCAATCATTCTAGCAAACTCATCATGGTTGTTAAATCATTTCGGTATTCCTATTTGGAAACCAATTAATCCGGTAATTTTATATGGATACTAATCATTATGACGAACCCATCATGGTTGCCATTATCTCATCAATTCCATAATTTATTGGTTGTATATACAAATATAAATCTAATAATAATTAACTTAAGTTAAAGTGTTGAATATCTACCTTCAACTTGATTTTTATTTGACATTTCTTGCTCGCTATACCCCTCCAACAATTTCTCCTATATCAACATGATTTTTTTTTTGTTATTATCTTATCCAAACACAAACATAATCTATGCATACGGAATAACATCGAATACTAAATCAAACTCATTCATTTCTCTTTAAGCCAAGATTATTCATTTAATCCTTTTAGGCTTTTCTTTCCATTTCTCCATTCAAAGTTATTCTCATGCTTTATATTTATATTCATATAAAATTATAAATTCATTTTCAATCTCTACATCTCGTACAAGTAAAAACATGGCCGGCCATTAAGCACTTATTATTTCATTTTTACCAAATCAATTTATCACCAAAATACCTTAATATTCGTTTGTTCATAACATCATTTTCTTACTCCATATCTTCATATGGATTTCAAAGTGCCAACATGTTACCCATATCATTGTTTTTCATCATATACTAACATAAGAATTTCACTCAAATTTTGAGTCATCACCATCAATTCCTTACAAAATAATTTCATGCAATTATTAAGAAATTTATAAAATCTCATATTTTCTGTTTTCTTTCCCTCAATGATCGGCACCACAACCTCTTTTAATACCATGATCCATTTTCAATATTTATTCATAAATCTCCCCTTACATAAGAAATCAAGCACAATTCAATAATTTTACCTTTAAATTCGATAATCTTCCTCAAGAATTCCAATTCACAACAACATAAAATTTCATTCATTTAATGTAACATAACTAAATTCATTTACAATCATCTTCCACACAAAATTATGCATTAATCTAACACAATTCGCTTGAATAAATATAATTTCATCATATACTAATTTATCTCCTCTTGGTTGGCCATATAGGTTCTATTGAACCACATGATTTCCCTTCATGATTCCTTCCTAATTTCCCCTCCAATATAATCTACTCTACCCTAATATTTATCGTTACAACAAATTTTATATTTCCTCCAAATACCTATCATGAACACTAGGCTAAAATTCACAAATTTAGCATCAATCCTTCTCTTTTTCAATTGAGCTTGTAGAGTTAGGTTTAGAACCCTTTACCTTGTAATAAAATAAATCTCAAACGCTAACCAATCAAAATTTATCCGTTCTTCCTCTTTTCTTCTATTATTGTCATCACTTATCTCTCTAGTTTCCCCTTTCTCTCTCTTAATTCTCTTTTATTTTAGTAGTTAATATACTTAAACCCTCATTCCCTCTTTAATTCAAGCTTTAAACCTTGAATCCAATTAGAACACAATTCATTGGTTATTTCAAAAGTTTGCACTATCCACATCTGCTCAGAAATGGCTTGTTGCAATACACATCTTTTAGGTGTTCTGCGGATGCTTACAGAACTTAACTTTTAGAACGGGCTGATCAAACATGAGTATCTTGTAAAAGAGACTTCAGTTTTATCTACAAAATGAGGAAACCTAATGCAAAGCTACCACCAATAAGTTTATTGCTTTGATCCCTGTGAAAGAGACTTTAGTTTTATCTACAAAATGCTGCTTGATCACTATCTCACATGAGACAAATTTTGACAAATGTTTTGACACAAGATTAGAAGCGGGCATGACATATTGATGCTGTCCTCAGACTCCCTCCAATTCCTTGAGAAAGTCAATGTTATCTACAAAAACCTGCAAAAGAAAATAAATAACTGTAAAACCAAACGAACAATACAGATGCACAGGGTTCCTTAAAATATTCCTTATGACACAAAATGGACAGCCAGATTAATAACACAGAAAATTTTACATTCGAAGATAGGATTTACAATTGAATATGCAGTTATACACATGATAACAGGTGAAATACAAGCAAGTTTCACATCTTCAATTTGTGAAGACCAACCAAGTTTTGTAATGTTCTTTTGTCGGTCAAACCTCAGAACAAACCCTCTACTTATTAAGATGTCGTCCTAGGCTCATGTTGAACAATGCCTCGCAGGCACGTAGCCAGTGTTTCAAATATTGAAAGAAAAAGGAAACCAGATGACGACATCGGTCAAATTTGAGCAACCTTTTGTCCTAGCAGGGATCTGGCTATCTGGTCCTATACCATTCATATCAAGCAAACTCTAGCAGTCATGTCTTGCACAGGCACATCCTCCTCATAAAGAAGTTAGTGCATGTAAGTAAGCCAAGTGATACACCTATAGCATAATATGTTCATGAAACATGTTCAACAGATCATGCAGCGGTACTGTCAAAGATTTGATAAAGAATAGAAAATAAAATCATTCAATGTCATTACAGTTTGTTCCGACATTACTGCTTCGATAGCAAAAAATGTCATCAGGCAGAAACATAGAGTAAAAAAAAAATTGAAATCATACCGTCTTCCAACCATCTGGATCTAAGCAAGCAGTGATCTTGGTGTTGATACCAGGTAATGGTCCAGGCTCTCGGGTAACTTTTCCACCAAAAATTTCAACTGCTTCTGCAGTTCTATAGACATCATCTGTGCCTATCGCAATCTTTTACAATGAAGAAGAAAAAAATCAGATCGCAGACTATTCAAGGAAAAAACAATCAATCATTCTCATCAAGTACACCACTAAATTCATCAAGAAACAAAGGCACATAAGCAACCATGGTATTTTGAGAATAACACTGAAACAAATTCCACCATACATAAGAAAAAAAGTCCACCTGAGCATACGCATTTCCTTTGTCATATTCAGTGACCCCATAGTTGTACGTCAACTCCAGCACACAATTTTTATCTTCAGACCCATAACCCATCATGGCTATTGTATACTGACAGTAGTGGACACAAGTTTGTCAGTTTAAACAATAAATTAGATGTCAAACAAAGGATATGTATAGAATTTTTTAAATGATCAAATCAACTGATCTCGAAATGCAAGCACTGTAGACACTCAATTCAAAGACACATAAATCAAGTTGTAATGGAAATTTGTCGTGAACGTGAGAAAGGTCTGGAATATGATCCAAAGAAACAATGTATGCAAGAGAATCAAGCAACAAGTAAAACCTTAAGTTCTTGCTGTTCCCTATCAAATATCTCTCCAACATGACATTTTCATGTAGACCTCCCCATAGAAGACCTGAACTTAGTAGAAAACTTAGGCACCAACAGATGTTTTGTTTTACTCTTCACTTTTCGCATCTCGCAAATTTCTCCCAATAAAGGATGAGAAATTTCTATCCAAAAATATTGCAGACTTGTAAAAATGTTTGTATGGGACCTCACAACACAACTACTGGTAAAATGAAGTGGTTGATTATCTTGCCAGAAACTCCACTTTTGAGTTCTGACTTCAATAGGAATCAAGTCACCAATTGCAGAAATTTCTTTATAATGAAAAAGACCACTATTTGATAGTAAAATTTGGAGACAACAATAAAGGAGAATAAAAACAGTAACTTATTGCAGCCCACCATGGGTTCTGTCCCATGAAAGCTATGAAAATAATCTTGTTGTCTCTTGGGGAGTGTTCTCCTGTCATGATGAAATGTTTTGTTTTTATCCTATATCCTGTCTAACACATAAGTAAGGTAAAGTTACTGTTCTCTTCCATGCCTAATCCTTTTGGGGAAAAAATAAAGGACGCCAACTAACCAGACCTAATTATTGATCCTAAGAAACTAATTTATTATGGAGTATAAACAAGATATGAAATGGTGAATGACATGCACTTGGCAAAAAGAGGCCAAGTTACCTTGTACTCTGGATTATCTCTTTTGCGGAGAAGCTTCATGCCAAAAGCCTATATCATGAAACAAGTTGCAGATTTATCACTATTAACATGAAATAATCACTATGCAAATAGTTGCTTGATCAGGCCAGAATTACTCACCTTCTCGTAAAAATTTATAGAACGATCAAGATCACCAACACGAAGCATGACCTGACAGAGTGGCTCAGGGGTAGGTCCCCTTTCCAATAGTTCAAATTTATAACCATCAGGATCTTCAATAAAAGCAATAACTGTACTGCCACCTTTAACAGGACCGGGTTCTCTGTTCACTTTGCCACCCTTGGCCTTTATGAGTTCAACAGTCTTGGCAACCTAATCAAAAGAGCACACAAAACCTAGTTCAATTTTTTTCGGGAATCATCAGAACATCAGACAGTCTACGATAATAATAATAATAATAATAAAAAAAAAAAACTAAAGGACAGCTAGGTCCAAATAGCCCTGACATTTTAATTTCACAGCAGTTTCAAGAATAATGATAAAAATAAAAAAGAAAGTTCAGATACAGGAAATTACATCCTCAACTGCAATGCCGAAATGTCCAAATCCAGCTCCAATATCATAGCTGTCAACTCCATAATCTGACAGCGTTAAACAACTAAAAATAAGCACCCACAAAATAAAAATACAAGAAACCAGAGACATCTGGTATCGTATTTATAAAACAACAAATCACATTGCAACAATTTTACATTATGGTGTAAATTAGGAAAGGTAAAACATAACCTCACAGTTTCAGATATTAGAAAAGGTTGACAAAACTGAATGGAGTGGTAGTCCGTTCACTTACTGTAAGTGAGTTCTATGACGAAGTGGGAGTCTTCCGGTCCATATCCAAGAAAGGCATTTGTATATCTCTCCTCAGGTATGTCACGTTTCCTCAGCAGCTTCATCCCCAGACACTCAGTGTAGAACCTGCATTCAGCAGGACAGGTTTTTCATTTTGGTTCGACCATGAGGCTTGCACATTATCAATTTCCTATAAGCAAAAACATAGAGACGAGATAAAACACAATACATACTTTATAGTCCTGTCCAAATCCCCAACACGATAAACAACATGTAGCATTCTACGCTTGTCCTTTTTTACCCACTCCAACAAACTTTCTTGAGTAGCAGCTGTGCTTGCTTGTGCCATATTTCCAGTTGCAATGGTTCTACTCTCTCCTCTCCAAATCTTAGACGAAGCTTTCAAACCGAAGAAATGTGATTGCGGAACAGCTGCATCACCATTACATATCAATGCACAAATTAAGCAAGGAAACAAAGCCCTAGCTTTCAATATTATCACTATAAAATCTACAGAAATGTAAATTTAATTCAATTATGAATTCGATTAATTCAAATTAATAAAAAAAAAATATAAATCAAATTCAAGAAAGAAAAGAAGAGTACAGTTACCGGTAGCAAGATAAGCGAATCTGCGAGAAGGGGCACAAGCATTACAGAACATGAATGAAGAACAAGTCAGGTAGGATGATGGTCTAATTGAGGAGGACACCATAGGTATTATCCTCACCATTTAATTAATTTCTTATTTTTACTATTTGAATAACAAAATCTCTCAGATATATCTTCTTCTTCTTCTTCTTCTTCTTCTAGTATCAACTACCCTTATTCTGTGCTGAGGGAGAGAGAGACACGGGTTTGTGGTAAGCAGCGAATAGGAGGAATAAAAGTTAAAAAGTGGTTTATTTATTTTTATATTTATATTATTTTGTGCTAA
The DNA here is from genome assembly GCF_000002775.5 of Populus trichocarpa. Taxonomy (NCBI): domain Eukaryota; kingdom Viridiplantae; phylum Streptophyta; class Magnoliopsida; order Malpighiales; family Salicaceae; genus Populus; species Populus trichocarpa. The sequence goes on along the minus strand of NC_037290.2, from coordinate 14,522,099 downwards.
GGAGCTGGGGTTTCTAATTCTATTGTTAGATTCGAGTGGAGGGAGGCTCTGTCTCTTGTCTTCTCTTGTGTTGTGCTGTGTTGTAATGGATGGAATGGACGGCGATATTCACGAGCTCACTGCCCAGTTCAAGTCCCGTTTATTAGCAGATTATTATTTTCTAGTCCAAGTTCTTACTTCTGTTTTAATTTAGTCCTTTTAAAAAAAATCATTGATTATTCCATTGACCATGTTGACTGTTCGATTTTTTCAAATATTCCTTTCAAAATGCATTTTTCTATTTTTGTTTATAGAGAGATAGAATTCGGTTTTCTTTTTTTCTTTTTCTTTTTTTAAATGTAATGGAAAACTAAACCAAAGATTAAAAGGTCATTTGTATTATTTATTTTCTGTTTTTGATTTTTTATTGTTGGGAAAAAAATCAAAAAAAAATTTTGAAACAAAGCAAAAACAAAGGCCATTATCACAGTTTTTGAAAACCACTGTATCTGTTCTAATGTTTTTGACAAAAACCAAAATGGTTCTAAGTGACCTTGATTTATTAATAGATATAAAAACACAAAGATTTAATATAGAAGTTTTTATATTAAAGGGGATAACTAATTATTTTTTATACGATCCACGTAAGGATTGAATAATTAAATTTGGATTTTAGTGTAATGTTATATGCTATCTGGTTTCACGCTAATAAGCATAACTATGTATCCGATTATTGAATCAAACTGAAATTTTACTAAAAATTTTCAAATTTATCTTTATATATTAGGTTAAAAGTTCAAGTTAATCAAAGTTTGAGAAGGCATCACGGTACATATCAGAAGGTTTTTGTATGGATTTTTCTAGTTGTTGCCTTTTGACATGTGAAATTCTTACATGGAAATGATTCTTTTCCTAATGATACAAGTATAATTAGCAGCTTATTCTTTAGAGTTTCTTAGGCTGTGTTTGTTTCCTAGAAACTAGTTTCCGGGAAATCACTTTTCACATTTTATTGTGTTTGTTTGCCATTAGAAAAGTTAGTCAACAGAAAACATTTTCCAGTCAAAGAAAAATTTGGCTTGGTTTCCAAGAAAGTGTTTTCCTTTTATTTTGGGCGAAAAACACTTTCCGGAAGTTGTGAAAAATTTAGAAATGTCATATTATTTGCTGATTATATCAAACTTGGTCTTCAAACTTTTGATTGCTATATATATTTTGTTTTTAATATTTGTTTTTTAATTTCATCCCTTAGAATTTAATTTTTATATTAATTTTGGTCCTTATTTTTATAATTGTTATTTGCTTTTCCTTTATCATTTTTTAATTGAAATTTTTTATCTATCAAATTTGGTCCTCATTCTTTTGATTGTTACTTATTTTATTTGAAATAATTTATGAAATGTTAATTATTATTATTTTAATTTCTTCATCTTTTAATTTTTTTTATTTTTTAGATTTGATCTCTATTATTTTGATTATTATTTATTTTATTTGAGATAATTTATGAAATTATATTTTTTTTTCAATTTCATTCTCATTCAACTTTTTAATTTGTAAGATTTGTTCCTCATTATTTTAATAAACTTGAAAAAAAATAAAACATTAATAAGTTATTTTCCAGCTCATTTTCCATGACATAACCAAACACTGGAAAATGTTTTCCAACTTATTTTTCATTACACTACCAAACATCGGAAAATAATTCACTTTCTCGGAATTCACTTTCCAAAAGAAAACTACTTTCCAGCAAACAAACGGGGCCTTAGTTCTATAGAATCTTTAGTGAGCAGCAATATAGTTTTCAAGTATAACAATTATTCTTTTAATGTTCTACAATCCTTGTTCTTACAAAGATTCTCTATTCATCCTAACTATACAAGGAAATGAAGGTTGGGTTGGTGGTATTTAATGGTAAATTTGTTTTGGGCAATTTCATGTTAAAAAAAACAAAGAGAATAAGTCTCACCTTTTTTTACTCGTGTTTTCCTATGACTATGTGTTTCAATCACCCAAAGAAGTTCCCACAATTGCCTTGTCGTAAGTAAATAACGAACACAAGTAAATGCACTCAAGGCTATTAAGATGTGTTTAGTTCCCAATGTTGTCATTCCAAAAAAGTTTAGAATGATAGAATTTATCAAATATATTGGAACTCAATACTCTATAACTCATCTCAAAGCATACTACAACAAAATAGCTGAGGTGGTTTATGATGAGAAATTATTGATTCATTTCTTTCAAGATAGCTTGGGTGATGTTACCTCACTTAGTATATATGGTTGGACACTACCAAAGTGAAAAGATAGAAGGATTTGGCTGATGCTTTTATTAGACAATATAAGTTTAATATGGACATGACTCCTGATAGGTCAAGTTTAAAACCTATGAAGAAGGGCAACAAGGAGTTTATAAGGGAATACGCCCACAAATGATGTGAAGTAGTTGCACAGGTTAATCTTTTTTTGTTGGAAAAAAAATGGTCAGTTTATTTTTCAACACCTTTAAGCACCTGTACTTTGAATACTTGGTGGAAGCTGTTCACAATATTTCACTAACCTGGTTGTTAGAGCTGAGAGAATTGAACAGGTTATCTAGTTGGGTAAAATTGTTGACTCAACTGAGAATGAAGGTTTCATTGGAAAAAGAAAGCAAACATATTTGTCTTTGACATGAACAAGAAAAGCTATGATTTGTTTCTGATCCCTTCACTAATTTCTGGGATTGATTGTAGTAAAGATGTCATGATTGTTGAATACAAAGGAAAACTCGTCATAACATGTATGGATGAGGAACACAGCTTTGTAGAATTATAGGTTATGAAAAGCTATAATTAAAATGAGTGGCATAGAAGACAAACAGTGAGTATAAGGGTTGTGATAAAAAGAGAACACCTCATGACACCTCTTGCCTTTTATGGTACTAAAACTATATTAATGGGAGGATATTTTTCTAACGTGATGCTTTCCAACTTTAAAGCCAGAAATATTAACATGCTACAATGAAAAAGTGGTCGTCTTGATTCATGTTTTCCATTTCAAGAAATTTTTCTTGACAAAAAAAAAAGCATAGTGGAAGATAGATTATCAGAAACATCAACCACCTTGAAGATGAGAGTTATAGTGTCATTAGGCCGAGAATGGTCTACACATGACCCCAACTAACTATTGAAAAAATATCTCTATTGGTGAGTTCATAAGAGCTGAATGATTGGGAGATTCTTGAAAGTTCCAATTAAAGGTTGTTAAGTGTATTTCCTTATTATGTGCTTTGTTTAACTACTATGTTTTACCTTGCTAGAAATCATGACTAAAGATGTTGGCATAAGGTTTTTATGGTTAAACCTATTTTCTAAAGCTTTAATGAAGGATTGAGTTTTTCCTTCAATTGTGTCTCTTTTTTTAAACCAAACATCATTCGCTTCTAGGAATCTAGAAAGTGAGTCCCAAAGAACCCATAAACACACCTTTATAGCCTTGCATGATCTCATTTCTTCTATAAAAAATCTTTTCCCTAATGGAATTTTGGAAAATTGAACATGCTTTCGATTTTAGAAATGATTTGATAATTGTTTAAAATGAATTAATGAATCACGCAACTCCCTTACTAAGGTAACCAAACTCTAAAACAGAATAAATGAATGGGAAAAAAAAAAGTAGTCACCCTCATACCATGTCTCTTGAGCTATATTTTATTTGTATGTATAATGGTATGTAATGGATTCAATGATCATGGACTCATAAAATGCATTTCTTTACGAAGTCCAAACCATTATACTAGACAATGTCAAAATTTATTGGTTTTAATCGTTTGCTCTTAAAATGAGGAAATGTCATCTTTGTTATCCCTTTCACATTCTAAAATGAATATATTTCTTGTGGTCCTTTTTTCAGCCTGAATAAATTTTCTTTCATAAAAAATCATGACTAGGATCACACCCCACACTAGGAGCAAATAAAATTTCAAAGATCAATAATTGATGAAAAGTCATGAGAAAGCTAAAAGGTAAAGGAGCCCAAGAAACTCAAATGCTAGGGGGTATGCCTAGATCAAAAGGAAAAGTAACAATCAAAACCAAATCAGAATGCCCCACCAAAGTAATAAAAAGGCAAATCAAAGAAATGCAGCAAAAGAAAAGGATTGAAAGACACAATGAGTCAAACTAATGATAGTAATCTTGAGTATTTGAAACCTTGAAATACTTTTTAAGTTTTATGAATCATTTTCTTTCATACCCAAGACATATAAACAATACTCTCAAAATGCAAAATATTTTTTTTTTGTAAGAGTAGTGACATTGCGAACAAAATGCTCGTTATTATTCATGCTAATAAAATTAATGCTAAAAACAAAGTTCTCATACAAAACCTCGAGCCTCTTGCTTTGAAACCCATAAAAACAAAAGGTCATCTTACCATGTATCTTCACCAATTTATACAAAGGTAAGAAGTAAAGATGTTGATTTATACGAAGGTGGGTGAAAAAGTTGTTCATCCTCCATATCTCCAAACATGTTTCCCACAATGATAATGTTTTGGTTTGACATGTTTCCCGCAATGATATCATTTCGGTTTAAAGATTGCCTAAAGACTTCGAAATGCAACTAGAAGATCTTCTTCTTGTTTAGCTTCAATGTCATTGGTGGTGGGATGAATGAGGAGTTGCTAAATTTTTGTTATAAACATAGTGATGCTCAGTGGATTCATTTTTTTAATTTTGATCTGTTTGCTTTTAATTTTTTTTAGGGGGTTAAAATTAAGAATTGAAAGATCATGGACCATCATTTATTAAGGGTGTAATTTGTCAAACTTTTAAAAAGATTAGGGACTATAATGTATTTTTATTAAAACAAATCATCAGATAAAATTCATTTTCAGTTTTGAATCAAATTTAAATTTGAAAAAATAGAGTTTGTGTTTTCTTAGAACTATGTTTAATTTTATAAATACACATTCCAAGAGATAAAAAGAGGGGGAGCATATAAAAAAATCTATATAGAGAGCATATCTCAACATAAGAAAGAAAGCAAGAAGAATACAATACAATAAAGCCATTCATTCATCTCTCTTGTCCCTTAGTGTCACTGTATACATACATTGTCCCTCATCATATGAAATTATTTAACACAAAAATAAATCGTTTTGGTGATCGAAATCTTCATCAACGATAATTTTCTCTCTCTAAGCTGAAATCCAGTGACCCCCTCTCTCTCCTCCACAAAAAAAATCTAAAAAAATAGGAAAATGAAATTTGGTACTGAAATGTATTTTTAAAAAATTAAAAGGACTAATTACCTGATAGCTTAAAAAGATGGGGATAAAAACGAACTTTTTAAACAAATTGCAGGAACACCACCTAGTTTACCCGTGTTTTCCACTTCAATCCTCTGTCTTTCAATTCAACCCTCGTAAAAAAAAAGATGCAATTGGGTTCTAATTTTGGCTAAAACAAGCTCAATTGTACAAAATAGTAGATTTTTTAAAAAAAATCTACTATTCTAATATACAGTGATATATAATAAATCTATTTAATAATTTGTAATCAAAACACTTATGACTAGGGGTGAGAAAAAAAAACTGATAAATCGATTAAACCGAAAAAAAAAATTAACCAAAAGAACCGAACCAAGAAAAAAACTGATCAAACTGATTAGAATATTTATATTTCTTTCTGGTTCGATTTGGTTTCGGTTTCGTAATGCTGAAACCAATTAAACCCCAACCGAACCGAACTAGTTCGGTTCAAATAAAAAATGGTACTATAAATAAATAAAAAAGCTTTTGTGAGGTTGTAACCCTAAGAGTCACACGCCCGCGCCCTCCTCTTGCCCTTAAAGACACAGACAATCAGACAGACATGCCCCCCCATCTTCCAATCTTTATTCTTCAATTTTCACTCTAGATCTAGCATCCCAGCGACACCCCCAAGCCTCAGCAGCAGCTAGCAGTCCATCTAAGCGCTCTTCTTCAGTTCATTGCAATAAGCCAATAAGATTTCTCCTTTTGTATTAACTAGCAGGCCGCAGGCCGAGTTGCAATGTTTATATATATTTTTGTTTTTTTTTGGTGGATGAGTATAAAACGGGAGGGTATATTGTTTGGTGGATGTGTATTAAATAGTTCAGAACTGTTGCAAACATATACAGGGAATTGTGATTAAAAAACCATGAATCCATGGGGAGGGACGAGTTTTTAGCATTTGTTGCTCTACACTAATTTGCCTTTGTTCGTTGTACCTATATAAATATAAGCAAACATCTTGGTGTCAGTATATCATTACCAATGTTAGTCTTCTATAATTTGGCCTTCTAAGAGCACCTAAAATTTTATGGTTCTTATGTTAACTTTTGTTGCATTCAGGATCCCTGGGTCGGTGCTTGTTTGTCATCCATTGGTGTATACAACTCTATCAAGTTTGAATTTTGAGACCCTTTCAAAGGTATCTATGCTCAAAATTACTTTGGTAGTTTATTTAATTTCATATTATTCATTATTTTTGTTCATTTTTGTTAAGTTTTAAAATTTAGGAATATATTTGATGTTATCCTGATCTTGATCCATAAAAACAAAGTTGTTGCACCCTATTGCATCTTTGATTCTTGTATACGTTTTGGGAACTTTATCTACAACTTTGTGTATTAAATGTATTCCTAAACATGGAATTTACATTAGTGATCTTTATATATAATTACAGCAATAATATTGAATACAAATTATTGTTTTTTACGCAAGTAAAATGTTGGATCAATAGGTTAGTTAGAAGCTACTCAAGCCTTACATAGAACTGAGATTTTCCTTCCTGCTATGGATACAGCACCGCACCCTGATTTCATAAAATAAAAAAATAAGAAAAATGATAATTAAGTGATACAAAAGAATGAAGTCTATGAAGGAGGGGGGATTGAGTAATCTAAGTTATTGTAGTTTTTGGTTAATGTTAGAGAATGAAAGAGGAGGGGGGGATTGATTCTTCCTCCAGAATTACTAGTATTCCTTTAATGATTACAAGAAGGACAAAAAAAAACATGTATTACTAACATTTTCTATTAGGGTAAAAGAATTTGTTTTGAAATAGAAATAGAAAAACTGTGGGAAACTACAATTAGACTATATGTTCAGTTTCTTTACACAAAAATTACAATATTAAAAACAGTAAATCACAGTTGCTTCCCAAACAGAACCCTCTTTTATTGCCAAAACGCATAAACAACATTAAAAATTACAATATTAACAACTTTTTCTCACTAAAAGTTATACTGCATATTTCAACATACATAAATATTAACATGTTTTTATTTGGTAATTGCAGATAGAAGACCTTTAAAATCAAAATGCTTCATCCACTGTCACTACCCCAACATCAACCAATGTCCTAACTTCAAACACTAACCCAACATCAACTACAACAGGATCCGCCACAGATAATAAAGGTAAACAGCTTCAAGTCCTTACATCAAGAAAAAAAATGTTGATGATAAAAAAAAAGTTACAAATTTGGGATCACTTTACAAAACTTGATGGTGATCCTAAAACCTCTAGAGCTTAATGTAATTATTGTGAAAAGGATTACACATGCCATACTATTCTTAATAAGACAAGTAATATATGGAGTCATTTAAAAGTATGTAAAAAGTTTTCTTTGGTGGTTGATAAGAAGCAAAAAAATTTGGTATTAGAACCTAAGAAAGAGAAGGGTGAATTAGGAGATCGAAATATGGGCACTCTTAAAGCAATAGGTTATAATTATAATGAATGTAGATAAGCACTAGTAAAAATAGTTATAATTCATGAGTTGCCTTTTAATTTTGTGGAGGGTAAGGGATTTAGATTATTTTCTAAGACCATGCAACCTAGATTTGACATTCCTTCTCGTTTCACTGTTATAAGAGATTGTTTGAAACTTTATGTTGAAGAGAAAAAAAGATTAAGAATAGCTCTTAAGGGTCAGTGATTGTGCTTAACAATATTTACATGGACATAAATCCAAAACATTAACTATATGTCCTTAACGGCTCATTGGATTGATAATGAGTGGAATTTGCATAAAAAAATTCTGAATTTTTGTCAAGTTTCCAATCATCTGGGTGAGATAATTGGTTAAGTTATTGAGAATTGTTTGTTAGAGTGGGGGATTGATAAACTTTTGACTGTTACACTAGACAATGTAAGCTCTAATAATTTGACTATTTCATATTTAAAGAATGTGATGAAAGATTGGCCAACTAATATATTGTCAAATAAGCATTTGCATGTTAGATGTTGTGCACACATTGTAAACCTCATTGTGTGTAATGGCTTGAAAGAGATTAATGTTTCGGTGTTAAGATTTGAAATGCAATTAGGTTTGTGAGATCTTCACCTTCTAGGTAACTTGCATTTAAAAAATATACAGAAACGTTGCATATGGAGTGTAAGAAGTCACTGTGTTTGGATGCTGCAACTCGATAGAATTCAACTTATCTTAACTGCTGAAAAGTTTGAAAAGGTGTTTGTGAAGTTGGGTGAAAGTGAACCTAGGTATATGAGTTACTTTTTGGATGTTGACTCAAAGGGGAATAAAAAAAAACATAGGGCCACCTAGTTAGGAGGATTGGGAAAATGCTAGAACTTTAGTGAAGTTCTTAAAGATCTTTTACATGGTTACATTGAGATTTTTAGGCTCATTGCATGTCAAATCAAATTCTTTCTTCAATAAATTGATTTACATGCATACAAACTTGTTGCAATTGTGTAAAAGTAAAGATAATCTCTTAAGTGGAATGACGATGAACATGATGTTAAAGTTTGAGAAGTATTGGGGTTATGAAGTAAATCAGAATGTTTTATTATATGTGGCTAATGTTTTGGATCCACATCTTAAGTTAAAATATGTGAAATTTTGTTTTGGTGAGTTGTATGATTATGACAAAGCACAATTGTTAACAAAGAAGGTGAAAGATAATTTGGTGAGCTTGTATGAGTTTTATTTGAAAGCCGATGAAGATGTGGATAATAATATGCATAAACAGGATATTAATGATGTTATTGATGACATTGAGGTAAATGTTAACACTTTAGCTCGATTCAAAAGGCGTTTACATGAAGAAGATAGTGTGGAAAATAGAAATGAGGTTGAGAGGTATTTGGTTGATGGTTGATGGTTGTGAGGATCCTAATGATGATAAATTAGATATTTTGGGTTGGTGGAAGAGTAATGCTTTGAAATATAAGATACTTTCAAAAGTTGCACAACATGTTCAAGTTATTCCTATATCCACAATGGCTTCTGAATCAGCTTTTAGCACACAGGCGGTCGTGTCATATACTCAACCAATTTTAAAGTTCTTTATCTCCAGTAACAATTCAAACACTTATTTGTTGTCAAAATTGGTTATATCATAGACCAATTCCAACCGATATTGGAACCTTGACGAATGATTTTAAATCCTATGAAAACCTTGAATCATGTAATTTTTCTTATAAACTCACACATTTTATTTTATAATCTATTATTTAACGCATTTTCATTCTAACATGTCTAATTTTTTATTTTGTAGAATTTGGTGGAAAGTTACATCTAGTAACGGATAATAATTAGAGATGATGTGCATAATGAAGATTTATTTTTCTGGCTTAAAGTGTTTTATGACAATGTTATTTGTTGCTTTTTTGAAGCCCTTTAAAGACCATGCTTTGTAATTTGAATTTTAACTTATCGGTGTGTGTTATTTAAATTCTTCTGCAGTGGGAGTTGGGAGTTAAACTCTTCTACAACAAAAGTTCTACTCACTCAAACAAAATAGAAGAAAAATATTAGGAAGGCAAAAAACATATTGAACATAAGATTGACACTAACAATTTAATACAATAAATATTTAGTGGAAAAAAAATTATATATACTTTGCAATCTTATAAGAAAATTAGACAATATTAACATCATTTACAAGTCCATTAGAAAGTCTATTAAAAGCTCATTAGAAAGCCCATTAAAAATGATTAGTACTTAAAAGTGCATTTTTATCAAAGTTTATATCATCATTTTGCACTTGAAGTATCAATAACTCCTTAACTAAAGCATGTTTTATAATAACAAGTCCGATACTATAAGATACCTTAAATTTATGGTAAATGTTCATCTTAAATGCAGGCCTATCACATAAATCAAAGGATTGATTGATGAGTTTAACTACTGAAATTGAGAAGACAAAGAGAGGGTTAAGCTTAGAAAAGAGATGCTAGTTCAGTCCAAACTGGAACACTGTTCAGTCATTGGGTCATATCTGGAGCTGTAGATCTTGGATTTCAATTTGGTTTATATGGCTAGAAAGCTAAGACATAGGCCTAAAACATTTATGAGGAATGCAAGACTCAATTATGCTGTTCGGAAGTCCAAATCTTAGCAACAACGGAGGAGTCGGAATCTGCCCTGCAGCCTAGACACTGTTCAGTGTTTAGCCCATGTCTCGAGTTCTAGAAGTCCAAATGCATTGATTCCTTTTGCATTAGAAAGCTGAGACAATTTCCTAGAACTTTCATGACAAAAATCTATTCAAAATCTGACGTTATCAATGACGTTTTGTTTAGACAAGAAGATAAGAATTGTCACCAAGTCAAGATGTGGCCACTCACTCAACAATTAGTCATCAAATCAATAGTTTTAAATTATGGCCTATAAAAGGAGGCATTTGCCATGCATTTAAGCATCTTGATTTTCATATCAAGATCATGCTCTTGCTCTCTCTCTTTATATTTTTGTGATGCTTAAGTTTTTGTTTATATTAATCTCTTGTTTATGCTTTTCATTTCCTTTCCTTTACTTAGTTAACTTATATCTTATTTATGTTCTTATCTTGTTTATTTATGTTTCTCTTCTTCATTATGTTTAGCTAAGTTTATTATGTCAAGGTGAAAAGGTTACACTAATGGTCTAAGAATAAATATAGTATAAACTCAACATGGACTTTAATGTTTGATACTAACATGTTTTGTATTTGTTATCTTATTCACTCTTAATACTTTGCTTGTTAAATGGTTAATCTAGATTTATGCTGTATAACCTTGGTACAACAAATACTTAACATTTTCATAGCCCAAACCATATGGTATAACCGACACCTGTGCTATGAAAGGAACTTGATTTGTTGTTAACATAAGTTATAATCATGAATATCTGACAACATTTACAAGTATTAACATTATTCGAATAAGATAACTAATGTAATCATGTTAACAATTTGTAATCCGATTGGAACCTTCTTTGTGTATGGTTTCCAATTGAGTAATAAGAGTTTATAATATACTTGTTTGAAATACCATTAGCGGATCCTCTAACCTTGACAATTGTTTTTATCATTGTTTAATCCTTATATCAATATCACATCTCAAAGCTCTCTTCAACTTATTATTATTATTATTACTATTATTTATAATTTATATAGTTAACCTCCTTATGGTTCGACCCCAGTCTTGTCGGGTTATTTATTACTTCGACAATCCTACACTTGAGATAAGACATCAATCTTTTGGTCGTGTCAAAAAACCCAATAGAAAGTCCAGAAAGCAAAAAAAAAACAATATATGTTTTTTTGGTTTTTTTACATAAAAAGTCGAACCGAAACCGGTTGGTTTAAACCGATTTAGGTTTTTTTTTCAAAATTTTGATTTAGTTATTTTTTTGAATAAAAATCAAACCGAACTGAAAATGATCACCCCTTTTTATGACCATTTATTTAGTTCAGTGTAATACTCCATATACATTGATTTGAAGGGAGAAATAATAATAATAATAATCAAGGTTTGGTTGGGAAGGAAGCTAGTTAGGTACTACAAGCAAGATTGTTAAAATCGCGAGTTAACTCGTAAAATCATAAGATTTTACAAGTCAACATGTATTTAACGTGCTAAATCGAACTAAAAACTCAAAACCAGTAAAATCAGGCTTAACTCGTGCAAAATCGATAAACTCGATCCGATTTTACGAGTTTACTAAATTTGTGATATGAACCAAGTCATGTTCAAATTTGACCTTAAAATATCTGCTGATTAGTTTTGCGAGATTGAACATATCTTTCAAACCGTATATTGGATAAAGCTGAAATTTTACAGGGGAATGATACATGAAAATATATTGTGGTAAATTTTCAGGTCAAATGGAGTTAGGGAACATAATATTTCAGATGGTCAAAGTTAGTAAACTAATATTATCAAATATGTCAAACAAAATCTTCGTGTACTGTTTGGGATATATCTAGAGCTACAGGTAAAATTTTGTTTCGATTAAAGTTGGGATAGAAACTAGACATCTGAAACTTTTCAACTATATATCGTAGGCCCAGTAATTCATCCAAACGAGAGAGAACGACATGTTTGAAATCAGGATTCAAATATGCCAAGAATATGCAAAAATTAGAGATTCAGGCTACATGGAGGAATTTTAATATGAAGATTTTTTTTTTATTATTCTATTTTATTTATTTAATTAATTTTAAATAATTATTTTTAATTTGAATTTTTTCTAGCGCATTAAACATTGTTTAGAGGTTTATTTTATTATTGAATTTATGTTAATTAATTACTAATTTAAACTTATTAGCTTGCAACCCAAAATAGGTCTATCAAAACTTATTGTGATGGGAACAACCAGGTTGCCACTAGATTTATGTGTGCTTCCTACCTTTTAGTGATTCTCATGTATTGAGAAATTTTGTTCTACGACTTTTTATTTTTTCATGTCATTAATTTTTTTATTCATACTATTCATTTCTCTTATTTTATTTAGATCATTCATTGATTATAAATAGTTGACTTATTTTATCTGATTTTAATATTATTTAATTTCTTAACTAGAATTATTAATATATAATTAGTTCAAAATATTACTTATAATTTTATAATTTGAGTTTATAATCTAAATTTATATTGTATTTTTTTTTATGTCGTGTTAACAAAAAAAAAAAAAAAAAAAAAAAAACGCATTTTTAACGACCTAGAAGGATTAGAAAGACACACGATAAATTACTACAAAATTTAACCATAAGAGGCTGACAAGGCAACAAAAAATTACGCAGCTTTGAAAGACCATCTCCTCAAAACAAAAACAAAACCAATTATCCGAAGGCACTTCTTTAGGGTTCATAAAGTCAAACAGGAACGCGCTTGCTTAATCACTTACTACTTCAAACAGAGAGAGAGAAAACGATGGGGTCCAGAGACAAGGACCAAACGGCACCGCATCACCAGCCTCTCCTTAGCAGCCTCGTTGTACGTCCATCCGTCAGCGACGGAGGTGATGCCGCCGGAGGTGGAGGCCGTGCCGGTGGTAGCGATTACGAGCCTGGCGAGGTCCGCCGTGAACTTCCATCTTATTCTCGCTCCGATCGATACTCTGACGATCCTGGTTCGGTTTTTTCCTCTTTATTTTAGCTTCCTCGTTTTTTTTATCTGCTTTTATTTTAATTAATATTCATATATGTGAAGTTCATTCTTTTCTTTTTTTTGAAACCCTAGATCGGAGTAGTAGAGTTATTTGAGTCATAATATAATGATACGATTGGCTGTAGATTTATTTTCAGCTCTAGAACTAGCATTCTGAAAGCTATGTTTTTTTTTTTGTTGTTGATTATTTTATGAATTGTGTGTTTGAAGGATAGGAGTGGAGTGATCTGAGGAGAAGTTTTCCTTATAATAATACAATTCATGACATGAATGAAATTGATTGGTTGTTTTAGGTTGTAATTTGCACCTTTTATTGCTTAGTTTATGGAAATCATCGTTTAATTATGTGTGAAGTCTTCTGATATTGATAATGAAGCTAATATTAACTATTTGGAATCTAGCTTGTATCTCATAGAATGAGAACATATCAGTTTAATTGTGTAACTTTGTTGGGTGGAGCTCGGTTTAATTTTGTAATCCTGTGTATGCTTCGTTTGTTGCTTCATAAAAGTTGATAGTGGAATGTTGAGGTGGCATCATTTCACAGTTTGATGTTAATCCTCCAAATGATTGAATTGCAGGAAACCTTACAGTGGATCGTCTGGTTAAAATATCCTTCTAGCTTATGTTAAAATATTGGGCATTAAAATGGTGATACCAAGTGTTTGTTCAATATGTGATGATTCATGTAGAAGGATTTAGAACTGAAAAGAAAATACATCGACCTTTTCGTCTATTGTGTACCTAATTGTGATCTTCCTCTTCTTGTTTTTCCAATAAATTCGGCAATGATGTTTCTAATTTGTAGAATAAACAATGAATCCTGTAAGTGAATGTTGTAATCACATTCAACTTTCCAGAGGTTAGGTAAATGTTGAAAATACCAAAAATAATAAAAAAATAATAGTTTTTCCCTAGAGTATGTTTTGCCTACTAAAATGGCATATCAAATATAGAGTGAGATCTAAATCATCCCATATACAATGAAGTCATTATGTATTGAAGAGAAGAGTAGAAGTATGACCATGAAAAGTTTGTTTTTCAATTGCATATTGGATACCTTTGGAGTATGCAAGCTTTTTCTCAATTTAGGTTTTTTGGATGTGGGGGGAGTCTATATCTAAGCATGCTACTGCATTCTTAAACTTAAACTTTGAATATAATGATACTACTACCTTTACTTTTTTTGAGGCTTAAGTGTGCTATTACAAGTATTTTTCACTAAAATTTATAACTGAAAAGGAACTTCCGAACATGATTGCATGTTGTAGAACTTCTACAGGATCCATGGCATGCCCATGGAAATGAGTATCTTTTATTGTGGGTTGAATTATTTTGGAACAATAAGAGACGAGAATGGGATCAATAATTGATTTATTTTTCTTCGACAATTGGTTGAGAGGCTGTACCTTATAGGCTTCACTGAGAAATAGTAATCAACTTCCTCTTGCAATTTGCTTCTCTTATGCTGAATAACCTGTTTTATATTTTATAAGTTGAAATGGTTCTCGTAACACTATGGTTTATATTTCTCCTCATTTGATGTGATATTTTTTTCTTTTGCTCTATTAGATAGAATATTTTCAAAGGTTTCTTGTCAGCATTTGTCATTTTGTTAAATTTATAAATTTCTGCAGAGTCGGATATAAAATCATATTAGGTACTCATTTTGGTCATATAGTATTTATTCAACAAGTTCATCTATTTATACACCAAAGTACTTTTTTCCCACTCATTGCATTTCATGTCGAGCTTCTTGGTCTGCTACCATATGAGTGTCGAATTGCAAGTAAATTTTGTTGTTGTGTGTTACAGCTTGCCTGCAAGAACTTGGGTCTTGAGGAAGGCATGTTGGTGTGAGTGCAGTCTTGGATCATGATCTCAGGGGATTTGGTTTTTCTATTATGGTCAATATATTTATGGGAAATGCAACTATCATTATTTTGAGTGGTATGGGAACTTCATCGGATGCTTTTGTCATTTTGCTGGAAAGCCATTTTTATGTGTATGTTCAGGGATGTTGGGGGACTTAATAAAATGGTTTTGTATAGCGTGGGGAAAACAAATATTGTCCTGTACAAGCTGTTTTCTCTTAAGGATAATTGAGATGCAACATGGTCTGTGAGTGTTTTTGGATACCACCATTATCAATTGCAACAGTAACCTTGATTTAAGTGGTAAGGGACAATGGGGCTGGTATGTTTGGGGTGTGATCAAGTGTGCAGGCTGCCTTTCGACACCTGGAATTATTGCAGCTAGCTGATGGGTATCTGGCTCAGGTTTTTTTTTTTTTAGTTGGTGGTAAATTCCTGGTAACTGGTAAATTCTAGAAGGTATCTGAATCTGTGTTGGAATTATTGTTGCAAGAATCAGTGGCTTGATTGGGATTTTCATTATTTTAATTTACTCTTCAACATTTGGATGGTTGAATCAGGTTGAGTTGAATGGTTCTTAGTAGCTGTTCAGGAATTCTACTTTTCAGCATTGTTACATCAAGTCTGAAGTCCATAAGAACTGGGGAATTCTATTATCATCTCATTTTTTCTAGTCTCTGTTGTGCTGTTTAGTTTTTGTTTAATTGGTGATTATTTAGTCTGGGAAGTTGCTGCATACCTCTTTAAAATCTTGGGTGATGGTCTCCATTGGGTTCCGATTTCCAATTTACTTTAATTGGCTGTATGGGGCAGGTAT
Source organism: Populus trichocarpa (assembly GCF_000002775.5). Classification (NCBI taxonomy): domain Eukaryota; kingdom Viridiplantae; phylum Streptophyta; class Magnoliopsida; order Malpighiales; family Salicaceae; genus Populus; species Populus trichocarpa. The sequence continues at coordinate 14,506,020 of NC_037290.2, read as the reverse complement.
TAACCGGTGGCAGATTGAACATAAAAAGTACCATTTTGTGTCAAGGCAGGTTGTAATGGCTTCAGCCTACCTTCTACCTTGAGCTATGGGGTACTGTGGTTGATAGGAACATATATTGTATGAACTGTTTCTAATAAAACACTCTGGTTTCTGAAGATAATTGGGACTAATTGGTAGCTACTTGATTTTGTGAATTATTTGGCTACTGTGAACATTAGTGTCTTCTACTGGTGGAGTACTTGGTCTTCCTGCTCTTATTGAAGTATGTTTTGACTGAAGTTCCTGGGACATACTTGTGATTGGGTTTTGCTGGTCTGTGCTGGATTCAAAGTTTCATTCCCATTGCTATTGTGAAGTTATGGCTGCTCCTGATAAATTGTATTGGTGTTGGTAGTTCAGTGCTTAGGCTAGAAACATATCTTTAAGGATGCTGTTGGTGATGAAATAGTTGGGGATGGCATGTTAAAGTAGGAAAACTGGACTTGATTTGTTCTCGTATATAGATTGTGGTGATTTCAAGTAATTGGTTTTAGTTATCTCCCCCTCCAGTTGTATTCAATATAATGTGGGCTATCATTCTGAGAGATAGCAACAGACCTTTATCATGCAAACGCCTTACTCTCCCACGCTTGATATCTCCTTTTATACCACTTTTTATGGGGAGATGCCCTACCTGATGATTGATATCTTTGCAATTTTGTTGAATTGGTTATTTCACAGTTTTTGGGTTAAATCTGCGGCTAGCATTGCTACTTTGCACCAACAAAATTTCTCCCTTGTTTTTGGGGGTTGCTCATCTTTAGACTTTGCTGGCTTTTTTCCAGGGTATAGACTTCGTGCAGGTTCTGGTTCTCCTGTACGTCGTAGGGATGCAGATCGCCGATACAGTTCTGATTTTGATAATTCGGGGGCCCCACCTCGAGGTCGTGATTTTAGCAATGGGAGGGATCGTGGTAGATTTCGAGATTCTTCACCCCCCTATGCTCGAGGAAGAGGTGGTGGCAGACCACTTGGCAGAGGTTTTGATGGGCCTGGATTTGGTCCAGGGCCTCTTAGAGGGGAGGGCGTGAGTAGGAATAATCCAAATGTACGCCCAAGGGAAGGCGACTGGATCTGCTCTGATCCTTTGTAAGTTCGTCGTCATTTTTTTTTTTTTTTTTAAGTGATAAAAGAAAAGGTTTTACATTTTTAACAATTGATTTTGTTTTAGCATGTTTCTTATGATACCATGAGATGGGTGCCTTCGGATCTTATATTTTTTTTTCCTGTCTCAGATGTGGCAACCTGAACTTTGCAAGGAGAGAGTACTGTAACAACTGCAAAAGGCCTCGATATAGACCTGGGGGAAGTCCTCGGCGGGGCTATCCCGGCCCTCCACCTCCACATGCTCCTCCAAGACGCTTTCCTGGTCCTCCATTGGATCTTTCTCCAGGCAGGACCATGAATGGCTATAGGTCTCCTCCTCGAGGTTGGTCCAGAGATGGACCCAGAGATTTTGGGCCTGGTGGTCCTCCACCTCCTAGGCAAGGAGGCAGGTTTTCTGACCATGATATGCGGAGGGAGCGGTCTGATTATCCAGATGATGAGTACAGGGTGAGGAACAAATTTGATAGACCTATGCCAATGGACTGGGGTCATAAAGACCGTGGAAGGGATGGCCTTTTCAATGAAAGGAAAGGGTTTGAGAGGCGGCCACCCTCTCCACCTCTACCTCCACCTTCACTTCCTCAACGTGGCAGATGGGGACGTGACGGGAGAGATAGGAGCAGATCTCCAATTAGGGGAGCCCCACCACCAAAAGAGTTTCGACAGGATATGTACATGGAGCGGGGGCGAGATGATCGGCATCCTGTTGGGCGAGACAGAATGAGACATGTGTATTGACAGTAGTGAGGCTATGGAGTTTGATTGGTTCATCTTGGTATAATAGTAATTGTGCTCTTTGTTGGGTGATGATGGATGTTATGGCACAGCTCTGAATTTATTTGCGTTTTCCGACTATTTTAAAGATTGCGTGATTTTTGTTTATTAATTTTGTTTGGAAATTTATCTTAGTTATGATGCATTAATGTGGTTATTCAATTTATTTTAATTTTTTTTTTTAAAAAAAAAAAAAACACTTGGAACCGGTCTATGGTTGTAGTTACAGTCGCCGTATCACTTGCGGCACCGAAACTAATTTTTTGCTGCTCTTGGATGGTGTGTTTTTTATTTATTTATGAAAAATGCACTTAGTTACAATGTGGCATGTAAGCAGTGGTGCAAATGATTCATCATATGATTTACTACTGTGATTATCAAGAATACAAGATGGTGTCTGCATGATTATTATTTGGGAAATTTACACTTGTAGTTTAGGGTTTTTTTTTTTTAGTTTACTTGCTATACTTTCTAATTTACATTTTTAGTCAACAAAATTTCTAAACATGATAAAATGATCAAATATTATATATATATATATTTATTGAAATATTTATTAAATTGACCAATTAACATATTAATTACGACTTTTTCGTTTAGAAATTAGTTTCTTCCTCTTTCCAAACCAAATTGAATAAAAAAAACCTATTGTTTCTAATTAATTTTTCACACAATTTCTTTTGTTTCATTGTGGTTGTCTTTTCTTCTTATATAGTGTTGTTGAAATCTTGCATGAGAGTTTCATTTGGAACCGGTAACAAATATGTGTGTTTTAATTTTTTTTTTGGATTGAGACTTCAAAAACACTGCTAATGCATTTTGTTATTATTAAACAATTAATACATTTGTTTATAGGTTGTTTTTACTTGATGTAAATAAAAAGCACAAATTTATGAATGTACAAACATAAATCCCGATGATAGAAAAACCATAAGAAGAAGTCTATTAGTCTTGTTTAGTCTACAATAATCAACATCTCAAACACGATCTTGCTAGTGGAAAAACAATTAGTCCTGTTTTTTTGAACACCTAGAAAAAATCTCTAATTTGAATGTAACGAGTTACAGTTTACATAACCCTATTTTTTTAATATTTTCTTCAAACATGTTTAATTAAAGTTTTAACTTTTCTAAAAACTTTGTTTAATTATAAAATCTCGTTATTTTTAATAAAAAAAAACCCTTAAAAACCTCAAATTGTATCTTACGGGTTAGCATTCATATAACCCTAATTTTATAATCATTGCTTTAAACGTGTTTGATTAATATAATAAAGCTTTTATTAACTTTGTTTAACATAACAAATAATATTTTTTTGGAAATCCTAAAATACTCCTAAACTATAGCTTATGGTATTGTTCATACATCCTTAATTTGTTTAATAATTATTTAACCATAATGTAGTAGTGTATTCTTTACCATTATATTATACAAAATGTAAGGCATAATTGCTCATCATGGCGGTTCTTTGTATGTCTAAAAAAATTGATGTTCTAACTATATATCTTACATAAACATATTGTTTGTCGCGGGGGCGTGAGCGACGCGACATCGTCTGGCGACGGCGAAGGCTGTTTGTCGTGCCTCCAGTGTGAGGTGTTATGTGTTGGGAAGGGTTTTTGGATTTAATCATAGAATTATGATTAATGTTTAGGAGTCGCCACCTAGTATTATGGTCACTAGGAACCTATGGTCTGCGAGAGTCTGAGTAAGAGATTGGTTGTGCAAGGGGAAGACGCTATAAGAACAAACAACAGATCACAAAATTGATGGAAAACCTCACGACTTTCATTACAATGTTGAGTAAAATATATACACGAGAAGAGTCTGTTTTTGGCAATGAATACATATGGACATTTGCTATAATTCTGGGAGAGTAATGTCTGCAGTAAATGGAAAGATTTGCATATGGACATTTGCTATAATTCTGGGAGAGTAATGTCTGCAGTAAATGGAAGGATTTGTAACGGTTGAAACGCTGAGTTGTGTCAAGAATCTATTACTTGATTTTGGCAGAGTTGATGCAGGTTTCCTTAATACGCCCCCGCAAGATAGGACTCCCATCAGTGAGGCCAATCTTGGATCGAAGAAACATGGTACGCTGCCGAGATAGAGGTTTAGTGAGCAAATCGGCAAGCTGATCCTGGGTGTGAACATGCTTGACGTGAAGTGAACCCTTCTGAACTAAGTCACGCACAAAGTGCAAATCAATCTGAATATGCTTCATTCTAGAGTGGTGAACCGGATTAAAACTGAGGTGAGTGGCGCCAAGATTGTCACACAGCAGAGAAGGTGGCGCTTTGAGTGGAAAGCCAAGTTCACTGAGAAGACTAAGTAACCACATTGTTTCAGATGCTGCATTGGCTAAGGATCGATATTCAGCCTCTGTAGATGAGCGTGCAACAACACGTTGTTTTTTTGAACTCCAGGAAATGGGATTGTGGCCCAGAAAGCTGATATAGGCAGAGGTGGAAGTGCGATCATCGATGTTGCCAGCCCAGTCCGCATCAGAGTATGTTGTGAGATGCCAGGTGGTAGCTTTTTGAATGTGAATACCATGGAAGATCGTTTGCTTCAGATACCGAAGAAGGCGTTTAACTACTGTCCAGTGGGTAGTAGTCGGCTTGTGCATGAATTGAGATAACTTGTTGACAGCAAAGGAAATATCAGGACGGGTGAGGGAGAGATATTGAAGACTCCCAAGGACGCGTCGAAAATCACTGCTATCAACAGAGGCAGTGCCATCATCTAGTTTTAACGATATGCCAGTGGATAGAGGGGTGGAGACATCCTTGGCACCAACCATGTTAGTTTTAGACAAAAAGTCACGGATATATTGATGTTGGGACAAGAATAAACCTGCACAGGTGGAGACAACTTCCACGCCCAGAAAATAGTTAAGAGAACCCATATCTTTCAACGAAAATTGATCACCAAGCTGCTGAATAAGAGATTGGACAAAGCTGGAATCATTTCCAGTAAGCACAAGATCATCCACATATACCAGCATATAACACATAACAGAACCATGGTGATAAATGAACAAAGAGGAATCAGACTTAGAAGTATGAAAACCAAGCTGAATAAGAGCATGCTTGAGTGTTAAATACCATGACCGAGGGGCTTGTTTAAGCCCATAGATGGCCTTACGCAGCTTGCATACATGATGAGGGTGCGTCTGATCCTTGAACCCTGGAGGTTGACTCATATATACAGTTTCAGTAAGCTCACCATGCAGAAAGGCATTGTTAACATCCATTTGCCTCAAAATCCAACCTTGCATGACAGCAACAGTAAGCACAGACCGAATGGTGGCAGGTTTTACAACCGGACTAAAGGTTTCTTTATAATCAATCCCAGGGCGTTGGTGAAAGCCTTTGGCAACAAGTCGAGCTTTGAAGCGATCAATGGTGCCAATGGTTGTCCGTTTGACACGAAAACCCCACTTACAACTGATAGGCCGGCAACCGGCTGGGGGTGGAACTAAGTCCCAAGTGCCATGTCTCATAAGAGCAGTGAGCTCATCAGACATGGCTTCACGCCAATTTGGCATGGACAGAGCCTGGTTAACACATGTTGGTTCGAGACTTTGAGGGAGAGGGTGTCTGGTGACAGAATTGATTTGTTTGGGTTTGAAGATGTTATTAAGGGATCGGGTAGTCATGGGATGTGTCCGGTTTGATGGTGGTGGTATGATGGTTGTGGGAACTGAGGGAGACACAGGATGGGATGCAGGAGACACTGGTAGAGCTGGGTGATTTTGGGCTGAAACGGGGGAAGGTGAAGGTACAGGCTCACAGTTGTGCTCAGTTGCACATGGATTTAACAACGATGAAATAGGGAAATTATTTGAAGAGTGTAAAGGAACCAAAGAGTGAGAGGAGGAGAGATTACCTGGAGGAGATGATTCCACGGCGATGGCAGATTCTGAAAACACTGGTGAAGCAGAGGATGCGGGTGGGGCAGCACAAGAAGGGGTTGACACGGATGAAGACAAATGAGAGCTAGAGGAGGCTAATATTCGGTGCTCATCAAAGAGAACATGCCTGGAGAGATAGATTCTATTTGTTGTGGGTTCTAGACAACGATATGCATTTTGGGTTAAGGAATACCCGACGAAAACACACGGAGTGGATTTGGGCTGAATTTTATGTGTGTTATAAGGTTTGAGTAAGGGATAACAAATACACCCAAAAGATTTTAATTTAAGATAGTTTGGTTTTTGGCCAAAAAGACTTTCAAATGGTGATTTGTTTTGTAGGAGATGAGTAGGCTGACGATTAATGAGATATGTGGCAGTATGAAAAGCATGTGGCCAATATGAGAGAGGGAGATTGGCATCGTGTAGTAGTGTGAGACCAGTGTCAACTAGATGGCGATGCCGACGTTCAGAAACACCATTTTGTTGGGGTGTATGAGGGGCAGTGGTATAGTGACTAATCCCATGAAGAGAAAGAAAGGGTTTGAGACTTGTGTATTCGCCACCATTGTCAGAGTAAAGGCTTTTTATTTGTGATTGAAATCGTTTCTCAACAAGGTGTTTGAATTGGGGGAAGATGCTCTTAACACAGGATTTTGCATTAATGGGATAAAACCACATATACTTTGTGTAATGGTCAATGAAGATTAAATAATAGCGAGAACCATCTAGACCAACACAATGAGCAGGTCCCCACACATCAGTATAAATAATATCGAGGGGAGCATGACTCTGAAAACTAGTAGGCCGAAAAGGAAGTTGATGAGCTTTATTGATAGAACATGATGAACATAGAGAGTTCATTTTATTGGGCGCTACAGGAAGAAAAAAATGATTGACAAGATTTCTGACAATTTTAAAGGACGGATGACCGAGACGTTTGTGCCACCCGTCAAGTGAGGTACGTTCATGCATTGTTTGATCTGCAGAGGCTGACATGTTTAGAGAAGGATCTGTTTGCTCGTGAGAGAATGAAGCTCTGATACCATATAAGAACAAACAACAGATCACAAATTGATGGAAAACCTCACGACTTTCATTACAATGTTGAGTAAAATATATACACGAGAAGAGTCTGCTTTTGGCAATGAATACATATGGACATTTGCTATAATTCTGGGAGAGTAATGTCTGCAGTAAATGGAAAGATTTGCATATGGACATTTGCTATAATTCTGGGAGAGTAATGTCTGTAGTAAATGGAAGGATTTGTAACGGTTGAAACGCTGAGCTGTGTCAATAATCTATTACTTGATTTTGGCAGAGTTGATGCAGGTTTCCTTAATAGACGCATCACCCCCAGTGCACCCTACCTAAGGTAAGCTGCATTGTTGTTTGATTGTTTTTTTTCTAAGTTGGGTTTCTATTCGTTGGTCTTTTCTAAGGTTCAAGGTAGATCTCTCTTCATGAGAAAGTCTCTACCTTATTGGGTTAAATCCTAACCGTTCTAAAGTTTGAATGACATTTATTTATACCTTGTATCTTTAATACCTGAGGGTGTACCTTATCGTGTAATTTTACACCCCACAAATATTAAAGTCTACATCTGGATCCTAGGAAAAAAAAAAGATTGGAAAAAGGTTTTTGATATTTTGTCCAAACCCTAATGGATGATCATAAACTGGTTATGATATCCTTTTCTGGATTTTTTTAAAAAAAAAACATGAAAAAGATGCAATTGTTGTTGTTTTTTTTTTTAATGAAAAATATGCTTGGAAAAATTTTAGGATTTAGCTGTATGCATGAAAATAAATTTTTTTAAAAGGGAAAATTAATTTAAAAGTTTTTTGAGATTTTTCTTGAAATATTTCGAAAAAAACCGGGTATTTTAATACCGAATTATATTTTACAATGTAAATATACAACCCGATATTGTGCAAAATTGGTAGAAAATATTTAAGAAAATCACAATTTTTTTGAAATGATTTTTGGAATTTTTTTGATTTTTTTTAAATATAATATTATAATATAATATAATATATATATATATATATAATATTAAATATGTGGGCTGGGCTGGGCCAGCCCAGCTAACTGGGCCGAGCCCATGAGCTTTTGGTTGGGCCGATATCGGCCCAACTTATCTTTTTGGGCTAGGCCGGACTTAAATGGTCCGGACCAGGCTCGCATGGTTGCTGGCCCGACCCAGCAACCGTGCTGATTAATCTTGCTGCATGCAGAACGAGAATTCATTCTGCATGCAGCAACCGGTTAGCAGCAACGGAGAGACGACGCTACCTGACGCGGGAGTGCCTAAATGGAGGCCTGTCTGGTCGAGACGGGGAGCGGCTGACGTGAGGATGATGGCTGAGGCTGTGGCAGAGACGGTGGTCGGTGGTAGAGCAGGATGAAAGAAGGAGAAGAAAATCTGCAGCGGGAGAGGGATCGGCGGTCGCGGTGGCTGTTCTACCACTGGTGAGGATTTGGGTTTGCAGGGAGGCTGCACTGCCGTCTTTTGGTGGAGGAGGAAGGCGTCTGTGGGGTCTTCGGGGGCTGAAGAGACAGTGGAGAGAGAAGGAAGGGAGGAATGTTGGCTGGAAAAGAAAACAGAGGAGTAAGCTGATTTTTGGCGATTTTTGGACCCCATTTTCTCCTCCCTCAGGCCATGAAATGCAGCCCTATTTATAGGAGGTGGAAGAGGAACATTTTGTCTTTAATGATGCTAAATCGTGGCCTTTGGTTTGGTTGGTGAGCATCCCAACCGTTGGTTCAAAGTGTGCACCTCGAACTGCCAAATTTGACAGTCCAAGGCTGCCCGAGTTGCCTACTTCAGGCTAGTCACCGGAGCAGTTTTCATGTTAATAGGCCTGAACGGATAATACTCGGGGATAGAGGGATTTCAGGTGGCCATTTTGGTGCATGTGTTGTCAACGTTTGGGGGCCATACGAGGCATTAAATGCACCTGCAAAACTGCTACCCGGGCAATGTTCACGGGGAAGATGATGAATAGTGACCAGGCGACGCGTCGCCTGGTCTCTTTCTCTTTTTGTTTCTTTTTAACGCAAAAATGGTACTGTTTTGGGTTAAAATTAGTGATTTTTGCCGATCTTCAATTTAGTCCTCCAGCTTTCAATTTCTTTCAATAGAATCCCTAATTGACCCTAAACCTTTGATTTAATGCAATTTGGTCCCGGTGTAACTTCAACTTCAGCCCCAAATTTACGCATCTTTTGCATTATAGTCCTTGATCTCGGATTTATGCAATTTCACCCCTAATTGACCATTAAACTTTCAATTTCTTCAATTTGACCCCCAAATTTTATCAATTAAGCCCCTTAATTTTGGCGCCTTTTACAGAAACGTCCTTGGCTGTCATTTTCTTCAATTTAACCCCTAATTGACCCTAAAACTTCAATTTTCTTGCAATTTGGCCCCTAATTTCAATCAATTAACTTGGTAAAAATTAAATTTGATCTCTTAAAATTTCAATCTTCTCAATTAAGCCCAAATTAGGCTCTCAAACTTAAGTTTTCACCAATTAAGCCCCAAATAAAATTAATTTGACCCATTTAAAGTATAATTAAGTCCTTGCACTTAATTAAATCCTTAAATTGGACCCAAATTAATTCTTAAACATAATTAAAATTTAATTTGGCCCATGATTAAATCAAAATAGCCTATTAAAAATTTAATTATGTCATTGGACTTAATTTTTATGCAAATTCGTCCAATAATAATTTAATTTGACCTTGAATTTGCATTTTTTTTCTTCATTTTTTGGCATAATGGGGTACAATTAGGCCTTGAATTTCCTCCAAAAATTGCAGCTTGATTTTTGCCTATTTTTGTAGTCTTTCTTGATATGTTTTCTCCACATTGCCAACCTTTATTTTATTTTTTGATTTTCATTTTGAAAAAAAAATTGATTTTTGGGGAATAACCGAGAATTGGGTTATGACATTGTTCATATACATAAAAGTATATGACGTAGACTTTAATGGCTTTCAAATAAGGGATGATAGAAAGAATAAGATTGTTGATGATGCCTCAACATTACAGATATTAAGTATGGATGAACAAGAACGCAAAGAAGATATTCATATAAATATTGATGTTGATACTAATATTGATCCTTTAACATTGAGAAAGCCTTATGTTATTCAGGCAAGCCTAATAATAATAGGGTACCTGGAACTAAATATTTTTCTTCATATGATGAAGAAGTTAGAAAAAGCAATAAAATGTTACTACTTTTGGGTTAAAAGATTTGAATTTTGATGAATATGAGTAGAGTAAATAAAGTGTTATTACTTTTGGGTTGTGGTTGATAAATTCATTAAGTATAAAAAATCTCATGTTTTCACCAATGTCAATCACTTCAAAGATGTGTTAAGATAGTATGAAATGAAGCATAAATATCACCTTAAAAATATATTAATTAGAAAGAGAAGGTTGTAGCAACATGTATTGGTGATGGTTGTGCTTGACGAGTATATGTTTCTCTCCTTCCAAGTACTAACACATCTATGGTGAAGTCTTTAAGATAGAAACATAGTTGCTTTTGGCCTACAAATATAAAAGTTACTGATTCAACATAGATAGCAAATAAATTGTTACCAATAATTAATGGTGACCCAAACATTTTAAATAAAGCCTTTAGTACATTTCTAGAACATAAGTTTGGGATTAAACCACACTCAGTGCAATTATGAAAAGCTAGGAACAATGAGAAAAAGTTTTTTAAGGAAGTCACAATAAATCTTTTAAGAGACTCTCTAGATATATCTAGTTGTTGAAGCAATATAATCTAGGTTCTAATTTGTTTTTAGGGTTTAACCCTTATTACAATTCAAAAGTGTATTCACCATGAAAGTTTCAATGAGTTTATATTTGTTTGAAAGTGATGAATGATAGCTTTGTTAATTGATGTAGGTCATTCATTGGGATAGAAAGATGTTATCTCAATGGTCCATATGAAGGAGTCATATTATCGACAGTTGCTTAAATGGCAATAATAGATTTTTCTTATTAATTATGTTATTGTTGAGTCTGAAAATAATGACACATGACGATGATTTATATATGAATATAGCTAATAACTTGGCGAAATCATTTAAAAGCTGAGTTTAGAATTACAGGAGTATGACAATTGTTATGTTACTAAAGAAAATTATGATGAAACTTATAGCTAGGTTTCATGATCGATTTGCTCAGGCTGTAAGTTGTGAAACAATACAACACCCTATGTTAGAAAAGTTGTATAGTGAATACAAAATATACGAGAATGATTCTATCTAGTTTTGATGAATATGAAATCTATGAAGGCCAAACCAAACTTTGTATTGATTTGGAGAAAAGACAATGCCCTTGTGGTGGGGGGATAATGACTAGGATTCCATGTAAACATATGGTCCATTATGTACATCACAAAAGAGTTGAGTTATAAGATGTATGTTATGCATACTACACCGTTGAAACATTTAGGAAGATATATTTTTAAGTGTGCACTTTTTACTAAAAATTGATCTAGATCACAATGAAGGACATGTAATTTTTCTACTTCTAAACCTTAAAATGAGTGTGGGGAGACCAGGAAAGATAGAAAATGAAGAAAAAAGAGAAGATATGGTACTATAAGAAAAAAGATATTCCATATTTAGATGCAACATCTACAAGTTATATGACTAAAATCTTAAGACATGCCAAAGAGATACTCCTAAACAAATTACAGGTGGAAAGTGGTGGTAGAGTATCCATAATTGAAAAGAGATCAAAGGGAATCAATGAAAGGCTCAAGAGATAGTAGGGTGGCAAAAATCATGTTGGTGCATCCTCTTCTCAACCCTCAACACGCACACGTGTGATTCTATTAAATATGTTGATAATTATATTAGTTTAATAAAAACAATCTACATTGATGTTCTTTTAAATTACAAACTTGTACATTTATATCATTTTAACACTTTACCCAAAGTAATTTTATTGATTAAAGAATATAGAAGAAGACTTGTGACTTTAAGCGATATGTTATTTCTATTTAATTGTTAATGTTTTTTTATTACAATATGGATGTAATATATGTGGATAATTGTTATTAAGGTGTTGTTTTTGCTAAAAATGCTTTATTGTTAATGATTTGTTGTTTTGTTTTTCACAATATGAATGTTATACTGTTGTTAGCAAAGCTGTCTTATGAATTTATTTAACATATTTATGTTCTTGCATTTTGCTTAATAATTAATAGTTGGAAATACATTGTTTTACTTTATTTGTTCGATGTGAACAAGATAATAGTTACAAATAATAACATTGCTCATACTAAATTAACTACTAGAAACAACTTGACACTTACAAATCTAACCTCTATGTTATATTTCTTGATTCAAACCATAGTTATCAGACCCGACCCGGTAGTTGATCCGGTAAAATGACTGAGTCACGGGTCTTGTGGGTTGACCCGGGTCAACCCGGGTCAAGAACAGAAACACACATTAATATGGTTCTTTTGACATAAAATATCACATTAATAATTTGCTAGCATAATTAACAAGAAAATATCACATTAACATATGTACTAGCATAATTAATTAGCATCAATAGATTAGAAGGTGCATTTATCTTCAAATAAACAAACATTTAACATAATTTAAAGATAAGGATAATAAAATTACAAGTTGTTCTAGAGATATATAATTTAACATAACAGATATAAGGTGACAACATTCAAACTCTAGTTTGAATTACAATCCATAAATCAACATTTTAACTCCATTTTGCATTAGAATTCATAAATCAACATCTTCAGCTGTATAAAGAAAACAAAAGATTTTAGAATATGTTGAACACTTAACACTAATATATTTTTTTAAAAAAATGGTAAAGTACAAGACCTCATTGGAATAACCACACTTTTTCTACACAACATCTTTACTTTGGTTAAATATAGGCATTGAGTTCTTCAGTGTCCATAGGAGAAAAATTTGAATCAAATACCAATGGAATTGAGCCAACCTCATTAATGCCTATTGAAACATCATCATGCTCTTGTGTATCTTCATCATCACAGTCATCTTCAATCTCATTTACATTTATCAAATCTACAATTGAAACATATTTAATTAATAAACATTATAGTCATGACACAAAGTGAAAGATCAAATCTTCCATTACCTTCATTTAAAGTATCTTGAATAGTCATGGTTGATAAATCACGATGAAAGATCTCTACTTCTTCAGTTGTTAAAGATGATGGATCATCTTCTACTATCCAATTTTCAATGTCATAAAATGCCTCAAAATTAATTGGAACACAATTCCGTCCTTTCCAATAATTTCTATAAAATCAAAGTTAAGGTACACAATATAAGTATCAATGATGCTATGTAATAATATAAATAACTTTTGAAGAATTGGAGAAAAGAAAATACTTTTGTTTTAATATCAGATTATAGTGGACATAAACTAGGTCATTAAGTCTATGATGCTCCAATCAATTTCTCTTCTTAGAGTGGATGTGCTAAAAAATACTTCAATTCCTCTCGCATCCTGAAGAACTACAAGTTTGACTTAAAACTCGTATAGCTAGCTTTTGGAGATTTGGAGCACAAGTTCCATACATCACCCACCATTCATCTATATACAAAGTTAATAAGTTAGATTATATCAAGATAATATTTTTAAATTACTTTGAATATGAAAATAATAATATACCTGGAGGTAAAAGGGTGCGATCATTTTTCGCAGACACTCTACCAAAGTCATGTTCTGCATTCCTAAACAACTTCATTTCACTTGTAAGCTTGCTTAGCAGAATTGCATTTCCATTTGCATACTTCTCAACATCATCTAGAAGTCCGGAAATGGTGTTTATATATCTATCCATTAGATTGACATCATACTGAAATCGAGGATTCAACCAAAATCTCACTGCATAAAGCTTCCTATACAATTATCCATCCCATCTATTATTAATGATGTCTATGAAAGGTTGCACCTTAGTTCTTTTCTTTTGAAATCTCCTCAACATTTCTTCCTTTGCAGAATGGATAGCCTCATATAAATATCCCATAGCAGGTCTATCATCACTATCAATAATTCGTAGAACTCGAACCAATGGTTCGGTCAGTCGTACAATTGATGCACATTCTTCCCAAAACGTAGAGTTCAATACACTATCAACAAACCTTTTTCCTTTGCTATCTTTAGCATAAGCAGAGGAGACCCATTCTCTAGATGTCACCATAGCTCTCAAATTATCTTAATGTACTAAAATGCTTTGCAAAGTTATGAAATTAGTAGCAAAGCGAGTAGGAGCAGGTCGAAGTATTTCTTTCCCTCTAGTGAACTTCCTCATCAAATATAGTGGATAACAACGATTATAAATATACTTTATAATACTAGAAGCATGATCAACAACAGAACAAACTAATTGTAGCTTATCAATATCTTGGAGTATGAGGGTGATGCAATGAGCAGCACATGGAGACCAAAATATCGAAGGAAATTCTTCCATCAACAACTTGCAAGCAGCAACATAATTAGAAGCATTATCAGTCACCATATGCATAATATTTTCAGGCCCAACAAATAAAACAACCTCTCTAAACAATTTATGCAACAACACAGCAGTCTTTGAGGCCTCTAATGCATCTACTGTTTTTAAAAAAATAGTTCCTTTAGAGCAATATACTAAGAAATTAATTAAAGTTCTCCTCTTTTGATCTGTCCATCCATCAGCCATTAATGTGCAACCAGTCTTCTTCCAAGTTTCTTGATAACTCTCAACAAAAATCTTCACTTCATCAACCGCCTTTGCTAGGTAATAACCACGAAGAGCATGGAAATTTGGTCCTTTATAACCAGGACCCATGACTGTTATACCATCTATAGCATGCTAATAGTAAACAGAGTTTGCAGCATTGAATGACACACATGCATCAATCATCTATTTTGCTATAGCAAGATCACATCATTCGATAGCTTCTTTGTTTTCCAACAACTTTGGAGAGACTTTTGAGCACCATGAGTTGTTCTTGGAATAAAATATGCCCCTAATGTTATATTTTCTTTCTGTTTTCCCTAACTTGCAGACGATTGTTTAACAGCACCAGTGATTTTACTCTTTCCTTTATTGGCAACCTCTGGTGATAACATTAGCTTCTTACCATCAGCCTCAGCATCATCATCGTCATTATCATCGTCATCGCCTTTACACTCATCTTCTAAGTGTCTAATCATCCTCTCTTCATGCTCTCTTTGTTTAGCACTATATGGATTGAAATCTGCTTCCATTTCTCTAGCTCTCCTTTTTCTTTTCAACATTCCCCTGAAGATTCAGAAGCATTTGATGACGAACATCCGGAGGACATTTGTGGCATTATTCCACTTCTCCTTTAGTTCCAGCTAAATGTTGCTTGAATCGATTAATGCCTCCACCCGCAAAAACTTTGGCACAATATAAGCATACTAATTTGGTTTTCTTACATCCCGCACTAAGTTTAGGAGCTTCTCTGCAATGATCCCATGCCAAATCTGTTTTTCCTCTTATACCACTTGATGTTGATATGGAAATTGATGGTTCAGATGATTGAGTAGTGGTACTTGCAATATGCAATGTATATGAAAAAACTTGAATTAGTAATGTGACAACATATTTCAGAAGAAATGATGCATTGATCATGTTCAACTAATAATCCGGATTTAAGGATAACAGTTCCAGAACAATTAATCTATCACGTTATGAATAGCTAGACACACCAAACATTATTGATGAACAATAATTTAGAACAGGAACTAGAAGCAATTATTCAACATGGTGTTAGATCAGGAAGTGTTACATTCGGACCATATTCACTTCTCAAATTACCAGTATTACACATTGTGCTCATTATTGGGGGAAAGTGAGCCCATGCATAAGAGTAATTGAAATAGAAGCATCTCTCAAACACTAAAACTAAACTGCTGATGTAGGTGATTGCTTAATAAAACTCACCTATCAAAGTTAACCAAACCAATCCAAGTTTCTACTCAAAAACTGGTCAACTAAGGGAAACAAACAATCTGCATTAAACTTCTTGTCCATAAAAAATACTGAAAATATGTAAGATACATTTGCATCAAGCTAGAAAAATAAAAGCTAAATTAATTAAATGATGGCACATTTAGAAGACACCCACAGATAGATAAACTAAGCCACTTCATATTCATAAGAAATAACAAAACAAAATTTGATTGCAAATATAACAAAATAGAAAGTATCACATAATATGGCAGTGGCTAATTATAACATTGGATTTTACAGAAGTCAAAGAAAATAAAAAAAAACAAAAAAAAACTATGAACTGCTGATTGTTAAGCATTCAGCCGAAGTTGAAAGGACTTAACTAATGTAAGTATTCATAGAGACACATTTAAGCTGAGAGAAACCATGCTCCCCACTACGAAGGATTGTAAATTTTATTTTCACATTTCATAAGATAGGGTAATTGTTGAAAACTACTAACTCATAATCCAATCACTCATTTCTACGCAGAATTAAAAAGTTCTAAACATACAAACTCTACCTGTTTTAAAAGGTAATCTTTTAATTATGTTGTTCGTCTGAACTGTTTAATGATCTTTCTCTACAATTGTTTAGTTAGTTTCTGGGAATTGGAATGGAAATCATTAACATAAAAAAAAAATACCATTAACAAATTTGAAATAGCTCTTAAAAACTGAACATTGTCCACTCAAACTTGAAAGGAGAAATAGTTAACTCAATTTAGCAGCTGTAATATTGCAAAAAGAGGAAGTACCTGGCTTATAACAGTGGAATCTAGCTTCTCTTTCGGACCACTGGTGCAGACTGCAGAGTTCTATAAAATCATGACAAGATCCAGTAAGGGGCTAGAATATTCAAAGAAAAAAAAAAGAGAAATCCAGCAGAGCTACCAGTAGAAGATACCAGCAGAAGAATATAATTTGATTGTTTGAAATGCAAAAAAAGAAATTAGGGTAAAAATTTAGCTTTCTTTTTTCTTTCCCAAATTTCCCGAGACAGGTGAGTTAGTATATATATTCGGGTCTCACCCGGGTTAGGCCGGGTCACCCGGGTCAGGCCGGTTTTTTCCTTGCATCGGTCTTTTGTATTGCCCGGACTGGTCTAGGCCTCGGGCCGACCCGCCGGGCCGGTCCGAGTTTAATAACACTGATTCAAACTCTACGTAGTTTACCTCTTATTTTCTTAAACTTATGTCACCTTCTCCCCCTATCATAGTTAATTCAATTTTATTTATAGGTTTGCACCAATTAATGAAGGTATAGTCGTGTGACATGTCATCACATATATAAAATAACTTGTTTTTACTAGTTTTTGTTTATGATATTCTAACAATTGCTATGTCTTTACATTTGATGCACTTTCTATTCTTAAACTTTAGTTCATTCAAGTTGTTGTAACTTTGTATGATATTAGCATTTTATGTAGATGATGATATGTTGATAATGTGCATGGTTGTTTTAATACAACTTTTTAACTCTAGTCCCTGCAAATTCATGCAGTTTGTGTTTAGTGGTGGGTAGGGATGATAATTTTCGGTTCGATTTGGTTTTTATAAAAAAAGTAACTAAACCATTTTTTTAAACCGAAACCGGTTCAAACCGACCCGTTTCGGTTCGGTTCGGTTCGGTTATTTTAGAACAAAAACCGGTTCAAACTAGTTTTTTGGGTTTGGCTTGGTTTTTTCCCGTTTGGCTCGAGTTTTTTTCTCGGTTTTTCTCGGTTTGGCTCGGTTTTTTTTGTTTGGGTTCAGTTTGGTTTTTTTGGTTTCAGGCTTATAAAACCAAAACCGAACTGGTTGGTTTTTTAAAAATTCTAATCGGTTTAATCGATTTTTTCGGTTTCAGGCTTATAAAACCAAAACCGAACCGGTTGGTTTTTTAAAAATTCTAATCGGTTTAATCGATTTTTTTCATGATTCGGTTTTTTCGGTTATTTTTTTCCTGTTTTCTCGGTTTAATCGGTTTTTTTGCTCAACCCTAGTGATGGACAATGTGTGTTTGGTGGTGGGCAATGTGCATGCTGAATATTTTAAGTAGTGTGTGGATTGAGATTTTTTTGGAATTCTTGCTATGTTTTGGTGGAATTTTAGCAAGTTTGTTTGCTAGGATTATAAAGAAAAGAGGGATTAATATGAGTTGTTATGCTCAAATGGTGTGTGAAAATGAGTTGTTTGTGGCCGGAATATTTGACAGGTTTGTTGTGCTCAAATGGTGTGTGGAAGTGGGCAATATGTTGCTAGGGTTTTTGATAGGTTTGTTGTGCTTATTTTTTGTTGTAAATGGGGAGATAATGATTGAGATTTTTTGTTGTTGGAAAATTATTGCTTGTGGTTGGAAATGACGGTTTATAAAAGAATTTGATTTTGATTGTGTGTGAAATGGTTTAAAAAAAGGATAAATGTATTGTTAAATATTTATAAAGGTAACATTTTTGTAATTTTATGGTAATTGATCAACTTACTATTTTTTTTAATTGCAATGATAACTTCTAGGCATTTTCATTATTTTAACGCAATAGGAGCTTCATAGTTATTAAATAGAAAATAATGACAGTCTTATAAATAATCATATATTTTTTATTGATTTTTTTTGCGGACTAGAATGAGAATGTAAAATATTATGCGCATATAAAGTCCATGATGTAAACTATAATATTTCAAAGTACAACTACTAAATGTAAAAAAGACTAAACAATATGATGGTATATTCATGTGTGTTTGGTAATGAGATGCAAGGTACTAGTGTACAGTTTGAAAAGCGCTTTGAGAAACAATTTGAACCACATTACCGAGTGGAATCGAATTTATCATGTGCTAACCTAGGTTATAAGACAGTCACTTTATTTAAAATAATAAATTTAACATAAAACTAAAGGGTGTGGGAAATCACTGTTTCCCGACACCCAAATGCACTGTGAATTACAACAGTAATCCACAGTGCATTCCTCTCTGTTTTTTTCTCTTTTTTTTGCACCTTTTTTTTTCCAACTTCCCTTTTTATCTTTTTATTTTTGTTTATTTGTTTTTTCCAAAATTACTTTCCTTTTTTTTTCTCCCAACTTTCCTCTTTTTCCTTTTTTTTCATTTATTTTTTTTTCCAAAATTATCTTTGTTGATTTTACTTTTTAAATATTGAGCTGATTAAAAATTTCGCTTTGTAATTTTTTTCCTTTAAAATACCATGGATTGCTACGATGTTTTCCCACATAATTTTTCTATTTTATTTTTTTATTTTTCAAAATTATATTTGTCGATTGTATTTTTTTATATTGAGCTGATTGAGAATTTAGTTTTGTAATTTTTTTTCTTTAAAACATTGTTGATTGCTACAGTGTTTCTCTGCATGGTTTTTTTTTTTTGTTTTTTTTTTATGATTTTCTCTAAAATTATCTTTTTTATTTTATTTTTTAATATTGAGCTGGTTAAAAATTACAGTTACAATATATGAGGAAAGCACTGTAACTTTCCTCGCAAATTACTGTGGATTGCTACAATGTTTTTTCCCGCATGTTTTTTTTTTTTTTGGTTATGTTTTTCTCAAAAATTATCTTTGTCAATTTTATTTTTTAAATATTAAGCTGGTTAAGAATTGCAATTACAAGTAAATACAAGTTTTCCCTCACAAAACATTATGGATTGATACAGTTTTTCCTCACATGGTTTTTTTCCAGTTTCTTTTGTGTTTTTTTTTGTAATACTTTTTTTCAAAATTATCGTCGTCGATTTTATTTTTTTTTAATATTGAGTTGGTTATAATTTAACTTTGTAATAAAGCTTAATCATGTGGGGAAAGCACTGTAGCTTCCCTCACAAAACATTGTGGATTGCTACAGTGTCTCTCCACATGGTTTTTTTTCTTATGATTTTTTCAAAATTATCTTTGTCAATTTTATTTTTTTAATATTGAGCTGGTTGAGAATTACAATTACAAGTCATTACAAATAAGGCTAAATCATGTGGGAAAGCACTGTAGCTTTCATCACAAAACACTGTGAATTGCTACAGTGTTTCCAACATGATTTTTTTCCCCTTTTTTGGGTGTTTTTTTTGTTATTTTTTTTCTACAATTGTCTCTGTCGATTTGATTTTTTTAATATTAAGCTGATTAATAATTTAGCTTTGTAATTTTTTTCTTTAAAACACTATGAATTGTTGCAGTGTTTTCTCATATGATTTTTTTTATAATTTTTTCTAAAATTATCTTTGTCGATTTGTTTTTTGAATATTGAGTTGGTTAAGAATTATAATTACAATAAAGCTAAATCATATGAGGAAGGCGTTGTAGTTTTTTTTCACAAAACACTGTGGATTGCTACAATATTTCTCTAAATGGTTTTTATTTTATTTTATTGGGGAAAACACTATAGTTTTCCTCACAAAACATTGTCAATTGCTACAACGTTTTTCCTCATGGGTTTTTTTCATTCCAAAATTATCTTGTTGGTTTTTTTTTTAATATTAAGTTGGTTGAACATTTAGCTTTGTAATTTTTTTTATTTTCTTAACAGAAAAGCTAAATTCATGTGGCGAAAATCTATATATCTTTCCTCACAAAACACTGTAGATTGCTACAAATCATTTTGTTTAGTCTATAAGTTTTTAATCACCAATACAACTTTTTTTTTCGTCATGAAATATTGGCTTCATCGTACCTTTAGTTTCTATTACTTATCTATTGCTGGTTCACAATTATAACACTATCAAATATATTTATTTTATAAACTCGCGGCAATGTGCGGGTATGATAGAAAGCATGTTTGATAGTTAGGTCAAACTTTGATCATAATCCTCTCTCTTTTTTAAATATTAATAAGACCCACATAATAATGTTTATTAGTCTATGATTATGCTCCTAATCAAGAATTTGAAAAAAAAAACCAAAACTCAGTGAAGAGTGTTGTTTATATATATATATATACTTCCACCTTTTATTTTTTTTTCCTTTTAATTGAATTACTTTTTGTATTTTTTTTCTAATTTTATTATCTCCTATACTAAGAGAACCGGGGTAAAACCTCAACTCCTTCATTGTCACTATTAATATAAATAGTGAAAGAGTTGACCTTTTTTTTTTCTTTTTAAATCTCATTTTCATTTTTTTAGTTGAATATTTTTTTCAGATTTTTTTTTAATTTTATCCTTTAAAATTTCATTGATTTTAAATTGATTTTCATAATTTATTTCAGTTTATTTTTTATAAGGTTATTGCAATCTCAAACAAACATCTTACTATTTAGTTAATGCTTAATTTTGTAAGCATTTATCTTTGTTATCATATTATTAAATAAAAAATAAAAATTGTTAAATCCATTAGAGTCTATTATTTGGATCATGGTTTTGGTGATTTAAGTTTCAAAACCCAAATTAATCCAACATGTCATAATATTTGATTGATTTTGAATTGTTTTGAAAGATAAACCATATTTTTTATTTGTCATTTATGTTACTTTTAGACTCACCAAGTCGACTAGTCATGTTGAGACAACTTTCATGCAGATTAATTTAAACCTATGCTAAGTAAGGAGTTGAGTCGAGAGGTTTCAAGGTTGACATGTTAGGTTGGGCTCTTTGTTTTTTTTAAAAAAAACTTCCACCTTTCAGCCTTGTTTTTCTTCTTTTGATTGAATCGTTTTTTATCTTTTTTTTCAACTTCATCTTTTAATATTTGATTGATTTTGAATTGATCTTCATAATTTATTTTGGTTTGCTTTCTATGAGATTATAATGGTTTTAAATAAATATTTTGATATTTGATTGGTGCTTAATTTTATGAGTGTCTATGTTTGTTATCATATGATCAAGGAAAAAGTAGTTTAAAAAAAAAGTTATTAAACCTAGTGGAGTCTATGATCCGGATTGCAGGTTTGATAGATTAAGTTGTGAAGCCCGAGTTGATCCAATATGTCTCTGTCTTAATATTGAAAAAAAAAAGTCATCTTAATTTTTTTAAAGTCAAACCATTTTTTTTTACTGATCATCCAAGTTGCTCCAATATGTCTCCGTTTTAATATTGAAAAAAAAAGTCATCTTAATTTTTTTTAAAGTCAAACCATTCTTTTTTACTGATCATCCAAGTTGTTTTACGACATATCAAGTTGACTTGGTCATCTTAAAACAACTTTCACTCAAGTTAATTTTTAAACTCGGGTTAGACAAAGAGTCATGTCATGAAGTTTCAAAGTTGAGTTGTAGAGTCAAGTTTAATAACATTGTCAAATAGTTTCCTATGATGGATTTTTTTTTAACGTTATTTTTTTTTTAATCCGACCCGCAATGTAACCGCCCCCCCCTTATTTTTTTACCTTAGCTTGTGGTTTTCTCTTTCTTTTATTTTCATTTTTTTTACATTTATCCTTTAATATTGGGTTTGTATTTATTTTTTCTTTAAATTTTATCCTTCAATATTTTGTTGATTTTGAATTGGTCTTCACAATTTGTTTCAGTTTGCTTTTTATTGCAATCTCAAGCAAACATTCTGATATTTGATTTGTGTTTGATTTTGCGAGTTTCTGTTTTTGTTATAGTATAATTAAGTAAAAAATAGTTTTTTTTTAAATTATTAAACACAATGGAGTTTATAATCCATGTTACGAGTTTGATAGGTCTCAAGAAGCTCGGCTCGTTCAAATATATTATTAAAAAAAGTGTCATCTTGAATTTCTTTTTAAAGCCACACCATATTTTTTCCCATTCATCAGAGTTGTTTTTGACATGTCAAGTTGACCAAGTCATGTCAGGATAATTTCCACACGATTTAATTTTAAATCCGTGCTAGATGAGAAGATGGATTGGTAGGTTTCAAAGTTGACCCGCTTGACAAAGTTTAATATCAATGCTAAATAATTTTTTATTTGCATAAACTATTTTTTATAAGGTGAAAAGAATTTTAATCCAACCAACTTAAACTAGTCTTAAGAAAAAAGAAGAATGCTGGGGAAGTTTTTATATTTCTAATTTGTTAACGAAATTCCTTTCAATTTTGCTGATAGCAGAGAAAGCATCAGACAATTTTTTCGTACGTTGTTGTTATTCCTCCGTATCTAAAACAAATCTTGTCCGTCCATTAGTGCCAAATAAAAAAGAAAGTACACCATTACTTTTAGTAAATGTGTCACCAAATGAAAACATCGTAAAACAAACTTAACCTAACCTCCACCTCGAGAAAAAGTAAGTGTCAACGACAACCTCTTTAGCGCCAATTTTATTTTATTTTATTTTACACATTTCACCCATTAAAAAATCCCCTCCTCTTTTTTTCACCCTTCCTCTCATAACCCAACCATCCAATCACACATTGCCAACTCATCTTGTCTTCACGTGGATTACAAATTCTTCACGTCCTGCACTGTAGCGTACACTAGCTATCCTATTACACAACTCGACTCCCACACCATGGAAATTTTTATATCTTAAATTAATCAAACGGCGAAACTATGTAACCTGATTCTCTTTCTATGAAATGCGACCGTCAGATCATTGAATTGAAGGAAAAGCGTCAGATTAGAAATAAAACTGAAATCCAACCATTCAATACAAGAAGAAAAATTGAATTTCAAAATCACTTGAGAGAGGGGGGGAGACACACACCAAGGGAGAAGAACACCAAGCAAACCAAAACCAAAACCAAAACCAAAGCCAAAGCCGAAAAGCCCCCCTTTTGCTACCCTACAGTCCTTTTCTCTCTATCTCTCTTCGTTTTCTGGATCAAAGTTGTTTGTAAATATTTTTTTTATTTGTTCGATTTTTGTTTGAGCTCATTAATCGCTCATTTGATGAGTAATTGTGTGTTTTGGATGATTTATGTTCATTTTCTGGATCTGAAGGTTTGAGAATTGGGGACGAGTCTGTGTAATTATTGAGAGGGAAACTCATTATTATATTTATTTACTTATAAAGAATCTGGACAGGGGTGATTTGGAGATTATTTTGAAAATAGATGGGGGAAAGTGAGGGAAGCGAATTCCCTCCAAAAAAGCTGCAGCAATCGGAGACTGCAGATTTTCCGGCCAAAAAGCTAGCCAGACAGCTAGATTTCACACAGGGTGTCCTTCCTGAATTGCAACCATCGCCTGTGGTGGTTACCCCGGCGTCCGCGCAGTGCCAGCCGCAGCCGCAGCCTCACCCACAACCGCAACCACAGGTGGTTTCGATTCCAGTGGCACCGCAACAGCAGACGCAGCAGCAGCCAGCAGCGAGGGCCGTGTGAGTTAAAGTTTGATATTTTTGAAAAGAAAAAAAAACTGCCTTGTGAGATTGTATATGTGGATTTTACTGGGTAAATTACTGAATCTTGCAAGTTTTCATTTGGAAGAATTGATGTCAAACAAATGGGAAATTTACCATTTTGTGGGCTTGATTGGAGTTTTTGTTTGAAAGTTTTGATTTCGGAGTTGCAAAGTTGTCATCTTTGCGAATTTTTGAGGGTTCTTGTCACTGTTCTTCACTGCTCTTTCTCCCATTAATTCTAAATTTCCTTTTTATTTTTTGCAGAGGTGCAGTTTTTAATTTTTTTTTTCCAAAGAGAGTTTGCTTAGTTTTCTTTGATCCAGGGATAATGGGCCTGATGTTTTGTTGAGGTCATCTTCGAATTAGATTATAAGAAAGGAATTCTATTCCCCCCCATTGAGTAGTGAAAGAAATGAAACATTCTTGTAAATGTGATTCCTTGCTATTGCATTTATTTTCTTTTTTCTATCGGTGAAGATATTTCTGTGTATACAGGTCCATACCTTTTCAAATTAGATGCCTTTAGTGAATAAATGCTCTGAAAATGAAGTTGAGAGAAGTTTTGGTAGAGACAGACACACAGTTACTTTGCTACCATTGGTCAAGACACACAATTCGTTTTCCATTATGACTTTCTTTCATTCTTTCATCCATTATTTCTTTCCTAAGAGTCTAAGACTGCTCTTTTCTTTTCTTTTTTCTCCTTATATCCAGGAAACCAGAATCACCAAAATCAAGACCAAGACTGAATGCTGAATTGAAAGATGGCACTCCGAAGAAGCAAAAACAGTGCAACTGTAAACACTCTCGGTGCTTAAAGCTGTAAGTACATCATCATCTTAGTAATGTTTCTTCCATGGGATGATATTCTGTTCTGCTTTAGAGTCAATGTATTGCTGTTTTCTTTTCCGATGAAATTTAAATCAAATATATCTTGGTACTACTTAATTTGGTCGTGGGATTTACTGCTGGCTTGCTTTTCTATTTAAGAATTTGAAAAATGGAGTTACAGGTGTCAACTTGTTATAGAGTCTTATTTCAACAGAAAAAGAAACAATTTTGAACTCGTTTTCCATTCTTATATCCAGAAAGTACACGTTTACGTGCAACACTGGAGGCCTGGTACTACTCATCTCATGCTTTATGCGTGAAATGATTTTCATAAATGTAGAAATATTGCCTAGAACAACACCCAGGCAGCTTGCTTGAATCATTTTTAAATTATGGGGCCTGCTTTCTGTGCTTCAGTCACATGATACCCTAGCAATTTCTGTTTAATGGATTTCGGGTTTGCTAACTTTCCTGGTTTTCTGGTAACAATATTATGTCAATTCTTGTACTGCACTGACTGGCACAAGATATTTACTGATATATAATTTTTTCATGTCCTGAGCAGTTATTGTGAGTGCTTTGCCTCTGGAACATACTGTGATGGGTGCAATTGCGTTAATTGTTATAACAATGTTGAAAATGAGGCTGCCAGGCGAGAAGCTGTCGAAGCAACTTTAGAGCGTAATCCAAATGCATTCAGGCCAAAAATTGCAAGCAGCCCACATGGAACACGGGATAGTCGGGTACGTTGGTTAAACCTACATAGACTACTTTTCAGCTGAATGCTTTTATGAAGTTTATTAACCAAATATTTACTTCAAATGGGAGCCTTTATCATATATAGCCATTCCTTTGTCTTTGCTTTTCCTCATTTCTTGTTGGAACAGGAGCCAGGATACCCCTCTGTATCTCTTTTCCATTTTTTGATGTAATTTAAATGAGATATTTTGTATCTGAAGCTATAGTTACATTTTATCTTTGATTGTGAAGGTTTTGAGTGGTGGTTGTCTTTTTACCTTTTGCTTTGTGCATGAAAGTGTTGCACTACTTGAGATGCGACATAATTTGCAACAATAAAAAAAATTGACAATCCTTTTATTATTTCCTTTTTGTCTTGAATGCCATTTTCAGTATGAAATTGCCAAATAATTTTGTCCCAGACAGTGGAATCATATTCGAGGGTTCATTGTCGGGGGGTTCTTATACTCTAGTTCTCTTTGTTTTCCATCCTTTCATTGATGGATGACTTATCTTTATTTTGTTATTCTGCTCATTTTCATTATTAATAGAACTTCATCTATCAAAATATTCAGTAGATATCAAACCTTTTCCCTATGAATTTTTCACTGAAATAAATCCTCATGTGCTGAACTTTTTAATGTGGAGTTTGTTTCATTTATGTGGAATTTATTCATTAAGAAAATTGCAGAACACCATTATGATAGATGCATAGGTAAAAACTCATTGCTTGTTATTGTTGAATTTAAATGAAGTACCTTCGTTTAGAATTCATTGGAGGTGTTTTTATTTATTTTTTATTTTTTATGAGATCCAACTTTTTTCTGGTGTTGTTGGCCATCATATGAAATGGTTGGAAACAATTGCAGGAAGAGACTGGGGAAGGATTGGTGTTTGTAAAGCACAATAAGGGATGTCACTGCAAGAAATCTGGATGTCTCAAAAAGTACTGTGAATGTTTCCAAGCAAACATTCTTTGTTCTGAAAATTGTAAATGCATGGACTGCAAGAATTTTGAAGGAAGCGAAGAGAGACAGGCTCTCTTTCATGGTGACCATGGCAACAACATGGCATATATTCAACAGGCTGCAAATGCTGCAATAACTGGGGCTATTGGATCTTCTGGCTATGCTTCCCTGCCTGTATCTAGGAAGAGAAAAGGTCAGGAGCTTTTCTTTGGGCAGACAGTCAAGGATCCGTCATTTCACAGGCTTGGACATTTTCAACAGGTAAATGTCCTCATAGCATATTTGGTTAATTCTGTATCGAAGAGAATTTTTTATATGCAATGATGATTTTGTAAGAGTTACCTAATCTAAGCAGTTTACAATTTGATGCATAGAATAAGCTATTAGTTTATAGAGACGAACCGGGAAGAAGAAGATAGACATAATCATAAAACTAGCTTCTTCTGTCCCTGAGTTGCAGTTCAAGTTTGCAAATTACATCCTTATTGCTATTTGTTGGATCCTTTGATTTCGTACTGAATAATCATATTTGGGTACTGGTCTATAGCACATGACAGTGTTACTGTGTGTTTTTTGCATTCACAGGCTAGCCACATCAGGCCTGCTGCACCCTCCTCTCCATTGCCTTCTAATCCTGTTGCTCGAGCTGGTAACACTACAACATTGGGCTCATCAAAAATCACATACAGGTATAGTGGCTGTTTGTCTTCATGAAAACATTACCAATATTCATGTTCACAAAACTAACTTTCATGTCATGATTGCAGGTCTCTCTTGGCAGACATTATCCAATCACAGGACTTAAAAGAACTTTGCTCAGTTTTAGTGGTTCTGTCAGGAGAAGCTGCCAAGACGCTTTCAGGTGTAACAATGCTCATATATGTTAAATTGTTTTTACTCGTTCAGAATGTTTTTTTTCTTTATAAAAAAACAATGATAGAATTTTCATTTCTTGAAAAATTAACTGGTACAACAAATATACAAAGGCACTGCAAATCCTCCAAAAGGACAGTATAATTACTTGGAAGAGGATTATTGAAAATTTCCCTAACATTTGTATCTCGAATCACTAGCTTAGCAATGATGTCAGCTGCTTTATTTCCAGTTCTATAATCATAGTAGCACCCAGAAACACCAACCAGCTGCCTGAGATGTAAGATGCAAAAAACTATGAGCTCTATATCCCATGAGACTGGTCCGTCGTGATTAATTTCCTTTATGAGATCCAAACAATTGCACTCAATTACCATATTATGCCAACCCTTTTCTATTAACCAGGAAAGAGCTTCCTTAATAGCTAAAGCCTCCATAATCTTTGGATTAGAAACACACTTGCAGAAAATAGGTCCACAGCTACAAAAGAGCCTTGACTATCAAGCAAAACCATTCCCGAACCACCACTGGGTGACTGATTATTCCAAGAGGCATTCACCTTACAAATGAAAAAACCTTGAGCAGGAACACACCAGCTCCTAATTGCAGAAGCAGTCACAGTAGAACTAGCTGATCCCCTGTTAAGCAAGCTACCACTCACAGCTTCAACATATTCAAGCCACTGGTTCAGAATGTTCAAGGACAACATGTTCTTTTATGCTTTATATTGCATTTGTTCATTTGCATGATGTTCCTTTGATTTGAGTATCAGAATAGCTCAAATTTGTTTTCCATGCTTTATTTATTAGAACTCTTGATTATATTTTCCAACTGCTGACTTATTCTAACAAGTGTATCCCTTAGTTTGGCTGAGCTGCACGCATTCAGCTTTCTGAGCCTTCTCTAACAAGTCAGCGATAGAATTTCCCAGATCATTTAAAGCTGTCAACCCCCCAAACCCCCCCCTCCAATTCTCATACAGGTTGCTCCATTATTCACCTGCAACAGAAGATATCTTCCATGTCTGCTTTCCACTCGATACTCCATATAACAAGTGTTCTGTTCCCATGCTGCATCCCTTCTTGGTCTCCAAAAGTTTTATGAGATGCTTGTGGCCATGCATGTCTGCACTTTTTTATATGTTCTTTTCCCTGTCCTTAATATTCTGCTCTTTTCAAGCCGGCAACTTTCTTCTGAATGTGTATTTTCAAAAAACTGACTAGATTATCTGTGTCCAGTTTGGTTTGCTACTGCTCTTCTTTTTGAGCTATGTTCCCAGGGTTAGCTTGTGATGTTTAAACCTCTATGTCTGAGATTTTCAAAAAGTTGGTTTGCTACAGGAGGGGCTGGGACTTGATGTAGTTTATCACATTTCCTCCACCATGTGAGAAGCAGTCAGCTTCATATTTGTTACTATTTGCAAAATTTTTATGGTAAACCAAGCACTCCTAACTAATTAGATATACTAAAAAGTGCAACTACTTGTCCATTGTAAATACTCTGTAGCCTTATTCTATTCTTGAAAAATAAACACTGAATTGTACAGAGCTATAGCTGGTCTGACAAATGGGTGTTCCTTGAGAATGTTGACATGTTATGAAACAAGAAATGCGAGTACTGCAACCAATATCTAATGATTGGGTTTTCCTTTGAAATTCTTGTATGTCCAGACCAAAGAAATTCAATGAAAAAGCGAGTAGAAGATCAAAGAGACACTTTTCTTGCTTCATCTACCCAAGAAAGGTTGCAGAGCCAGAAGGAAATTGATGCTGATAAAATTGTTTCTAATGATTGTTCGAGTGCAAACCATGAAGGAGGCCTTGACGATTCCAGCTTAGATGGTGTTGATATGCCAAAAGGAAGGCCAATGTCTCCTGGGACTATGGCATTGATGTGCGATGAACAAGATACGATCTTTATGGCTGCTGCTTCCCCCAATGGGTTGATGGGCCATGGCTGCGACAGTTCTTCACAACTGCCTTGTGGACAAGGCATGACAGAGGCTCATGCAGAGCAAGAAAGAATTGTTTTAATGAAGTTTCGAGATTGCCTTAATAGGCTCATCACATTCGGGGAAATAAAAGGCAAGTTTCTCTCCTTTTGCCAAATTTTTACACACTAATGGTTCTAGAAAAGGGAAATGCCAGGTCTAGTATTTTTAGATGATATACTCACGTTTAATGACAAGAAACTAGTATGTCCTAATACATATTGCTAAGTTGTCTATTTTATCAAACATTTATCCAAAATAAACATTGCTTTTTAATTCTTATTGTTACTTTGTTAAATTTGAAAATATGTCACCTTAATGGAAGTTACAGATAGTTGTTTTCTCGTAGTGTACAAAAGACAAATAGCCTCTTTGCAATCAGAAAGTTGCATTTACTAGAATTTGTTTCTTACATTAGGAGGCGCATTGGGCCTAGGGTTACAATGGGATAGCCCTCTTCCACCCCTTAAACCACACACATGTTCTCCATTGGCTTTGAAGTTTTGAACTCAGGACCTCCATAGTTGGAGTTGGAAGGTCAAACCTTTAGGGTGTACTCCTGTGGATGTGCAATTAACTACAATCAGCCACTGTGATTACATATGCTACTAGTTATGTAACTTGCCTTTAGGGTGTACTCCTGTGGATGTGCAATTAACTGCAATCAGCTTGTAATTACATATGCCACATGTTATGTAACTTACCTTTTCCGTTAGTCAATTGTGATGGTTTGGGCTTTCTGATTACAAGGGTTGTCTTTAGCTGCACCATTGTAAGGTGCCATGAATTTCAGATTCATAGTTGTGATCTATGTTCTTATAATTAGTGAATTATATCTTTTAATTGCTTCAAATATTGTGAAATTTCAACAGAAACGAAGTGTTCATCATTAGCCAGAACTGAGCTGGGGAATGAAAAAGGTCCACCCAGCACAGGTTTAGCAAATACCAGAACTCGAACAGGGAGTCAACAGGGACCCTTTAGCAATGGGGTTGTTAAAGTTCCAGCAACTGCCAAACCACCCCAGATGGTTACTTCTATAGTTGCCACCTCTAGCAGTGATCTTAAAAAAATTCCTAGCCTCCCACAAAATGGAGATAACAAGCTGAAGTCTTGAAAAGAAATGTAAAGACATTTTAGCTCTGAAGACTGGCCCAAGGTACGCTACAGAACCTCTGCAATACTACTACAATGCTCATTCTGACTTCAATGCTGATGCAGTCTCTAGGTAGTATTTGGGCCTGGTTGTTGGAACTGACCAGGATTGGATTTATTGCCCTCGTAATTAATATATTACATAGTGTTTCTGTTTCAACCATAATTCAAATCCAGTGGTATAAGTTGCCGAGCCTTACAAATGCACAGGATATGGTTTCTATGATTACTTGCAGTTACCATCATAGATTGTATCTTTAGATACTAGGGATTTTCTTGTTCTATTTACATTGTTAAAAGCAAAGAGCAACTTTATGATTTTTAATGGAATATGAAATTTCAAGTTTGATCCTTGAACTAAAAGCAGAAACATTTTTTCCTGTTAGTGTAGTGATCCTGTTCCTACTTGCTGATTGTCTCTGCAGTCTAGTTTCTACATTCAATACTGGTTATTTTTCATAGGATGGGGTTGCCTTTGTCAAAAAGTTAAGGGGTTTGATATCCTTCGCAGTTTCTGGAAACAGAAAACTTGATTGGTTTTGAATACAATCAAGCTTATGAATTCATTGTTATAATTTTTGTCAACCACTTTTGTTTCGAGGTATTTCGACAATGGACTGTTGGTTTTTCACGTCTTTGGAAAAAAAAAACCCAACAAGCTTTCTGTTTCTGGTTTTGAATTTGACTTTTAAAAATAGATAAGGGAAATGTTACTAAACTTTCTGGTTACTTTTGGCATGTTTTAAAAATAAACAGCCCTTAGTTGGTGGCCTTTTATGCCTACATTACCAGTAGGTTGTTTCCCGTATGTGATTTTACTTTTAGCAACAGCTGGTATGTAGACGAGATGGAATCAAGGAATTGATCATTAATGTGGTCTTCAAAGTCAGACAGTTATACTGTGAAAAATAAAAAAGATTTTGACCCATTTGGCCTAAACCCACCTTCTCAGCATAACCAAAACAAGTCGAATGTTGCAAAAATGTAGATGGAGAAAGAGAAGGTTGAAAGAGATGAAAATTTCATGAGGGCCGATGGTGAGGAGTATAGAGGTGCATAAAAATTAGATGGCCTGCACTTTTTGTGAAGTTAGTTGGTTTTGTGAATATTAAACTATGAAACAAAGTTATTCAAGAGTATTTAATATCCTGTTGGATAGATCTAGAGTTGTAGAGAGATTTATTATCTGAAGATCTAATTTTTTTTTTTGTTTTAAATAATTTCTTAAAGGTTGAATTGTCATCAACCACAAGCCGTTCAATTGTCTAGTTTCCAATGGTAATTCACGTGAACTATTCGTGAAAAATCTCCTAAATCTTTAGGAGAGGGATTGTTATGCTTAGAGTGCTAACTTTAATATTGTGTTTATTTAGTTTTTTTGTCTAACAGACAACCATACTAAATAAGAAGTATAATTTACTATTTATAGGAAAATTTGAAAAACCTTATAATTGACAAAATATTAATTTGTCTCCTGAATAATATTCATTTATTAATTTAGGATAATTTTAAAAATCAATTTAATCAAATTCTTACTTGATTTTTTTAGGTCTAGAAATATAATCATTGTATTAATTATATTTAAGTATTTAATTTCTAAAATATATTTAAATCAAGTTATACTTAATTAAATAATTTCAGTATAATTTATAACTAATTTCTAACTAATATGTTAACCTAAATATAAATTATAATTATAATTAAATAAATTAAATAATTCTAATTTATTATTAATTTAATAATTGATTAATTTATATTTGAAGATCAGATGCATTGTCTAACAATATGTCATGATTTCTAAATATTAGAAAAGTCATTATTGGTTTGACTTAACCTTTTAATAACTAGTTTCTCATTGTAGTTAATGTTTTTTCATCAATAATGATTTGATTTAATATAAAAGCATGAAGTATATCTTCCATGTTAAATCATGTTTATTCTCTACATAATAGTTATTGATCGTTTGAATAAGATTTGAAACTTTTTTCAAATCTCATTTCTCCTTTGCCAAGGATTTCTCAGTCAATACTATTTGAGAATAGATGAAATATTTTCTTTAATTCACCTAGGGTGAAGAATTCTCTCTTGATCACTCAAACACTTTCATATAGTTTATGTTATACCCAATGTCTGCCATTTTGTTACCTCGTTTAAGATAATATGTAATAGGATCAAAGTATAACATTCTCTATATAAGATGACTTAATGATCTCAAGTCTAAGGATCACTTACACAACCATCACGTGAGCCTTTCTATAGACATATGCGATCTTTCCATATGAAACTTTTATGCAAGTCAATTCAATGTCCATGTCTTAAGACAGACACCTACATATTAGTTTTAGGTATCTATTATACCTCAGCTTATGAGAACTACTGCTTCCTTTCATAAAAAGAAAGAATATAATATGTATCAATTCTTACGGCTATAATGAATATCCAGTATTTAAGAGAGCATCGACTAGGAACATTTTAGGAACAATGATTTGATGCAATAAGAATCTCATAATTATAACAACTTTATAATTTTCTTTGTAAAACATTTTTATCTCATGGACTTTATCTTTACTTTAGATTCATTAATCTAATATTATATGAATATTAAAGATAAATTAAGCTTTTATTAATAATAAATATGTATTTACATAAATATAACAATGCCACGTGTAACCAATAGACTGGCTACATAAATATAAATTAAGCTTTTATTAATAATAAATATGTATTTACATAAATATAACAATGCCACGTGTAACCAATAGATTGGCTACAAGACATATTAAACTAACAATTTCCCACTTGCACTAAAGTCAATCGCTCATGTATGTAATACTATATTGCTCAATGTAACATTAATGCTTCTACATGGATAGTGACTTAATAAGATGATCTTCTAGATTCTCTTTAGTGGGTACTCACTCTATCTTTACATCTTTCATTTTATTGATTTATCAAATCAAATGAAATTTATTAAGTACTTGTGTGGATCATTGATGAGATATTGGTTTCTTTGCTTATGCAATGACTCCATTGTTTTTACAGTACAGGGCAACTGAATCAACAATGCTAGGAACTAACCTAGTTCATTAATGAATTTTTTTATCCAAACAACTTCTTTGTTTCTTTAAATGTGGAGGAGTACTCTTATTCAGTTGTAGAATCAATTATGCTCTCAACAGTGCTAGGAACCAACCTAGTTCATTGATGAATTTTTTTATTCAAACAATCTCTTTGTTTTCTTAAACGTGGAGGTGTACTCTTATTTAGTTGTAATATTAGTTGCGCTCTCTTATTTGTATTTCTTTCAACTCAGAGCACTACCATTTAGAGTAAAACATATATTGACTGATATTTACTATTTTTTCAAATATTGAAAAAAATCTTAATTCAAACAATTTTGAACTTCTAGTTTATCTTCTCTATTGATGAATCCTATAGCTAAGTATAAGATACCATTTCCATCATATATATATATCTCATTATGTGTCTTAAAACACATGTTTTTGGAGGAAGGTGTTCCATGCAAAATAGACAAGAAATACATTTTAGATTTTTCCATGCTAAGTTATTTTAGCATCTAGTCTATATGCATGGATTGAGACAATTTAAACAACCTTCTAGATCTATCTATATAGATTTCTATATTCAATATATAGGCTAGTTCTCTTAAATTTTTTATGGAGAAATTCTTGCACAACCAAAACTTTATTGATTAAATAAAAGATATGTCATTTTTAAATATGTCATCTATATATAATACTAGGAAAACGATATCATTCCTAATCTTTTGTAAACACAAGGTTTATCCATATTTTTGATAAAATCAAATCTGTTGATTATACCATCAAAATTGGATATTCCTACTCCTTAAAGCTTGCATAGTATATTTGTACATTGCCTTTCATATTAGTCTTTCTTTTAAAGTCTCACTAGATCTATTAGATTTTATCCCTTTTAGGTGGATCTACCAAGTTCTAAACTTGGTTAGTATATGAAGTTCATAGCTTCAAGTCATCTATTGGAATAAATATTATATATTACTTTCAAGTAATTGGTGGGCTTATAAATTATGAGCAACATGTCATTCACAGTTTCCATGAGGGGTCTTTGTATTATTGATGCATGGCATGTTCGATTAAACATATTCGATTAATGGTAACCTTGAGTGACTCAACAAATTATCCATAAATAGAACTCTAGTTTTATGCATATAAAATTGGAAGAAAACTATTCATGTTCTCAACATGTACTTAATATATTAATGAGATATTTATTAATTAAACAGGTCTCATTCAAAATATGGTATAACAGATATATATTCCATACATAACAATTTATATATAAACATATACCCTTAGTATGCCATTCTAATTGGATGATTATGGACATATCTAAGTTAATTCTCCCGAGCCATTGAAGAAAATTAAATAGTCAAATCTTAAATAGTTGGAGCAAGTCTTCATAAGTTAATTGCAAGCACTTCGGTTGTAGCCTTCATTGTCATTTCTTTCTTCGTCTTGGATTATACAATTATTTCCTATCTAAATTCCTATATTTTTAAATTACATAATATTTACATAATTAATTAAGAAACCTTGAATTAAATTCAAGAGCAATTAGATGAGAAAAGAAATATAACCCAGAAGAAAAAATAGAGACAAGATAAGATACATAGATCCTATTTAATAAAATTACAACCATTAAATAGCACAATCACATCGGTTTTTAATGTCTATAATCATTCATCATGCGTAATAACATATTAATATGCATAATAAAATTATTGCATGCTTTAATTCTAATAATTGGTTTTATGTGTAATTTTTTTAAATAATATTTCTAACATTAGAAATATTAAATCAAATCTAATTTGATAATTTCTCAAACATAATAAATTTCATTTAATTTAAATTTTCTTTTAAAAACAACTTTTCAAAATTTAACAAGAAAACTAATCACATTAAACCATTTAATTCAATAAATCTTAATCCCATCATGATATCATAAAAGTCAAAAAATCATATTAAACATTTTAATTTAATCCTAATCTAATTAGGAAAATTAATTCTATAATTAATTTAATTTAGGGTTTGAATTTTAATATAAAATCATTATTTTATATATGAAGGGCTAAAATAGTAATTTTAGCTCCAAAATACCTAAAGGTAATTAGATATTAGTTACAACCTTAAAAAACCCTAAAAAGGTTGAAGGGGTAGAATCGTAAATTGTACCCCTTCTTCTTCTTGTCGTTGCAACAGGTTGAGCATAGTAGTGTGAGGTTGCTCCCTCGCGCAAGGCTGCTGGTATTGCACCTGACAGGGCAGCCGCCCATGGTTTGCTGCCTCTCACGCCAACAGCGAGTGCTGAAAAATTTAGCATCGCTGCTGGTGGCGCAACAGTGCCTCAGGTGCTGCACTTGACACAACATTATGCGTGAGCAGATCTGGCATCATCACCTTTTTTTTTTGAATTTTCAGCCAAACTTGCCACCATTGAATCTTTGATCTTCTATGCATTCTTAGTGCACAAATATGTATATGTAGAATTTAAAATCATGTACTTATTGTCGCATATATATGGTGTTGCAACGATCATCCTCTTGGATTATATTTTTGGATGTGGGTGGAAAGAGTAAGGAGTTCTTATCCTTTATTAGTTAAAAAGGTTTAGAGCTGCCACCTAATATTTTAGTCACTAATAACTCTAATTGGTCTTCAGAGTCTGGATAAAGAGACTGATTGTGTATAGGGAGGACAATATCCCCCTTAGTACACCCTACCTAAAATAAGCTGCATTGTTTATTTATCTGACTATTAATAAGACACTATTATGTTTTTTTAATCATTGATTTATCTATTAGTTAAAGTAGGTCCACCTCAGTAGAGTGGACCATGGCTTTACGAGTTAAGCCTAGTCATTCTAGAGTCGAAACATATCTTTTGTATTTTGTTTTTTTTAATTCCGAGAATACATCTTATGTATAATTTCATAATCCTTGATATTAAAAATAAACATTGGTTTTTTTGAAACTTAGAAAAAATCCCCATGGCTTTAATAAACCTTTTATTAAACCCGTGATGCATGCAAAACAATAAAACTATTTGTTGATTTATTTTGGTATTTTAAATCACACAATATTTTTATGTATTCTATTAAAAATTCCTGACCTTTATTTAAATTTGAGTTCATTAGATTATTATTATTATTATTGTTATTATTATTATTATTATTATTTTATTTTATTTTATTTTTATTATTAGGTTTATCCATATTCATTAGGGATATCTCATTAGACTTAAGATAATTTTTAGTATAAATACTCTTTTATAGAGACATTTTGAAAAAGACTATTTTTAATAAAGTTATCTGCATTCTTGCTATCTTTTTATGTGGTTGAGTGATTTCTATACTTAGTTCTTGATTGAACTTGCAAACTCTTCAAAGGATTGATCAATTTCATTGTGACTTTATACTACTAATTTATGTCTCTTTATATGTGTAGGGTGGAAGTGATCATTGTATATAATTTTGGTTCTTCAAAGCAGGTTCTTGTTGGGTCAAGTTCCAAACTGTTCAAATATGATTTTGGCGTATCTCGAGAGGTTTCTACATCATAAGGAATTTGAAGGATAGGATAGAGAGAAATGAGAGATGTAATAATAAAATTGATGGTTTGTGAAATAAGGCTAATCAGGATAGAAACAATGTTAGAAGGCATGGAAGGCGTGTTAGCCCCATTGTTGATGATTAATTTTTTGAGATAGGTGATGAGAATTATGATAGTGTACCTTTTGGCCAAGAAGATTAGTTTAGGCAACCTAGAAACCCTAGGTGTGGGGGAGTTAGGAGAGATGTGTCGTTGGGTCAAAAAAGAGATGATTTGGATAATTTTGAGTATCGTGATGAGGTAGATAGGAATTTAGGTAGCATTAAGATGAAAATTCCTTTTTTCAAGGTAAAAATGATCTCGAGATGTATTTAGAGTGGGAGAATAAGATGTAGCTCATATTTTTTTATTGTCATAACTATTTAAATGGTAAAAAGATTAAGCTTGTCGTAATTGAGTTCATGGACTATGTCATTGTGAGGTGGGATCAGCTTGTGTTGAGTCATAAAAGAAATCATGAGAGGCATGTTGAGACTTGGAAGGAGATGAAGAACATGTTTGGCAGTGTGGTAGCGGTTGCTTTTCAAATAACTTTTTGTGCCGAAATGCATGCCAATGATGTTTTTTCATTTTTTAAAAATCATTTTTGACATTAACACATCAAAATGATCCAAAACATACAAACCATATTAAATTTTAGCAAAAAAAAAAATAAATTTTTTGGGAACGCTATTACAAAGAATGTTGATGACTACCATAAAAAGATGGAGATCACGATGGCTATTACAAGGACGATTTATCTCTAATCATTATTATAAGGATTTATACTAAAAGTTGTAATGTTTGAGCCAGGTACAAAGAATGTTGATGACTACCATAAAAAGATGGAGATCATGATGGTTCATGCTAATTTAGTAGAGAATAGGGAGGCCATTATAGCTAGATTCTTAAATGGGATGAATCGCGAGATTGTGAATATTATGGAGTTGTAACACTATATGGAGTTGGAGGATATGGTGCATATGACAACAAAAATCGAGAGATAGCTCAAGCGTAAAGGTGGTTCACATCCAAGCCAACTGTTAGGTTCTTTGTCACCTTGGAAACTTAATTTTAAGGCTAATATGGGGGGTTGCCCAATCTTCACCGAATATGGAGTAGATATCCGAGACTCCAAAAGAGAAGGAATATCTTCACCAATAGTAGAGGTAAAGTTAAAACTTGTATCTTATAATTATGACATAAAATGCTTTTATTGTTTTAAAGTTCGTCATATTGCTTCTTAGTGTATAAATAAATGAGGTATGGTTGTGAAAGAACATGGTGAGGTTGTGATCGATGAGGAGATTAGTGATGAGTAGGAAATGCCTTTGCTTGAGAATGCTAGTGATGATTGTGTTGAGTATCCGATTGAGGATAAAGCACTTGTGGTGAAACAAGCACTGAATTTGTAAGCTAAGTTGGGAGATTTGGAGGAGCAATGAGATGACATCTTTCATATGAGGTGTCATATTCATGATAAGGTATGCAATATGATTATTGATAGTAAGAGTTGCATTAATATGACTATTACTGATTTGGTGGATAAATTGAACTTGTATGCTAAAAACACCTTGTCCCAAATAAATTGTAGTGGTTGAATGATTGTGGAGAGGTGAAAGTGCTTAAACAGATTTTAGTTACATTTTCTATTGAAAGTATTATGATGAGGTGTTATGTGATGTTGTGCCTATGTATGCTAGTCATTTGTTGTTGGGTAGGCCTTGGAAATATGATCGGAAAGTTATGCATGACGGGTTTAAGAATAAAACTTTTTTTTTTGTGAAAGATAAAAAGTCTATAATTCTTATTTCTTTAACACCTAAGTAAGTTTATGAGCATCGATTGAAGCTTAAAAAGGAGAATATTACTGAAAATGAGAGTATATATATATGAAGGAAAGGTTTATTCATAATATTTCTTTACTAACAAGATTATGCATGGTTTTAATGGTGATCCTTTGTTTTAGGTTGATGGTGGTTTGTTTCCTTTAAAAGGTGTTATTCATGTTATAGATTCAATGATGAATCATCTTTAAAAGAGAGGGAATAGTATGATCCAAGAAAATGTT
The DNA here is from genome assembly GCF_000002775.5 of Populus trichocarpa. Classification (NCBI taxonomy): domain Eukaryota; kingdom Viridiplantae; phylum Streptophyta; class Magnoliopsida; order Malpighiales; family Salicaceae; genus Populus; species Populus trichocarpa. The sequence continues at coordinate 14,466,640 of NC_037290.2, read as the reverse complement.
GAGCAAGGAAATTCATATTCTAGTGTAATTTTGCCTAGTAACTGGTTTTACATTATTGAGCATAACTATCAATCTGCTAGTTGGATCAGGCTTAAATAGAAATTCCTGTATATATTATTCTGTATTAGGTTATAATTTTAAGTTAATTGGAGTTTAGGAAGGTCTTACGATATAGGTCAGCAGATGCAATGTGGATTTTGTTATTTGTTGTCTTATGACTTGTAAACTTCCTATTAGAAGATAAATCTTTTTAATGCAAAATTATCCCTTAGATTTCTAATTTGAGGTTTGAATAAAGTATGCAACTTGACACAACAAGAACCTTGTCTTGAAGAGCCAAAATTATAACTAAAGCGGTATGCAATTGATCACCCCCATCTTATGCCTATAAGGAGAAGAAGTATAAATCACAATGAAATTGATTAATCCTTCAAAAAGTTTGTAAGTTCAACCAATAATTTAGTATAAGAATCACGTAACCACTCAAAAAGAAAAAAGCACATAATATGAGGTAACTTGTAGATATAAATTCATCAACTAAATAAAAATCCTTACATAAGAGTATTTATATGTAAACCCTAAAACTAATGGGTTAAACATGCACCCAATTTAAATAAAACTCAAAATAATTAAAATAAGGTTTAAAATAATAAAAATAAAAAATAGTCTAAAATTATTTTTCACCATTTACTGCATATGATAGTTAAAAATACCCAAGAGAAGTAATTGTTGAAGAATCCTTATTAAACAAAAGCCTATTGCCTTGTAAATTAAGAATTAGTTTCGAGTTAATTAATTTTTCTTGTTTGATATGAAATCCTTATAAAATAAGTAATCCAAAGGTTGCCACATAAGTTTCCAATAGCATTAAAGGCAACTTGTAGTGAATGGAATCTATAACTCTTAAGCAAACAATGTCGTTTTTTTTTGTTTTTGCACTTTGCTGGTAGATTAGAGGCCCAACTTCAAATACAATGTTTTCTCTCATCCGAATGAATTACCACGCCTACCATATATAATTAGAAAGAATAGATGTCTAGTTGCCAACCTAATTAGAATCGCATCCAAACTCCTCTTGTAGCTTCTGATATAATCCAAAAAGTAGAAAAAGGTCTAGACTAGATTTGAACTTTTTTAACCCAAGCCTCTTAACTGAACTCATTGAACTCCTCTTGGATCTACTTTATTTTAGGCCTTGTAATAGACCCAGTGGACACTCGTAATTTATCATTTGATGTCATAACCAGGATTGCATCACTTTTCCTCGTAATGCAAGGATACTTAGTAATTTATTTTTTGGAGTTTCCTAGTTCTCTAGAGATTTTTAATTGGCAACAACATAGTTTTTAAGTTTGATAAAGATTTCTTAATGTTTCAAAATCTTTTTCTTACAAGATTCTTTATTTATCCTAGTTATATAGGGAAATGAGGGCTGAAGTATTTAATGGCATATTACTTTTGGGTTTACTTCTTTGTATTAATCTGACTTATTTTAAGGTTTTATTTGTTTTTTTTATTCCATTAGTTAAATATTTACTTTCGGTTTAGAGTTTGTGTTTTAGTTTAGGTTAGTTTTAGTCTAGAATCATTGTTTTATAACTTTTTTAGGTATTAAGCTTGTGCTAGCTGATTATTAGCCTGAGCCCATTAGTTTGCAACTCAAAAAGGGTAAACTAAGATTATTTAGAAGGACTATATATTGTTTTCTTTGCTGCAAAATTCAGCAGCCATGATGTTTTGAATAAACTTGTGTTTTGTGTGATGCAACACTTTTTTTATTTATTGGGACATAGATCAACAATTGACTTATCAAGGTATAACTGACCTTGTGACATCTTCGCTTACTTCAGGTTCTTGTTTCGCTATAAAAACGGGTCCAAGTTCTTTTCCAATACCTTTAATTCTTAGTTATACTGTAACAACCCTAACTTTCAAATACAATTTCCATATGATTTCCTTTTTGACAATTTAAAAAACAAGGTAATTTTTTTTTTTATGACAGTCTACTGTCACTTTAATGGTTGACTAGATTAATTGGGTCCAACTATTTAGTCGACCGATTCCTCTAATAATTCTCAGATTTCTCTTACTAGATGATCAAATGGTCGACCAATTCTATCGATTGATTGAGTAGTAACAATTTTAATTGTTCATTCCATCAAGCGGTCGATTGGATAAATTAACAAACCCAATCAGTCAACTGGTTGGAGTAGAATCATACATTTTTATTATTTTTCCTTTCATTCATTAATTAACTTTTAGTGAAGCATTTATTTTTTTATGAATTGACAATATTTCTACCAAACCTTCAGCAGTGTTTTCTCTACCTTTGAACCATACCAAGTTATCAACAACTTCTTTAATATCACAATTCACATCACAATCATAGTTTAACCATCCTAGGCTTTATCTCACATCATAATATCAACGAAATAAAAAATATCTAATCCAAATATCAAACACATCATATTTCATAATTCAATTTTCACAATTAATAAACAATTACAATACGTTAGACAAATTCATATGGAAACATAATAAAATAAATTTATGCATTCCTAATCCTAATGTACTAAAAGAATTCATAATATTAGAAAAGCCTAATAAGGAATTCTTATCAAAAGTAATACAAATATCATAAATCTTGACATTATTTACACACGTAAATTTACATTACAAAAGGATTAATATTTCAAAATTCAATCTACTTTATGGTCTTATTGAATCATTTTGCTAAGTCATATGTTCTGGTTATTCCAAAACTGATGCTACTAGCCCATTACCGAGCATAATCCTAGTTACTAGTTAACATATTTCAACACCCAATTACTAGGTACTAGTCTCATCACTGGTTAACTAGTTCCATTACCTATTACCAGACACTAGCTCTATTACAGAATTACTAGTTCCATTATCCATTTCCGGGCACTAGCTTCATTATAGGATAGCTAATTCCACTGTCCCTTACTGAGCACTAGCTTCATTATCAGATAACTAGTTTTTTCATCCAATACTGGACACTAGTCCCATTATCAGATAACTAGTTTCACTCATATCAATTAATATTAAAGAAGAAACATACCACATTTATTAAAATTATAGTTATTTAATTTGATATAAATGTATCAATATGTCAAGTACCTACGTGGAGTCTGTGCTCATAATGGTATCCTCTTCTACTATCCTAAACCGTCAATCTCATTTGTTCCAACAGGAAACATCATCATTATAAATACTTCAACTATCATTGAAATTCCACTTCAATTCTCATTAAATCCAAAATTTTCACTTTAATAACAAGGAAATCTTACAATTTCCTACACCCATGTATTTTTCATAACCATAGTTACCTTTAAAGATTTATTCACTTAATTCTTCAATCTATATGAAATTTAATTTCACACTGAATCATTAATCTCACGCGCGCGCGCGTGTAATGCTCAACACAATTTTCATATAAAATTTTTAGACTACCAATTTTGTCCATATCCATACTAGTTTAATCCAACTCTTCTTTACGGTAGATATGTATTTTCCTTCAACTTTTCTTATAACTATCTCACATTACTCATTTATTTTCATTGTCTTTTAAATAATATGCTTTCATTTTATGAATAAATACAAACACATCATCACCTATCTCAAGTTATATGTTTCACAAATAACTTTACATTACAACCTCATTAACATCAACAATCACATGTATGAAGTTAAATCATCCTTTTTTCCAATCTTTATCAATTGCTAACTTCAACATCAACTATAATCTATAAGATTCATCATCAAATCACTTAGTTCCTTAATCCACACACACCCACACACACATACACACACACACAAACGTGTGTGTATGGTGTCACCCTTGATAGCCCATTTTCTTTTCTTTTTATCTCTCTGTTTTTTTTTCCCATCATTACTTACACATAATCACATATTTTACTTTGCCAATTCTTTAAGTACCCTAAATCATATTACATCAAAATGCCATAACAAATAAATATAGCATCATTTTTATGAACAACATTATCCACATGATAATAATTCACATTAATTCTATATAATTACAAAACATTAAAGAGTTTCAAACACATCTTCCATTCTCTTCCTATTGGTCGGCCTCACTCTTTCTCTTTCCACCATGATTCTTTCTTCCTATCATCATGATTCAACATCAAACAAAACATTTTCCATCCTAATTGCCTTAATTTTAACAATTTCTCTAATTTATACTAAGAATCCTAATTTGATTTTACTAGGATTTTGATCAAAATCAATTAACTTTTGTTCAAATTGGTATGGATAGGTTCTAAACACTTTACCTAGTAATAATATGAACTTCAAAAGCTACTTAGTTGAAATTTTCTCAAGCTTCTTCCCACCTCCTTTTATTTCTTCACTTTCTCTCTCTAATATCAACTTTCCCTCTCTCCATTCTCCTTTTATCTCTAGTGTTTAAGTGTTTCCCTTACTTCAATCCCCTCTCCTACTCATATATCACCAATTTCTTTAGAAAGTTTTCATGAAATAAAAAAAAAGAAAAATTAAAACTCTCTCCCTCCGATGGATGCAAACAATCGGCCTTATAATGGAAGGAAGAGAGAAAAAAAAATTATTATTTCAATTACCCAATTGCCTTTACTTAATTTATTTATCTTATATTCGGGTAATAATCCTAACTTCTTGTATAATTTCATGTAGAAACTTTCATCTAATTGCCTGAAACAACATTCCCTTTAAAAATATATATTTATTTATTTACTTCATGTTTTTATCTTTCATTGTTAGTTCCTCCATTCAAATAATTCATATATAGCAATTTATTTTCAATATCAAAGATCCTTAATACTTTATGTCGTAAATAATCATTTTGATTCATTCAAATAATTATCATTTCTCATTTATTCATTCAGAATTTTCATAAAATTTCTAAACTATTCTGGAGTTTATATACAAGGTTATCTATAGGTCAAGGTTTCTATTCAAACTTGAATTTCAATTTTCTTAGGTTATTTATTTACTTCATTGTAGGTTTCTGTATTTTTATATCCACGAGGTTCACATCTAAGCCTTAAACAATTAAATAACTTGACTAAGCAAGTAGAGCCTAGGTTTCAAAGAATAGGAAAGATCTAAACAATCAGACAATCACCTTGAAACCAACTGTAATATTATCAAGTATGAAAAAACATGGTTTGCGTTTTATTGATAGCAGGAAAAATAAATTTAAAAGAAAGATATAAATAAACCATGATTAATAAAAAAAAAAGGCTGAAAATAACACATGATCAATCACCAACTACGCAAATGCGAAGAGTCACGATAAAACATCACCTACAATAACTAAATTCCCACTTGATAATCTATACAAACTTTAAACACTATACTAAAAAAAGTTTTTTTTTAATCTTTTTAGCTAGCTAGGATACCACCTCCTTGAAAAGAAAATAAAAAATCTAAAAAAATTAAAATCACAACAATCAAATAACAAAACAAGAATTAAATACCAAAGATACACCCAAGAGGCAAGACAAAGAAACATGAAAAACTTAGACACGTTAATCTCTAAACAAGGCAGTAATAATTGCGACATAACAGTAACAGAATAAAACCCGAAAACCATATATAAGATAAAACTAAGAATCAATGTAAGTAAAATTATTTTTTCTATCAAATTAGATACTTATTTTTTTATTGTTATTTTTTTCACTTTGAAAAATTTTATAAAGATATTTTTTTTTATTTAATCCTTCAACATTAAATTGGGTGGGAATCTAACTTTTTAATCGAGTTCGGGTCTGGAATTTCATGAGTTGTGGGTTTAGGGGATTAACCCGTGTTTAGAAAATTTGTCTGCGTTTGATTGGTTTTTTTTTTTTAACTCATGTTTTCTTAGTTTTATTTCTCAGCATTTATTTAATTAGAGATTGAGTTCTGTTAATTTTTTTATTTGTTTTTTATATGATTTTTCATTGATTTTAAAAATAACCCAAGTTTTCTTAAATATTTTGATTTGTCATTATTTTTAAAATTTAATTTTTGTAAAAGATATTTAATTTTTTTAATTATATTAAATTAATTGATTAAATATAAGCATAAAATGGTCACTTTATGATATTTTAAAAAATAAAATAAAAAATCTTTTATTGGGTAGACATTGTTTTATTGACACAAATAATTGTTTGATTCAATAAAAAATTTATTTAAATAAACAAAGCTATTAAATATAATTGAGTATATTCTCTGTGTTACAAGATTAAATATTTTGACTTATATTTATTTTTTAATTTAGCTTTATTTATTATTAATATTTTTGTATATTTACTTATACAGATGATATTTTTATTTAATTAAATTTATATATAATTTTTTTTTATTTTTTATTAAATTCTTTTTAATATTTATATTTTTATCGGAAACAAAACTATTCAACTCGTAACAGAGAGGCATCAAATAGCTATAAATGATTTATTACGGGCATAGTTTTGAAACCCGGCCTGGCCTGTCGAGTCGACCTGGGACTGAAACTGGGTCGGGTTTAAGAAAAAATAGGAAAATGAAAAACCCGGGATGAGTCGGTTAACCCAGCAAGACCCGGTCAAAAACTCAATTGCAACCCGTTGAATTTTTTTTACTAAAATAATATTATTTTGATTTTTTTTATATAAAAAAAAATTGACTCGAACAACCCGATCAAAATTCAGAACCCGTACCTTCAACTGGACCGGGTTTAAAAACTAACCGGTGCCAATTCACTGTTTCTAAATCCTATTCGTCTTTCAATGGCGCTTGCGTAATTTGGACTTATCCGTATCAGTTGCAAGACAATTTATTACATCACCCACGTGAAATTTGACAGAAGCTCTCCTAACGGCCACACATGGCCTGCTTCACCTCTAACATTCTGCAGCAAAAGCATGTACTCTCAATCACTCTCTGTAAGTATCCATCGCCATCTCTTCATGCTTGCAAATTTCACTTTTTATCTCACATTCCTGGTTCCTCACCTCCCAAGCACACACCGCTTCTTGTAGCTACAACACTTGCTAGTAACATCCTACATGCAAAGTTATCTGCAACTGACCATGATAGTCCAACCAAAACCATTAATTCAAGAACCAGAAAGGAAAATAATGCATTGGGGTTCCCTTCTTCAAGAAGAATAGCTAAAAGGGTAGAGAGAAAACATGTCAAAAACCTTACTACTTCTGTAGTTGACGAGAAGACTGAGAAGCGGTTTTCGAAGGATAGAAATACAAGAAAGAATATGGGTTTTAGAGAAAGTACAGGAATGGGTTCTGAGAATTGTACTAAAGATGGGAAAAAGGGCATTAGATTTTTGGCAACTATGGACAGTCAAGGAGTATGTGGTGAAATGGAGAGTAGAACAAAAAACGGTAGTGATATTCAAGTTATTAAAGTGGACAAAATTGGAAAAGGGTCTAAACAAGACAAGGTTGATTCATCAGAACTCAAGTTACGAGTTAGGTTGGATATGTGCTCGAAAAGAGGAGATGTGATAGCTGCAATTCAATTATATGATTTGGCTCAGAGAGAAGGAATCAAGATGGGGCAGTATCATTATGCTGTACTTTTGTATCTTTGTTCCTCTGCTGCTGTTGGTGGTGTTCAACCAGCTAAAAGCGGGAGTGAGAGTGTTGGGCGAGCCATCGATTCATTAGATGTGTCTAATGAAGTTTCGAATGTAAAATTTCAGGAGTTGAGTGAATTAAGGGATGAGGATGATAGAAAAGTTGGTGCTACTGAATTGCATATTCGTGTTTCCGACAATAGGAAGAAATTAGTCGATGCTGATAGAGAACCTGGAAGTATAGCTGAAATGGAGTTGAATCATGGCAGTACGTTTGGTAATTTAGATGACAAGGAAAGTTTGGTCCAGTTTTTCAATGAGTGTAACAAGCTAAACTTTCAACACTTGGATGGACGGCCTTCACATGGAAAGGATAAAGATGTCAATATACATGGCACTCATGAAATTCAGTTCAGCGAAGATGTCAAGAAGTATGCACTTCAAAGGGGCTGTGAGATCTTTGAGAAAATGTGCAAGGAAAAGGTCCCAATAAATGAAGCAACCTTGACAGCTGTGGCAAGAATGGCGATGTCAATTGGTAATGGTGATCTGGCCTTTGAAATGGTGAAACAGATGGACGCATTGGGGATAAATCCTAAATTGCGGTCCTATGGACCTGCTCTATCTGTGTTTTGCAGTAGTGGAGACATCGACAAAGCATTTTATGTAGAGAAGCACATGTTGGAACATGGTGTTTATCCAGAGGAGCCTGAATTGAAGGCACTCTTAAGAGTAAGTGTAGAAGGTGGTAAAGGTGACAAGGTTTATTATTTGCTACATAAACTACGAAGAATTGTAAGGAGGGTCTCGCCCTCTACTGCAGGCATAATTGTTAGATGGTTTAACAGCAAGGCAGCTTCAAGAGTGGGAAAAACAAAATGGGACGTTAAAGAAGCAATTGAAAATGGAGGTGGAGGTTGGCATGGGCAAGGTTGGCTGGGTAAGGGAAAGTGGACTGTTTCTTGTACATCTGTTGGGCTGGATGGAATTTGCAAGTACTGTGGACAGAAATTGACCACAATTGACCTTGATGCTGTTGAAACAGAGAAATTTGCCGAATCAGTTGCTTCTATTGCCATAAAACGTGACAGAGATTCAAGCTTTCAAAGATTTCAAGTATGTTAAACCCCTGAGTATTGCATATAACATTGTTATGGTAAGATGAATGGGATAATTAAGGAGTGATTTCATCTGTAATCATTGTTGCTTTTTGCAGAAATGGCTTGATTACTATGGACCTTTTGAAGCAGTGATAGACGGAGCAAATGCTGGTATTTACAACCAGGGAAGGTTCATGCCATCAAAGGTATACTGTCAGTCGGCTTAGATGGACAAGACTAACAAGGAATTCAACAATCTATTTTTTCTGTTGATTGGTTTAGTGGCTGGCTGCAGATCAATGCTGTTGTTAATGGTATACGTCAGAAGCTTCCTTCAAAAAAATGGCCACTCATTGTTCTGCATAACAAGCGAATCACTGGACGCAAGATGGATGGACCGGTAAATAAAGCTTTCATTGAAAAGTGGAAAAATGCTGATGCACTTTATGCAACACCCACTGGATCAAATGATGATTGGTGAGGGCTTTATGCACAGGAATAGTCAAATAATTTTACCATACACAAGTTATCTTCTGCTGAAAATTTCTTTAAATATGCAACTAGCATATGAAGTACTGGAGGTAAATAACCTGTGATTCAGGTACTGGTTGTATGCAGCTATAAAGTTCAAGTGTTTAATTGTGACCAATGACGAGATGAGAGACCATACATTTCATCTTCTAGGAAACGACTTCTTCCCTAGATGGAAAGAAAGGCATCAGGTAAGTAGAGTTCCTCAGAAGTTCACCACTGTTAACCAGCCCCTCCTTCTGTTGTAAATGTGATTGCTTCCACAATCTATCTTCCTGGTTCAAATGTTGTTTTTGCAAGTATTAAGGACTCGATATCGCATGTTGTGATTTGCCACCGGTGATGCTCCGTTTTCTTATATCATAACATTGCAACTTTTCTTCCTAAGGTGCATTTCAGATTTACTGATGCTGGTCCAGATTTTGACATGCCTCCGCCTTGCTCTGTTGTAATTCAGGTGAGAGAACTAATGAGCTCTTTGCCAAATATTTTCCAATCTATTTGAATATGAAGAGTGAAAGAACAAAAACTAGTGTCTGTTTATGCTATCCTGCAATGTAAGTGTCATACACTGAAAGTTGGTGAGTTAAATGTGTTGTGTTTCTCGAAACATGTTAGATAAATTTAGAGTTATTTAGGATTTATGTGAACATTATCTAAAGATTGGATTTTGTTTTTGTTTTGAATTTTGTTTCAAGATTGGGTTGTCATAAACCATAAGTCATACAAGTGTCCAACCTCTAACCGTAATCCACACGAACCACTAGTGAAAAATCTCATAAGTCTTTTTAAGAGGGAGAGATTGTTGTTCATGAGAGTGCTAGCTCTTTTCTTTTGTGTTTTAGGTGTTTACATATTGTATTCTTTTTATTCTTTTCTTCTTTATGCTTAGAAAATAAGAGGTATAATATTCGATTTATAGGAAAATCTAAAAACTCTATAAATGACAAAATATCAATTTGTCTCTTAAATAATATCACATATATTATTTTAGGCTAGTTTTAGAAATTTATTCAATCAAGTCCTTACTTGATTGTTTCTAGGTCTAGAACTGTAATCCTCTGTATTAATTATATTTTAGTCCTTAATTTCTAAAATTTATTTACAATCAAGTCACGCTTGATTAATAATCTCTTTTTAATCTTTGACAAATGATTCTTATGTATATGATCCATTAGGTTCCCCAATAAATTGGCTCGCATATAATTTATAATTCTAAATAAAATAAGATTAAATAAATTAACAATATATTATGAATTCAATAATTGATTGATTTATATTTGAAGATCAAGTACAATATCTAGCAACTTGTCATGATCCCTCAAAAATTAGAAAAGTCATACGTGATTTGACTTAACCTTTCAGTGACTAGTTTCTCTGTGTATTTATTATCCCTTCATCATGAATGCTTCAATTTAAACATTATAGCATAAAATATATATGTTTTGTTAAATCGTTTTAGTTCTCAACATTATTGAAATTCTTTTCAAAACACATTCCTCATTGTTCAAGGATTTTACAATCAATACTATTTGAGAACAAATGGAATATTTTCTTTAATTCATCTAAGGTGATGAATCTTTTCTTGATTACTTAAATACCTTCATATAGTTTATGTTATACCCAATATTTGCTCTATTGTTACTTGATTTGGAAAATATATGGTCAGGATCAAATCATAACACTTTCTATATAAGATAACATAATGATTTGAAGCCTAATAATCACTTACATAACTATCATGAGAACCTTTCCATAGACATACATGATCTCTACATATGAAATTTTATTGTCGGTAGAGGCATGTCATCTAACTAGAAAAGAACATAATATGCACAACTCTAATTAATGTTTAATTTTAATAGAACATTGTCCATAAATATTTAAGAACAATGCTTTGATGTAATAAGAATCTCATAATTATAATTTTATAATTTCATTTGCAAAATATTTTTTGTCACATGAATTTTATCTTTACTCTATATTTTTTAATTAAATATTGGATTCATTAATTAAATATAAATTATTATTAAAGATAATAAAAGTTTTTATTAATAATAAATATGTTTTATATGAGTAAACTGAGGTAGAGTAACGCACATATAACTAACTGAGGTGAGGTGTATTCACTAACAAAATAGTCTGTCATGTGCACTTGGTATAAAATCTAACAGGAATCAGAAAAAGGTCACTGGCATATTCCAATTGAAACAGAAGGCGAAGGCGAAGGCGAAGCAGAAAGAGAATGGTTATGCATTACACGGGCTAACTCGCGAACAACAAGACATTCTATCACCACCACGCCTGGAGGTATGACAACTTTACAAGCCAATCATTTAATGGTTTCAAATCCAAATATTTATGTTGGTGAAGTGTTTTTTTTTTTTGCCTTTGAGTTTTAGACACCCATTTAAGTGCTTAGCTGTCCTAAGGTTCATTTGATTAGAAAATATACTTATGATAATGGGAAAAACCAGGCACATTTCAGTGCCTTTTCTCACTATGGAATGTCCAAATACCACCAAGCATGCAGAAGAAACTTTTGGTCAAGTATTTGGCAATGCTCCTCCACATAGCTTTAATGAAAGAACGCCTGTATTGGTGATGGTGATGGACATCAGCCATCAAGGCTCTGCTTTTACAACTAGGCTTAGAATCATACATGATGTATGCTGAGCATTTCTAACGTAGATGGAAACAACACAAGAACAACAGCACAGCGGGCGTATAGATACAAGATTTTAAAAGAAAATCACATGGAAACTATAATTCATAATTTTATTACTCTGTATTTTTTTTTCGTTTGATCTTTTAAAATACAAGCTAAACGATTCTATTTATACAAGGAAAAAAGTCTTAAATAAAACTAGAAAAGTTCTATATTTAGGAAAATTTCTTACATCATTCTCCCTCCAATTATAAGCATTTGACCTGGCCAAATTCTTGTTACATTTGCATTCATTTAACTTGTGTTTCCACTGCTCATCTGCCTGATCGCTAATACAATATAAAGCTACTGAAGTCTTGAACTTTTCCAAATAAAAAAGTTTTCACAAGTTTTATTATCTATGATTATTTTATTTATTTTTATTTTGCATCACTTTTCAAAGCCAAGTCAATGCATATTGAATTATCATATTGATTAATAACATCCTCAGTTCCCCTGTATTGAATAGGATCACAGTCTGTTGGACATGGTAAGAAGCAAGCAAGGTCCTCCATGCAGACTAGAGTTGCGATAAAGCCAGATCGCTTAAAACATAACATCCCCGACAACATACGAAAGCCACCTCAAGACTACAAGAATCTCAAAAATATTCTTGCAGCATCAGGGTTCCCAGATCATCGCACTGTTCTATCAGAAATTGAGACAGCAGAGGAACTTGGAGACACTGTTATTGACTTCCAGATATAACGTTAATGGCTCTCTCGTTGATCTTCAACAATTCAAATATTCTTCAATAATTTTGAAGCACGGATCATGTAGCTGCAAGTAGCTGGCCATACCACATTGCGGCAAAGAGCTCTTCTCCGGCGGGTTACTTCATCAAATTTTACCAATCAAAGTGCAGCCATTTATATTAATTGATTGGTTTATTGATTAATTAATAAATTCTTGAATGACCCTTTGAAATTCTCAAAGCTATCAATGCATTTGCTTGCAACAGTTTTTTTTTTCTTAATATAGTTCTTTTCAAAATTGAAATTCTTCCGGGTGGACAATCTTAGGTAGACAGGCACATGCCTAATATGTTAGTTAGGTTCTCGGAATTGCTATAACTAGGTTAATGCATGTGTTACGCTACAGGTATTAGTAGAAAAAATTGAACATAAAAAAAACCTGTTTGAGCTCTATGAAACTTTTTAGTATTATCGTTAAACTTGATTTAATAAGTTAAATCTAAAACTTTTGACATAAGTTCTTGTGTGGCCTGTAATTTAAATTAAATTGTGTGAAAATTGTCTTAAAGTGATTTAATAGATTTACTGAGCTCAAAAGCAACAAAACGATTGGTAAAATCATGATTTAACTTTTAAAAAAAATCAAGATAATATATTGGATTGACCTGGTCTCGTGGTTTAACCCGTAAAATCCACGACCAGGGTTATGGATCCCATTAGGCTTATTAATTTTTTAAAAAAATATTTTTGAGTTAATTATATGATATAAAAAGTAGACGCTTGCAAAATTAGGCACCAATCAAATATCATGACTTTTATTTAAGACTACAATAACCCTATAAAAAGCAAACCAAAATAAATCATGAAGATCAATTAAAAATCAATCAAATGTTAAATGGTCAAATCGAAAGAAAAAATCAATAAAAATGGCAAAACTCAATTTTGACCTCCTTATTTCGATCATAATTTAAAAAAAATATAAAAAATCAAAAAAAATTCAATGCAATTCGACAAAGTTCTAGTAATTTTGTAATTTTTAACTATTTCTCTATCATTTTTATATTAATAAATTAAAAGAAAAACAAAAAATTTGTGAGATAAACGATAATCAAGCAAGGAGAGAGGGACCAAAATGAACACAAGTTTTGACCACTACTCCAAGCAACTAATGGCTTGACTTTAAAAAATAATTTAACATGATATTTTTTTTATAAAAAAATATTGAGATGTTGACATAAAACATAGGTAAAATGGATATACAAACACACACATAACAAAAGAGATTCAATAACCAAATACTAGAAATATAATCATATCATTTAGTACATTTCAATATGAAGTTATTAACACAATTTTAAGTATTCATAGTACATAAAATAAGTACCTAACAAAATTATAAATAGTGAAACGACATGATCAGTGCTAACCCACTTCGTGACACAGACCAGCAACATATATATCATTATAAGAGTTATTAGTCGTCAAGAAGACTTATGCTCATGATTTTTCATGAGGAAAATGAATCATTATGTTTATTAGCACTTATAACACTCTTGCTCAAAACATTCAACTCAATTTCAATAATACCTCAACTCATATGACAATATTCGTGCACATCATTGCAACTAAAATAACATTACAAAATTAACAATATGTATGTGGTTTCCATAAAGGAAATGGTGTTTATCCAAAATTCTTTTAACATTGATTACATATACATATTGAATTACGCACTAGTTCTCGTGGTGTCTAAATTCATACTTGTCACTTTTAATGCTAACTTTACAATGAATTACATAATGCATTTAAATATAAGGTTGTCAACTACACGTCACTAAGTAGCAACTTATTTTCTTGATTTTTTATTCCCCAATCAATAATTAATATTTCATTTTCTTAGTTATTGATCTTGGATATAATCCTTGAAGTAACCACATGTATTAATCTCATGTTTACACATTCCATCACCACTTAACATAATTTGTTTGTAACATTATCATATTTTCTATTTTCTAGGTATCATAATTGTTTATTACATTATCACCCTATTAGCATTTGTTTTGACTTAGTAGTACATCAAACGATATTAAATCTTAAGTTGTCAATCAACCCCCCTATCATATACACTTTTAAGCATTGATTAATCGTCTTACACAATGGTTTTCATTATACAATTAAGGATAGTTTCAATGGTTTTCATTATTTGAAAACAACACCACCATGGTTTCCACTCATTGGAAATAACAACACAATGATCTTCATTCAAAAATAAAGACAACCATATGAATTTTTTTTTTATTAGGAACAACTAGAAAGTAACTTTTATTGCCTGTGATTTAATTTAAAAGACTTATCAACTTAAATAGAAGTATAGGGAAAGGAGAACCTACATCATCATTCTATGATTAACTAAATCATACTTCACTTCCTTGGTCATCGTTCTTTTGGGCAACTAAACATCAAAAGTTGTCATATCCTTAGTCACTGATACTACGGTCATTAAGTATTATTCATTTCTTATCTTTAGTCATCAGTACTATGGTTACTAAGTATCATTTCATATCTTATCCTTAGTCACCGACACTACAGCCACTAAGTGCCATTCTTTTCTCATCCTTAGTTGCTGATACTATGACCATTATCTGGTCACCCCCTCGCAGATATCAATAATTCTGACAACCCATTTGATTGCCAACAAATCTGGGTACTAATAACTTTCTACCGAGTCTATCTTTAATATTTTACTTCACATCTTCATGCAACCTTATGTCGTAATATTTTATTTGAGCTATGTTCAACACACAACTAATGACATGTATTCTGATTGTGAATAATACATTATACTCTTTATTTCATCGTATCAGCAAATGCTTTCAAATGAGATGGTTTGCAACACTCATTACTGGTGATCCTAGTATGAACCTCATTAACCGGAGTTAACCTCATCCCTTACTACTAGTTATCCAACATGGATATTATTAGCCAAAGCTAATCTTTAATGCTTATTCTCAGCTATCCAACATGGATGCCATTAGCCAAAGCTAATCTCATTATTCATTCCTAGCTATCCAACATGGATACCATTAGCCAAAGCTAAACTTAACATTCTTTAGAATTCATGAATAAATTAAGCAATTGAATTTGGATAACAATATTATACAAGAGTACTTCGAGAATTTAATAGAATTAGATGAAGGTGGAAATTACCTACCTAATTTAAGTATTTCATCAAATTTCTCATGCACAATCTCATCCCATTCCAAACATTTACCATGCCCATACAATCTATATTCATTGTCTCATCGTATATAATTTAAATTCACAATCACATTAACACAAAGTTTTCATCATATCCAATTCCATTCACAAGAACATTGGTACACAATTTCATCAAATACAATATCAATTCACAATTACGTCATAACATAGAATTTCTGAAATTCATAAATTAAAATTGTATTAATTCTAAAATGATAAGGTGTTAAGCACCCACCTCAATCATGTTCATGTGTTGCTTCTCCCTGCTATTATCCGATCCCCTCAGCCTCTTTTGTACCACCAAAGATACATTTATCATCAATAATGCGACCAACATTAACATTTTATTTCAATTCTCATTCAATCATCATTTTTATTCAAACAATTAGCAAGGAAAATCCTTAAAATTCCTTACACATACACATTTTCCATGTTCATAATTATTCTTATCGATCCAAATGTTAGAACCCTCAATCAACAACAAACTCCAAGTAGAGAAGAGATTGATTAGTCCTAGCTGGTTTAGTCCACCCAACCCTAAACATTGTTTGGTGTTTTAATCATAACTAAAGTTTCAAAACTCTTTTCTTAACGTGGTTTAACTCTATGGAAAGAGAATACATAGGGCTACAACTTTCATGATCGACACAACACCTAGTTTTGCCATCTATATATCTAAACTCACTCATTACAGTAGCATAAAAAATTTATTCAATACTATGTCATTCTGGACCCTTACTTTGTGTTTTACTCATATATGGAGTTATACAACTCCAAATAAGTCAAGTGACCTTGCACAAGGATTTATAATCAATACTATTTGAGAATAGATGAAACATTTTTTTTCTAATTTACCTAAGGTGATGAATCATCTCTTGATTACTTAAATACATTAATATAGTTTGTGTTATACCCAACATCTTCTTATTTGTTACCCTTGATCAGG
Organism: Populus trichocarpa; assembly: GCF_000002775.5. Taxonomy (NCBI): domain Eukaryota; kingdom Viridiplantae; phylum Streptophyta; class Magnoliopsida; order Malpighiales; family Salicaceae; genus Populus; species Populus trichocarpa. The sequence goes on along the minus strand of NC_037290.2, from coordinate 14,449,815 downwards.
ACAACATGTAGCAGGATCAAAACATAACACTTTCTATATAAGATAACTTAGAGATATCAAGTCTAAGAATCACTTACACAACTATTATATGAGTCTTTCATAGACATGTGATCTCTCTATATGGAATTCTTATGCAAATCAGTTTAGTATACATATCATTTGATAAGCACCTACATATTAGTTTTAGGTATCCTCATACCTTAGCTTATGAGAACAACTGCTTACTTTCATAAAAGAAAGAACATAATATGTACAAAGTCAATACCCTAACAAGTTGAACTTTCAACTCTCCTAAACAAACATGTGTAAAAGGATTTTTAGCCTCCTAGATGAAAACAATACAGAAAAAAAAAATCAAACTATATCATTTGAGCTAAAACTCCAATACTTAAAAAAATATCTAACAATTACAAATATTCTTGACAAAAAAAAAAAAACAACAATTATTGCTAGTGAGGATACGGTGTAACATAATGATAGGGTTACAGCTCACCAAAGCACTTCTAAATAATAATAGTAGGAGAAAACAATCAGTCTTTAACCCAAAAAAAAATAATTAAGAAATAAATACATTGATTAATTTGTCATTTGAATCATAGTAATATGACTCAACATGATAGTAAACCTAGCCCAAGACTTATATCATGGATTAGATGGGTTGATTTACTATTCAATCCAAAGTATATATATTTCAAATTCAATGCTAGATTGACAAATCACAAGTTCATTAGTAAGGTATGGACATGATATAGAACCATGATTCTAATTTAATTAATTAATGATATAGGGAAAAAATTTCTTGAACTCCCTACATGATCCTCCATCAACCAATTATTTTTAGCTCAAATGAGTACCCAATTACTTATTTTATTTTTAAAAAAGAGTTGAATTTAAAGACAAAGAACCAAAGTGAAAAATATAGAGAAAATAGATGGCCAACTTCGCATTTTATTTGAAAAGTTTAATTTGGTCTCCTATCTTTTTTAAGTTAATAGGTGATTGGTCTATTTAGTTGTCAGAAATTTAATTTTGGTACCAAAATTTATTTATCTTATTTTTAGTCTATTTTTTTGTGAGAGGTGAGAGAGACTCGCTGGATTCTGATATATAGAGAGAAAGTCACCATTGAAGTCCATTCTGATAATAAAAATAATCGATTTTGGTGTCAACGAGTTCTCTTTATTGAGGGGAGTTTCACCTAGGTGTTTTTGTTTCCTTCTCTTGCTAGATGAGGTAAATCTGAGAGAGAAGATTTTTGAGTTCTGGTTAATTTTGGATTTTCGAGTTGTTTTTTTGGGTTGCTTCAGGTCATGAATAAATTTATCAAGGTGTTTAAAATATTTTGGGTGAAAATGGGTAGAAACGAGTTTTTTAACCAAAAAAATGGAAGCCTCGCTTTTTTGGCGACCTGTGGTGGCTTAATTCATCAAACAACCAATGATCACTAGGTTGTTTTTTTTAAAAAAAAATAAAGTGGACGATAGGTCATCCGCCCTTTTAAAAAATATAAAAAAAATAAAGCCAGGTCCAAGCACGCGGGCTAGGCTGGAAGGCCCACGTGCTTAGGCTTTTTTGTCATTTATTTTTATTATTTTTATTTTGTTATTTTATATTTGGGTAAAAAAATTAATAAAAAATCATTGAACTTAGTTGAGTTTATAAGTTGAGTCGTATGTTTGACGGGTTAATTCACAACATCCATGCTATTATTTATTTATTTTTATTTGTTTAAAGCACTTTTTACCCCTCAATTTTAAAAAAAAATACAATTTCACTGATTATTATCAATAATATATATATTTTTATTTAACTAGAAACTAAAAGGATATAATTTCACTTTTTGCTATCAATGATCTACTTTTGCTATATTAGTTCCACACATTTATTATGTTTTTTTTTTAAAAAAATTACTTTATAAAAAAAAACTCTCATGCACTTTATTGTTATATAATTAAATGAAAAATAATCTCTAGTATAAAAAATTTATTGAATTCGATTATGCGGATGATTTGCATTGTAAGTTTGCTTGGTTGACTTGATTTCACTTAATTTTTTTTTAATTGAGGGGTGTTTTTTTTTTATCAATTTTGTTCTTCAACATTAAATTAATTGAGAATTAAGCTTTTCAATTTATTTTTTTCAAGATTTTTACATGTTTCACAAGTTAATCTGAGTTAATTCAAGTAGATGGAATATCAATTAATATGCAATTTATTTCAAATTCATGGTTAAAATTTATTTTAAAAAAAATGTATTAGTAATATTTAAATATTTGTTTCTGGTATTTAAAATCTTTTTTGCTCTGTTTCTTGATGGAACACGGTTAAATAGTTAGAATATTTATATTTCTAGATTTTGTAGAAAAATTAATTATTTATTTTTTTAAGAACAAAACAAAGAAAAAAAGCAAACGCTTCACTCCCCTGCCTTTGATAGATAGATAGATAGATTGATTGATTTTGAATTCAAAAGAAACTCTTTCCAAAATAAATCCGAACCTTATTAGAGTAGTGTAGAATCTAGATACATACTACTCTATCCATCCATCGATAAGGAAACCGGTGTCGTTTTCGATTACAAGTGATGGGAGATGAGAAATCGGCGATCGTGATGGCGAGTAGAGATCGAGAGCTTCTCATACCGGTCGCTGACTCCCCCGATGTTGAAGTCGCTTCCAAACCCTCTTCTTCTTCTTCCTCATCATCGCATCACTCAGGACGCGAGGTTTAATTAAATTCCTCTCCCTCTCGCCTTTTGACTTTTTAGGGCTTTTTTTTTTTTATAAAAAAAAATCATCTGTTTAGTTTTGTTTTGTGGAGTTAATTGTTATTATCATTATTATTGTTCTTCTTGTAATTGAAACTCCAAGTCTGCTAAATATAAGTTTAGTTTGAGCTTAATAATAATTCACTTGATTGCTGATTTTTTTAATTTGATTTTTGAGGAAATAAGTTATCAATTGTGTGTGTGTGTGTGTGTGTGTGTATTTCACACACACACACACACACACACACACACAGCTTTAATGGTTAATTCAAAGGGTTACAGTTAATTGAGAAAATTATAATTATGGATTTAATTATGACATTGCGAAATACTAAATTAAGGTTATCAGTGAAAAATTTCGCATATTTGAGGATTACTTCATGTGCTGACTGTTGGCAAATTGCTGCTGCTTCTTCTTCTTCTTTTTTCCTTACAAAAATAAAATAAAATAAAAATTAATCTGACATTTTCTGTCTTTTGTTTGTGTAGACGTTTTACAAAGTTGTTAGGAGCTGGGCTTCAAAAAAGTTCATGACAGGATGGTGCACTACTCTCTCTTCCATCTCCTTTATTCCCTTGATTTCATGAATAAATGCTGCATCTTTTCACAATGTTAGACAGACAGACATACACAAAAATAAAAATACTAGGGAATAATTTGGCAGTTTTTACATGTATTGACATTGTTTTGTGAAAATTACAAGAACAAGATAATGCCATGCTCTTGACTGCACCCTTAGCAAGATTTTTATCTGTTTGAATGTGTATTTCTTGTCTGATCTTTGGTGGCATTACACTATGAATTTTGCAACTATCGCAGATTTGTCATAGCAATGAGATCGCCTAGGATGTCTCTCTGTTATATTATTTTCTGATTATTGGGGGAGTTTTGAAACACATTATGATGCAACTAAAATTTGTACTGATTTGCTTTTAAAATTTTATTTTGACATCAATTCATCTTGTTTTTTGGGCAGCGGCAAGTACTTGAGATTTCACTTACCATTAAAGATTGTGTGAAAGTAGAAATTTTTCAAGGTAGTCCTTGTTTTGCTTGGTGCATGAGGAATTTTCTTTTTACCATGTAAATTGATTGGGTGTGTGTTACTTGCGCTGCTGCTCCTGTCGGTTGTGATGGAAACCAATGACCCCTTTCATGTGAATGGATGTAGTCTTTTCCTGCCAGATGAACACTAGAACAGATACCATGGACTGTAGTTGTACTTGGTGAACCTAGAACTTCATTTATTCAGAATACTATAACATATAAGATTTCATGTATCTCGTGCCTTTCTTTTGGATTAGAAATTCATTTATTCAGAATACTATATAACATATAAGATTTCATGTCTGTTTCGTGTCTTTCTTTTGGCATGCTTTTAATAATTCATCCAAATATGAAGATATGAATTTGATGATTGAATTTATTTATTGTCTTGCATATTGTGCTCAATCTATTACAGATTTTGCTCACACTTGGCTGTTTTGCAGTGTCATACTGTTTCCCATTGCAATCACTTTCTACATAACATGGTGGTTTGTTCACTTTGTGGATGGATTCTTCTCTCCAATCTATGCCCATCTTGGAATTGATATCTTTGGTAAGCATGTTTAAATTTAGCATCATAAGCCTTTTCCTGTCCAAGGATAAATGCATATTATCAAGCAATTCATATTCTTACTGATCATTTAGCTTGCTTTTTTTGGGGTCTTTGTTAGGTCTTGGATTTATAACCTCCATAACATTCATTTTCTTGGTTGGGGTATTCATGTCATCTTGGTTGGGAGCTTCTGTCCTGAGCCTTGGGGAGTGGTTTATCAAACGGATGCCATTTGTTCGTCATATTTATAATGCCTCCAAGCAAATTAGTGCTGCCATATCACCAGGTCTGCGCTCAGCTTAATCCTCATGTTTTCATTGGATGTGTTTAAGCAGCTGCCATTCACATATCATGCTTGTTATGTGTTCTAGACCAAAATACTCAAGCTTTCAAGGAAGTGGCCATTATAAGACATCCACGTATCGGTGAATATGCTTTTGGGTTCATTACTTCATCTGTCATCCTCCAGGTCTGCAAGTTGTTTTCTGCTGTACAATATTCATTATAGCATTGTGTGAATTGCATGTTTTTTCGTCTGTGGTTGGACCTATAAACTAGGATTCCTGGATGCTGATATTGGATGCAAAAATATACAATTTTGGTCACTATACTCCAATTCATGAATTAAGATATGGTGAAGGCAAACTCCTTGCATGGAGAGTAATAGACGACCCTAACTTTGCTGTGAAAGATTTGTGCATGCATGTCTTTGGTGCAAACTTTGGGGTCTCAATTAATGCTATCTTGGAATCCACACCCCCCCCCAAAAAAAAAAAAAAAAAAAACCCTCAAACACAATATCTGATGTATGCAAACTCTCAGCGACATCTTCCTTTGTCATCATTAATGAGTGGTTGCTGGCACCCAAATTATTTGGGTATTTCTCGAAGATATATTTTCTTTGCTGTCCATGTTAGAAGACATGCTGGTTCAATAAAAGATTCCTGAACTTTTGAATTTCTCAATTTTTGGGGGCTGATGTACAACAATCCTAATTGATTAGTAGATTCTAGAGATTATTGCAGTTTGGGATATTGAGGGTGTTTACCTTATTTAAAAACAGAGTTAATATTGGGATACTGATAACTTGATAAATGCTTATCATAGCATCAATTGCATTTACATTCAAATTCTTATGTTTTCTAAGTATTCAATGCAGAACTACTCTGGAGAAGAGGAGTTATGCTGTGTGTATGTTCCCACGAATCATCTGTACATTGGAGATATATTCCTAGTCAATACCAAGGATGTTATCAGACCCAATCTTTCAGTCCGAGAAGGAATTGGTAAGGACTCAGTTATTCTTACATTCATTTTATCAAATATTTCTTTTGAGCATCCCTGTGGGGGGTAACAGGGCATCTTTCTTAAGCTGTTTTTATTCAGGCTACTAGAAATGCAATATTGCTTGTTATTGCATACTAACATACATTTTAGGTTCAAGAGTTTATTTATTCTTAAGGTATTGGGTCCTTGGTGAAAGATGGGTTCTGACATATTTTTTAATTTTCCCTGCCCAAAAATGAGGGAAGCAAAAGGAGATCTCTTACCAATTCGTCTAATTTATTCTTTGATTGCAGAAATTGTGGTGTCTGGGGGGATGTCAATGCCCCAGATCCTGTCAACACTTGATTCACGCATTTCAGTGGATAGAAGTAGATCTGAAAGAAGCTGAGATTGAAGAAAATAGTTGTAGAAGATTATTTATTACTTATATTGGTTTCATATTGAGTCATCAGAATGACCACTCAATCAGATTTGTGCTGATAGCACTGGATTCGAGGTTAGATCAAAAAAATTATGGTTGTATCAGATTCTGGTGGCTTGTGTAACATTTGTTATTAAGAATGTAGATTTAGTATTTGCTTGGAATAGTCTGGTTTATGATGGCAGGTAGGCTCGTTGGTTTAGGGTTCTTGTTTTTTCCCCGCGTATTAGAATGGTCTTGGCTAAACTGTGCTGAATGTATACTTCATAGACTTGTGGGCTGGATTGGAACTGTGCATGATTTACTTGGGAGAAAAAACCAAGTCTGACCATATTTATTTCACTGCAAAAAGTCTCAGCACAAACGCACAAGGTTTATCGATCCGAAAACATCGATTAGCTATAAAACATTATTCTGAGAATGAAAAAGACAAGTGAGCAGGAGATGGGTGGAAGACACGTATCTAAAAATAATGATTTATTTATTTTCTCTCATATCACAATTGAACATATTAAATCATTTGCATTCTCTGACCAGTTCAGCTAGTTGCAAACCGTTTAGCATTTCTCTAGAAAATATACGCACACCACGATACGGTCAGAAGGTTTTCAAAAATTCAGACAGTTTTTTTTTTTTTTTGCCAAAAAAAAAACTCTGATTTTAACTGTTAACCCAAAATATCTATAAACATCCTGAATATTTTGATAAAATTATATATGGCCTTAAATAACCTTAAAATCCACCAAACTAAAAAAAACAAATTCATAAATTCTCTGGCTTAGATCTACCAACTCAAGAAAGTTTATGAACAAAGAATACTTAGACCAAACTCCCCTCATAGAATGAAACTCATGATATCAAAATTGATCTTTTTGTGATCGAAATCGGTGTTAATTAAGACTTTCTCTCTCTATCACCAGAATCCTACCACTTTCTCTCTCCCCTCTCAAATTAGGGATTAAAATATAAGGAAAATGAAGTTTTTTACCAAAATTAAATTTGTGAAAAGTTGAAGGACTTAAAGGGCATAATTTGAAAAGTATACTAAAGAAATTTTTTTGGAAAGAATTACAAAATCACCATCCGCAATATCCACAATGCAATTGTTATAGTGAAACATCATCTCCTTTTAGTCATTGTACTAGCTATTTGACCAGCACTTCATCACGGGTGATAAATTTTATTTTAAAAAAAAAATATGCAGGCTTTTTATTTTTTTTAGTATATTGTATAATAAATAACTATCATTCAGACAACCTTGCACACTTAACACGTGTTTATTTTCTAGACTTATTACAACTTGAAACATTTTACACTACTTTTTCTGTAATCAATGATTATAACACTTCCTCAAGTATACAAATTGAAAGCTTGGAACCAAAATTCCTTCCTAACCAATATCTATCTTTAAGAAAGGAAGTCAAACTGATTAACCCCATCACCACAACATCAATTTTCTGACACCGCTTCAAGATATGATGTAAAGATGGCAACGTCATCCAACATAGAGTGTGTTTGTCTGCACGGCAGCGGTTACGTTTTAAAGAAACCATAAAAAATGTTTGTTTGGTTAAAGTGGTAACTAGTGTTTTTAAAACATGGAACCCACTAAAAAAGCATAGAAACGCAGTTCGGGGAGATGCAAGATGCACCTACTTTGCCGGCACTGTTCATTTTTGTTAAGTGAATAGTGCAGAGTGAATTAATTCACTCTGCACATTTGTTAACACATAATAGTGCAGTGATTTTATTCACTTGCACTGTTCATGTGAACAGTAAAAAATCTAATTTTTTTTAAATGTGTTTTATTAAAAAAAAACTAGTGCTTAATATTATTC